>NC_135504.1:9001154-9326154 GCF_052857255.1 Amblyomma americanum
AAAGGTCTCATGGCTTGCTCATTTGTTTTTAAGGAAGTTTATTATTCACTTCCGCATGATGAGCTGTTTTCGTGCACTGGAGAATGCATAGAAAAACACGGCGTTGTCGCCTTCCAAAATGAAGCAGTCCTCTCCGTCGCAGGGTTCCTGAAGTGTATTTAACATTGTATTTAACATTTGTTATCTGGGATGTAAACTTTATCTGCAGAAAAAAGGAGTGTGCATCGGTTCATGCATAGCGCCCGTACTTAGTGATCTGTTACTCGCACGAAAGGACAGAAGGCTCCAACGACAATTAGAAGGGTCAAAAGCTTAAACTTGGACTGTTTTCGATTTGTTGATGATTTCTTTGTTCTATTAGACACCAATGTCCATAACTTTGAAGCAGTCATGCAACCGATTCAAGATATTTTTTTGTCCAGTGTTTTCATCCACTCACGCTGACTTCTGGTGTTCCTGAAAATGACACGATTCGATTTCTTGACCTCAGACTCAGCTTTACGCTAAATCATACTTGCTGGTCTTATGAACCGCGAAGCAACAAGCCTCTGCTTCCGTTCGCAGCGTCGCATTCTAAACTGGTTAAGCGCGCCGTGGCTAAGTCATGCTACAACAATGCTCTAAATAAATCATGCATTCACTTTCAACAAGATAACATGTTTCATACATTACAAAAAAGGCTATGCAGAAACTAGGTTACATGAGAAGAACCCTGCGCAATTCTACACAAGAGATAAAACTCCTTGCCTTCAAAACTTTTATCAGACCCGTTCTTGGATACGCTTCTGTAGTCTGGGATCCGTGCACTCAATTAAACATTGCCAAACTCGAAAGCATCCAAAAAAAAGGCAGCTCGATTCATCTATAACTCATATAGTTGGCGTACCTCAGCAACTGCACGTGTGGAAAAAGCTAATTTAGATCCATTACAATTGCGACGGTATTTTGAACGAATGAAATACATGCATCTACTCTACAATAGTAAGCTAGGTATAGATAGTAGCATTTATATCGAACATGTTATATGGCGATGTACACGATCAAACCATTCCAAAAAATTAAAAGAATATATGTGCCGAACAGATGCCTTTCAAAATTCCTTTTTTCCGAGAACCGTCCGTCAGTGGAACGCTTTGCCTTGTGACGCTGTGGAATGCCCGACTGTCGAATCTTTCTTATCAAAATTGAAGTGCATAAGTTAACTCAACCTAAGCGTTTTTGGTTCCCGCTATTGATATTGCTTTGTGGTTGTGATTATTGTCATTGCTGATGGATCAGCGTATGTCTACCGTTAGTGTTTATTTACTAAAGCGTGCTATTGATGCCGGTGTTCTTGTGTTATGTGCCAGTGTTGTTTCTATATGCCTGAACAGCGCGAGCTTGTACAAAGCATTTTTCTTTCTTATTTTTTCTTTTTTCTTTTTCTTTTCTTCTCGTTGTTAATCTGCTCAAGCAGGCGGATGATACCACTGTTATCATTATCATATCTTGTAGCGCTTTTTTGTACTTTCTTCACCATGTATGCTCACTCCTGCCAAAGGCCTTCTGCGAATGCTGGCAGTACCTCTGAAATAAATCAATAAATAAACATCACTTTGTGAAGATAGGATATCCCAAACAACTGCTCGTGTCCGTATCTGAATCGATGCTCACAAGTTTAAGCAAAAACAAAAAGAAAAAACTGATAAAATTCGCCAAGGTAAAAGAAAAGACAGTTCCATACATAATAAATTTTCTTATAAATAAGGATAGGCGACCGAACTTACGTAACAGTTGTTTCTTCCGCACCCGAAAAGCTTAGAAAATTGTGCAAACAAGTTAACGTCATTGGTACTAGGCGCGAACACACACAGAACACAAGGAAGGCGCT
Organism: Amblyomma americanum; assembly: GCF_052857255.1. NCBI lineage: Eukaryota > Metazoa > Arthropoda > Arachnida > Ixodida > Ixodidae > Amblyomma > Amblyomma americanum. The sequence goes on from NC_135504.1 coordinate 9,003,025, forward strand.
TTGTCCCGTTTCCTTCCTTGTGTTCTGTGTGTGTTCGCGCCTAGTACCAAAGATGAATTGTGACCAACTCGCGCAAGAAGACGTTCTTTTAAGTTAACGTCAAATTCACTCCACAAAAGTGCACCACAAAGCATAAGAATAATTTTGTTGCATGCCAAGAAGGCCTCATATACTCCATTCCGCTTTCATGCAGAAAGCAGTACTTTGGACAGACGAGCAGATGCCTAAACGAGCGCCTAAGAGAACATAACCATCATGTTCACAATACAGCTCAAGGGCATCTCGGCATCCACTGCCCAGATTGTGACAGCAAAACTTACCAGTCATGCTTCCAGCAAGCAAGTGTTGAGCAGACACCCAAACACGGTAACTCGAGAAATTATTGAAGCCTCTCAAATCGCCTGGTTAAAGGACACATGTGCCAACAGTTCCTCCTTAGCGTTATCAGCCAATGAATTCGAATTTCTATCTGCAGCGAAGTAATGCTGCTGTATCATTTTGGTTCTTTTTTCGCGTGCATGGATAAGTGTGTATCATCCACGATGTTTTCTTATTGTTGTTTGGAGCCTGATCTATTTATTTCCACGTTCCAAGCAATCAGTCTGTGTGTGCCTTCCTTCAGTCCTTGTCTAATTCGCGCTGTTCTTCTTAAAAACTGTCCCACATCTCGGAGGACACTCGAACCGCGCTGTAAGTGAAGGGAGGAAGGTGGGAGTGAAAACAATAATGAGGTGGCCGTAGTGGAGGGCTCCGAAATAATTTCGACCACCTCGGGATCTTTAACGTGCACTGTCTTCACACAGCACACGGGCACCCTTGCGTTTCGCCTCCATTGAAACGCAGCCGCCGCGGTCGCGGAACCAGGGAACTCCGGGCTAAGTAGCCGAGAGCCCTAACCACTGAGCCACCGCGGTGGGTGCCGTGGTGTCCACCTGCAAAAAAGTGTCCACCTGCGAAAAAAACGTGCTTTCTCACAATATTTAGTGCTTAGCAATGCCACACCGTCAGCCATTTTTTTTTTACGCACTGCGACTTGTGTCAGCGCCAGAGAGAATTTTTTGTTAAAGGTTATCATCACCAACAGCTTTCAAATATATATACGTGTTCATGTTAGGCGCAGCGGCGCACATATTCTATCAAATTTTTTAACCTCCTAACTTCATTAGTCTCCTGGCCACCCATGACTGTTTTCGTTCTTTCGTTGTTTTCACTCTCAAATTGTGTGAAATGTGAGTTCGACGAATTACACGCCCTCCCCATATCAATTTATTCTCTAGTGTTTCCGACGACATATCCTCCACTCGCTTTTGCTGCCTAAAGCCGTGCTTTCGGTCTATTGATGTTGCGCCAATCTAAATTTTCAGTGCTTCGTGCTCAGTTCCCTTTGGTTGCCTTGAAGTTTGGATTTTGTAGAGTAAGCTGGCCATAGGGTCACTGTAAAATGTAAGACATCATTTTTCTGCGTGCCTGTATTTGCGCCCGATCTGAAACTTTCGCTATTGTTGCACTGCTGACATTCGAAACTAACTAACGTTATGTCACTGCATCGCAGGACCATCCGCGTAAGGCCTCTCTTTGCGAGGAACTGTCGCCAGTGTCTGTCGTCGCCAGCGCGCAGCAAGTTGCGACCTCACCTGAAGCTGGAGGCGACGACGACCTCTAGCCAACGCCGGCCGATTCGCTCAGCAGCGATTAGACGCAGGCATGTCCCCAGTGCTGTATGGACGCCGCCTGGACACCGATATCCGAACTTTTCACACGCTCCAAGTTACACAGGTTTTTACGCGTATTCGCACAGATATATAACACGTGCGCAGAAGTATCAAATGTGCTGCTAAAGTGCACACAATATACCATATCATTCACATTAGTCTTGTTGTGTTTTCGAGTGCTCTTGGTGTTTTTTTTTACATTCTAATCATTCTTCCTATGAAAATGCCTGGAAAAGCTCGAAAACTTAAGGATGACCAGAGGTCTTCTTGAGAAGGCCTCTGGTCATCTGGTCATCTGGTCCAACCACTGATTTCATTCCCTTTTGTCCTAAGTGTCTGTAAACCAGCAAACAAGATCTACCACCTGGTTTGACTGTTTTAAGATCCCTGAATTTGCTCCTTACCCGCGTAGTGGCACCCACGGAGAGTCTCATGTTTAAAATCTCTGGATGGTGCAGAAGGGTTTCGCGTTCATCCGCACACTGCTATTCTGTCTGCAGAAGTGCGGTAAGCTTCCGACTACACTGCTGAGAAGCACCTCTCTAAACTGCACACCTTCCACCTTGCCTGTATGTACACTTGGTGGCACATGTGGTGAGCGCTAGTGGATCCGTTAATGCTAGTCACACTAGAGTTTTATAATAGACGTACCGCAGAGAACGCGTGTGTTCCAGTACCCTGTTGCGTGGGCTGAACTTTGCACCATTGCCAGCAGTCATGCCTTATGTGATCCTGTGCTGAGTAACGACGGCAGAGCAGGAGACATGCATTGTAAACGGATGGTGGGTCAACCGCGTCGGATAATGCATTGCGTTTTTGAGCTTTGTTTTTCGAAATAAAGCCAATTCCAAACCATGCCGCACCGTGTAGTGTTATTACATTTAACCAGCTTGTGTCTGGTAACTGTGTATGTAAAAAAAATGTACTAATAAAATGTGCCTTTTTTCGTTTATCTGTAGCCCAGCCCAGGAACTGGTGGGAACGAAAGTGACCCAGCCTTAGTTCGTAAATGAGTCTTGGTCGTGAATGGGAGCGCGTCGAGTACTTTCGCTGCACACGCTTAGCCTCCCGACCATGGCGCATGCCCTAACCAAGTCTCTGCTATGAATATATAAGCAAAACACATTTTTAGCAGTTTTCACTGCAGAACGCCTTCTTAAACTAACAGGTCCGTCCGCCCATCAGACTTCTCGCTCCTTCTCGCTGCTTCTCGCCGTTTTATATATCAAGTCTTCAACCCAGAAAAGCCTTAGAGCCTTTACCATAGATATCAAGGATTTGTTTCACTCACTGCCGCAATCTGATATGCTTTGCTGTGTTGACTGTATTGATAGGCTTGGTAATGTTGCTTTCCAGAACGCTCCGGTACATCGAGCAGTGGCTTTATGGAACCTCTTAGTCTACCTTAGATCTACTTTCATACAGTGGGATGGGCGGCCATATCTGCGAAAAGAAGGAATAGGAGTGGGCTTGGTGGCACGGAAACGATGGGCCACACTCACCTGTGAATCTTTCCCGTCGTTTGTGCAGGTGAGCAGTTGTCATTCCATATATGCAAAACGCTCTAGTAACCGCTTTTTATTCGTGCTGCCAAGCTCACACTGCGCATGCGATACTGTCTATGAATGTTCTCGTGTCATGTTTGACTTCCTCCTGATGGCCGGTGATATCGAGTCCAATCCTGGACCCACTGAGCCATCTGCATCAGATCTGCTCAAAGCCATCCAAGCCATCCAGTCCGGGCAGTTAACTGTCCTAGAAGAGTTAAATCTATAAAATCATCTCTGACCGACCACGAAAACTCAGTGAGGTTTACAACCGCATTTCTAAGATCGAAGCAGATTTCGCTTCCTTCTATTCAATAAAACGTGAAGTAGAAAATATCAAATCTACTACAGCCGAATGCAAGGCTCAGATTGCAACGTTGACTGCTCGCCTGGACGACACTGAAAACCGAGCACGAAGAAATAATCTAGTGTTTTATGGTGTGAAAAAAACGACCTATTTTAGATAAGTTAGCTCACTTTAAAGACAAACAGCATGTGCTATTATTATGCAGCAAATTTAAAGTTACTGGCTACAGCGTCTCCGAAGATTATTCCCCCACCACTCGTCTTGCGTGGTAACGCCTCTGTGAATACGAGAAACGTAATAAGCTCACCTTTAAAGTGCGATATGACAGGCTGATATCCGGAAATAAGTCATATGTATTCGACCCTGCCACTCATCACTCATCGCTCCCGGTCCCATCGCTTCCAGTCATCTTTCTTGGGCACAAACATCTGTAGAGTAATCCCAGAACGCGGCTCATTATGTAACCTTGTTGAATAATGCTCCACTAATGAAGCTTTATTTACCGAAACTTGGCTTACCTCTGCAATTAATGACACGGATATATTGCCCTCTGTTCCAAATTTTGGTATATTTCGAGCGGACCGTACGGACGGGAGGGGTGTAGGAGTTCTCATTGCTACTGATCGCTTATTAAGTTGCTCTCGTGTGGACATTGCAAGCCCGTTAAAAATTATATGGCTTTGCTGTGATGCATCCTATCCACGTGTTATATTTGCAATAGAAGGGACATCTGGGCTAGTATGGGTCTCATCATTGGAAGCTTGTAAAAGATGGCAGAAAACCATTTTGCCGAAGTAATTCGCTGCAGAAACACGGCTATATTTGCTGGAAACAAATGCTACTGCTTTCCCTTAGATGCGTTCCAATTTGTTCGTATTAGATGCGAGAATTCAATTTTCAAGGAAATAAATAGGCTCGACATAGCCAGAAAGAGGCATAGAACCGACTATGAGAGACGTGTCCTCCATATGTGCTTTTAATATTGAGGCAAGTCCACTTTTCGCAATGCAACAAGAAAAAAATTTTGAGGGCGTTCAATGTAATTCGCGCACCAAAATGCGAGAGCTTGTATTTTCTTGTAAAAATATATAAAGCGCACTCAAGACAACGGACAAGGAAGACCAAACAACACAGGCGATTACTCGCCACTGGGCGTTTATTAACAATCGGCGCACGTGTGTTGCCGACCCCATGGTGGTTTTGCATGAAAAGAGTTTTATCTTGACGCGCCTGCATGGGCACTTATCCTGATGCGCCTGCGTGAAGGCTTTTGTTTTGTTTACGGTGTTTCCTCTCTTTTTGTGTGTTTCTTCGCTACTCTTCCCGTTGTTGGTTGACATGTTCTGCCTATGCCCGACCCGGTGCCCACTCCTCTAAGTTTAATTTGTTGTACTCTCAAATTTCAAATGCCGGCACAGTGGGACGGATGCCGGACACAGCTTATTTGCTCAAGCGATGCTTGTATGATATATGCTATTCTATAAAAACATAACCTCCCCTGACGTCACTGTAGTATTTTTTAAAGATTTCCTATGGTGGAAAAACCATTATGTTTAAGGTGGGTGACACCTCGCTCAATTTTCAGTGAAATTATCCACTTAGCGGAGCATACCACTGCCAGTTCAGGTTACACCCTTTTGTCACATGGGGTCTACGGTTGTGCACGTGACATTTGAGACTGTTATTAGTGCGCTAGCACTAAGACCCCCACGCACCGATTTCGCCACAGCCTGAATCTCACAAGCCCCCGTCGCACGATGGCCGCAGGTGCCATCGCAGGGCAGTGGTGCATCGCGTATCCACGGCACCACTGCGCCAGGAGTGGTATGAGTACGTTCAGGGTTCTATCAATTCAAACCAGAGAATGACAAATTCCGCATATATGGGCATTAACCCACTAAAGGTTTCGTGCAATACTTTCAAGGCGGAACTTGAGCGTAACCTCCAGTGTGCGCTAGCACTACGGCTCCCTCCCACTCGCCTATCTCGCCGATCTTTGAAGATCACATCGCCTTGAAAAGGCATAACAACGCGACTCGTCCGTTTTTAACGCGGCAGCTTCAAGGAAACGTTCTGCGACAGTGTGTCGCAGAAAAGCCGGTATCGTCGGCGTCGGCCGTGAGCGAAAGGTACCTCCTCCTCCGCGTGAGCAAAAAATCTCTCCTCCTCTGTGTGAGCGAAAAATGCCTCCTCCTCCGTGTGAGCGACAAATCCCTCCTCCCCCGTGTGAGCGAAAAGTACCTCCTCCTCCGTGTGAGCGAAAAATCCCTCCTCCTCCGTGTGAGCGAAAAGTACCTCCTCCTCCGTGTGAGCGAAAAATCCCTCCTCCTCCGCGTGAGCGAAAAATACCTCCTCCTCCTCCACGTGAGTCCCGGGTTCGAACCAGACCACGGCGGCTGCGTTTTTATGGAGGCAAAACGCTAAGGCGCCCGTGTGCTGTGCGATGTCAGTGCTCGTTAAAGATCCCCAGGTGGTCGAAATTATTCCGGGGCCCTCCACTACGGCACCTCTTTCTTTTTTCGCTCCCTCCTTTTTTCTTTCCCTTACAACGCGGTTCAGGTGTCCAACGATATGTGAGACAGATACTGCGCCATTTCATTTCCCCCAAACCAATTATCATTACTCCGCGTGAGCGAAAAATCTCTCCTCCTCTTCCTCCTCCTCGCAATGTACGTCACTGCTCCAACAGATAGCGCGCGACGGCAGCGCCTCCTAGGGTGCCTCAATGCCAGCGCCGGATCGAGACAACTTAAGCGACGCCGGCATATTTAATCACAACTGGCCTCTCCCATGTACCGCGAAATGCTCAAATGGTAGCCCAGTGTAGCTCTCGCTGCAAAAGGCCATTCAAGTTAAAGCACTTTGAAGCGCGCCGAGAGCATGAACGGCGCCGTTACAGACGCTAGCGCCGCTGATCCCGTGTGATTCAATATGGCGGCGCCGCTGAAGTTGTCTCCACCCCGGCGGCGCTGGCATCGAGGCACCCTAGCGCCTCCCGCTCGTCTCGTTCGGGCGCAGTGGGGCCGTGCGGGCACGCAGGAATCACGCGGTGAGCGGCGAACACAGCGCACATCCAAAGCGCGTTCACCACGAAGCTTGCGGCTTGCTGCCCGTTCGTTCGGCGCGGAAGCTATGCTGGCGTTCGTGGCATCGGGTTTGTCGAGAACGATGTGCCGATGAATTACGACTGCAACTTGAGTCCCGCGCGTTTCGGCAAGGCGCCTGGCAGCGGTTCTACGTGGTTTGCCGCTCCGCGCGTCCGTTTCACCGTACGTAGCAGAGCAATTTGTCTAACGGTCAAGGCGTCGCGCCTAACGGGCGATGGCGTTCCGTCGACTCCCTGGCAGTGTTGCAACACGCTGTCGCGTTGCATTCTTAAATGCGATTCTTAAGCGACCTTCAATTTTTTTAAACGCTAGGCCTATTATCACGCTGTCAGTTATGGCGGCTACCTTCGAAATCCGTGCTGGAAAGACTGGTACGGCCACTTCATGCGTAAAACAACGCGTCGCGCTTCAAAAAATCAGAAATAAAGATGGACGTCGTGAAGCTATACGGCACGCCAAGGAAGTGCTGAAACTTTTGTCTTATACGGTGGAGTGCCTCACTAAAGGACACTGCAGCTGGTTTTTCATTGCGTAAGCTTTTTCGGATGATATATTTCGTTTTATTTTTGAAGCATAGAGCTGAAATTCCTTGAGCGTGGAAGTATACGCTGTGCGTGAATTTATTTTTTGTAGTCATTCATGTTATTTTAGCGAAGTAAGGGTTGTAAATATACACACACTTCCGCATTTTCTCAATAGTAGAACATAATGCCTGCCTGAAAACGTCATTGTTAGGAGAAGCTGAGGAAGACCTCAGTGCAGTATATTAAATATGCTTTGTAGAGAAAAAAACTCACTAAATGACGAACTAATTCAGACCAATTTATCCTCAATGCCTGATATCGTTTAAGGATATCAATTCTCGCTTTCTAATTTTCAATTTCTTCGCTCTCTCAGCATCGTTTTCGTCTAATCTATAGTGAAACACACGGGGCAGTCAGTGCGCCTCTAATTTTGCATTTTTAAGCCGGCATCTGACGATGACCACCCTGGACTTGCAGAAAAAGACAGCCCTTTAACCAACTAGCCTCAAAACATTGCTCGAACTGAATGACATACCAGCTGATCTTAACGACCATTGAAGGCCATATAAACTACTTGGCGAGAACAAGCACTGTTTGCTTTCTACTATTTCTATTCGAAGGCATGCTGTTAAAGCCATTCACAAAGTTATAAATGTTCAAAGCCGCATATTTTAAGGTACAAGAATGTGTGCCTTTAAGGCGAATTTCTTAAATGACGTCGGCAAAGTTTTGCTTAACGGTTTGCCTTGTGCTCCATATGGCTTTAGTCTTGTGGCATGCGCTTGCTGAGCTAGACCGTCGTCAAGGCCAAAGCTATATGTTGGACGTCTCTCAAAAGGGGTTTCTGAACGTGCTGAGCGCAGCATAGCCTTTAAGTAGATCCATTTATGCACAGCTGCGTTCTGCCATTGAGCTGGCAGCCTAACACGCATAAAGGGCGCGAACTTGACCCTCCAAAAACCCCTGTGTAGGAAAGGGCCTGTGTTACGCAAGACTTAGGCAAATCGGCTCCATGCCTAATCCAGTAGGTTACATCACGTGCTTCGCAAGGACGGATTAAACTCATTGACATAAATGCACTGTACACGTAAGAAAGATTTAAGTCTGAATATCGAGCGATTGATTCCGGAACAAAGAAAAAAAGACAGTCCTACATATTACTGACATCGAGCAGCACTAACTGATGACGTCAACGGAACTGAATCGTCATTGATTTCGCACAAGAAATTGTGATGTCACACGCATGGTCGCGGACCTTAACGGGAGTCGCCTTCACGTCTTCCATCACCGCTGTGTCACGATGTGCTGGCTTTCGTGGCCAAGGTGTCACGCCTTATGACGCAGCCAGTCAGGGAGCAGCCGGCGGCAACGGCGGTGCCTTGAGGTCGTCGTCGTTCTTGGTAGAGGCCGGAACTAGCGGAGAGCATTCGCGGGAGATGCCCGCGTTGGCCACCGGGGGCATTAGCGGCTGGTCAGCGACACTGCCACAACTTTCGGCAACGGGTCCACTGGGTGGTAAGGACGGCATGTTGGGCGAGTGCTCTTGCGGCATGATGTTCTTGTTGGCAGCCATGGGTGCTGGAGGCTGGTCGGGGACAGTGCCCCGGCCCTCGGCAAGACCGCTGGGTGGTGAGGATGGCAGGTAGGGCGAGTGCTCGCGCGAGAAAATGTCCATGTTGCCTTTCATGGGCGTTGGCGCCTGGTAGAGGACAGTGTCAGGGCTCTCAACACCGAGACCGCTAGGCGGCGAGGTTGGCATGTACGGCGAGTGCCCTCGAGAGAAGATGCCCATGTTGTCCACTGCGGATGTTGGCTGCTGGTCGGGGATACTGCCGCGGCCTTCGACAAGATCGCTGGGTGGTGAGGATGGCAAGGAGAGCGAGTGCTCACGCGAGAAAATGCCCATGTTGCCTTTCATGGGCGTTGGTGGCTGGACGGGAGCACTGCCAGAGGCATCGACAAGACCACTTTGCGGTGAGGTCGGCATGTATGGCGATTGCCCCCGGGAGAAGATGTCCATATTTCCCTTCATTGGTGTTGGCGCCTGGTTAAGGGTACTGTAGCGGCCCTCTGCAAGACCACTCGGTGGTGAGGATGGCAGGTAGGGCGAGTGCTCACGCGAGAAAATATCCATGTTGCCTTTCACGGGCGTTGGTGGCTGGACGGGAGCACTGCCAGAGGCATCGACAAGACCACTTTGCGGTGAGGTCGGCATGTATGGCGATTGCCCCCGGGAGAAGACGTCCATATTTCCCTTCATTGGTGTTGGCGCCTGGTTAAGGGTACTGTAGCGGCCCTCTACAATACCACTTGGTGGTGAGGATGGCAGGTAGGGCGAGTGCTCACGCGAGAAAATATCCATGTTGCCTTTCATGGGCGTTGGCGGCTGGTCGGGGACGATGCCACGGCTCTCCCCAGGGGGCGCACCAGTTGTTGGGGACGCTACGTAAGGCGAATGCTCTTGCGAGAAAATGTCCATGTTTGGCACCACGGGTGACAGCGTAATCAGCGCCGGCCTGCGAATCATTTCAAAAATATGACAAACTGGCCGATGTAGCTTAGGACTGAGCGTAGTTATAGTAATCAGCTTTACGGAGCCCACAATCTCGCGCACACTTCTGATTACCCGCATGGCCCGAATACATTGCAAAGAACCTACGACCCGTAAATGACAGAAATATTTCACAAGGACGGAACCACCGCGCTCAAGACAATTCCGAGGCCCCATGGACACATTCATCCGAAGGCTGCCTGATTGGTGAGGCTAACAGGACGAAACAATTACAAATCTAACGCAATCTTTTACTGTCTTGGCGAAGAATATATTCAGTATTTCGCCATTAATTTTTTTTATTATGACTTGAAATTAAGATAAATGCTGCTGCTTCTAGACTTGCCCTGATGGCAAGCACTGATTGTGATATAATCATGAGTTACTCCCGTTGCGGGAGGCAATCCCCTCATACTGATCTATAATTGTTCCTGTCCTGCGTCTGCCCTAGATTCGCTGACCCAGCGGATTTGATAAGCTTGTCAGCGGTGCCTTTGACTCGCTATCCGTATCCGAAGTAGCCGTAGGCGTTTGCTCCCTAGCCGGCTATGGATTAAACACTCGTTTTGTAATTAGTCAAGACTGATGCAGCTGAGTGCTGTGTATTTGCTAGTTTCGTGCATACTGAGATCTGAGGTGGGCTGCCGCACCTCGAGAGCGGGGTTCTTCGATGCTCTGCGCTACTCAGTCTGTAATGAAGATGAGACTTGAGACTAAGCCCCTATCTCATCTGTCAGCGTCGTCAAGACGTGGAAATTTCCGCAGTTATTTGTCTCTGCTCTGTGAAGACTTTGAGCTGAATACTCTTGAGGAAATAGACGTGGGCAGAACGTGTAGCGCGCAGGCCAGATAAAAACGGAACGGACTAATTCCAAAATGCAAATGTAGCAGCTGGATAGATGGGATCAAGGTTTTTAACTACGCGAAGGCAAGTCCTCTTGTTCCGGCCTTCCTTGCTCAGACGAATAGAAGCCATCTTGCCCAAACATTGATGAGCGGATTGAGGCTGCTGCAGCTACTTGTCCAAGTTAGTGCTTTCAAGTATTCCTCCATTCCCTTCTTATTCGTCCACCGTGGATCAAGTGTGGCCATATGATGCAGTTAGGCTGGGCCTATGCGGTCTCTAAACGGGGCGCTGGAACGCGGCGTCGTGTGGTGGGGGTTAAGCTATGGCTGTTACTTATTTATCCGAGATGAACCTTTTGAAGCGAGAAGATGCTTAAGGGATGTCAGCCGGCATAACCATCAGTGAAACCAGTAGCTTCGTGATGTCACCAAAGAAAAAGACGAGAACCCACTTACATCTACCGTTAGAACACAAATGTCCTGACTAACGCAAAACACAACAGCCAAAGCATACACCAAGTTACAGGTTATCGTCGAATTAACCGCGTCAAGCCACAGCCTGCTTCTCACTGCTTCAGCTTTAAAACACCCATTATCGCAGTATCTCCGGCGTTTGCGCAGGCGTGTCAACCATCGGCTGGCAAGAGTTCGTGCGAAGAGAGGAAAATCCCCTTCACTTTCCAGGGAGAGGAAGGAGAGGGAAGAGAGAGAGGGTGGGACCCAAGGGGCGGGAAGAGTCGACACGGGGTACGGCGTGCCGCACTATGATTGCTGGATTGAATTGGGAAAGTGGAGTACGTTGTTTCCCATGGCGATAGAATGACTGCACCACGCCACCCATTTTGCGCTGTCTGAACCCGTCAGCCGTAGTGGCTGCTCGGTACGCATACTGTGCCACATCAGTCTCTTCATCGTCTGTACATTTCTGAATGCTATATCATTAGAATTGTCGTCACACCAAATCCCCCGCTGACGTTTGATATGAAATTGGCTGATTGGTCAAGATAGTCAATAATTCAAAGGTATCACGTGACCACCAAGGACCAATCACAGCGCACCGCCAAATTTGAAAATCTGTCATCACCGGCGGAACTGGGAGGCTGCGACAATATCGAAATCGCTACCGGAGAGGGTCGGCATAGCAGGGTGCTCACTGTGCCAAGTGGCCGGATGGCATAATGAATAAATTTAAAAATAACACTTTATGGCCGCAAGCGGCATTCGAGCCAGCGGCACCACCAAAAGATCAGCTTCGCTGGCCAAGCTGAACACAATGCGTGTTGAATTCCCAGTCTTTCGCGCAGTGCTTTCGATGTCGTCGTCTTCAACATCCATCCGTGCGCAAGTCAGTCCAAGACTAGGAGCGCGGGCATATGCACGAGCAAGCCCAAATTCAAAACCGTGGCCGCTTTGAGAGGTAGAATTGCCAAGGAGAACAAAGAGATTCACCCATACATCTAACGCGACGAGGCCCCCGCGTCTGTTAGCAACAGCTCCTGGTTGAGTACAGATGTGCGTCCGAGAGTTCCAGCCACCTGTGTATGCAATGGATCCAGAACAGATTGCTATTGCACTGCTAGGAGACTTATGCATCTCAATAGTTATGTTTTCTTTGCTCCGAGACACACAGCTAGTTATGATCCTTGTGCAATCTGTGTGCACTCTAGATTCCTTGCTGCATCGTAAGTTTTAACTGGCGGTCTCCTCGTCCCCTGCTAAGGGACTCACCTGACAGGCAAGGACGCGGCCGCGGATGATTGCTTCCGGGAGGAGGTGTTCACTTTGGGCACCATGGCAGTAGGCACGGGAGGTAGCTGAATTGTCCATCCTGCCGGAGGGGACACGTCCTCGGACCAAGAACCCTCCTGCAACAGGAGGATTAAACAGCATTGTCCTTCATATGCACTCTTCCCAGCACCCCATGTCTCCTATGTGAGTGCTGGAGTGCATAACTTTAGACAGTGGGGATGCATTTGATGGGTGATGCCTTTACAAGGACGTTTTCCAGCTATTGTAGATAACGACGGTGATCGCGTATTAACGTTGTAGTTAAGGCTTGTGCATCAATTGCTGCTACCAACGCGTCATGTACAGAGAATTCGAAGCCCACCATGTCACATTCTGAGCGGTGCTGTGTACGTTGTGTTGCATATCTGTGCAATAGAGATCTCAAATTTGATCTGTACTCTAAGGGAATGGTGTTACCGCTAGTCCGGGTGCAGATGCGAGCTGATCATGCGCGGCTTCAACGATATGCGATTGATATGCGTTCCAGCGCTGTGTACTTTTGATGAGCGTCATTTTGAAACTGTTGCCTGCTGGCCGAGTTTCAAACAGTTCGGCAACGGCGGTCGTTTCATATGACGTGATTCTAGCTCATATCATGATGACCGCTAGTGGCATAAAGATAACCGTCACAAATTTCATTCATTCATTTATTTTTGACAGAAACCGGTACAGTGTATATGCGTGTACATATTTAATTTTCCTGTCTGGATAGCCGAGGCAAAAGGCGTACTCAAATGCCTGACGAGGCCTCGGAACCGTTATTGCACACAATGCCTCAGTACCTGCACCGTTTTTAAGACCAAGGCGTTTGGAAGTCCAAGTAGTTTCTACTTTAAAAAATTCTGAAACGTGTTCCAGAAGTTAATTGTGTGCTTCGTATCTCTTTGCGGAAAGCCCTCGTGGCAGCACCATGATGTCAACGCCGAGGAAAAGTGAATGAGATTATAAAAACTGCATATAGTAATCATCATCATCATAAAACTATTTCTACTGCAGGACAAAGTCCTTTTTCATATCTCTCTAATTAAATCTGCTCTGTACCAGCTTCGCTAACCTTATACCCGAAAACTTCGTTCTACTCCGCCCACCTGACTCTGACGCCCCCTGCTGCGCTTGCTATGTCTAGGATGACCATCGGAGGAGAGCTTGCCTTCGCATTACATGCTCCGCTCATACACGTTTCTTCTTCATATCGACGAGGATGTCATCAACTCGAGCTTGTTTCCAGGGGTGCGTGTGGTGGTGGTATTAATGTACAGCCAGGTTCCCCTATTCGATTTGCTCTTTTCCTGTCTCTCAAAGTTACACCTTTCATCCTGCTTTAGATTGCTGCGCTGTCCTAAAATTCAATTCTAATCATTTTCGTTTCTATCCCATTCGTGAGTGCCGATATACTCTCTTCTTGAGGGGTAATCGTAAACTGTCATTCATGATCCGAGAGCGCTTGCAAAATGCATTGCTCCTCATTCTAGTTTTATTAGCTTTTTCCCTCTCGTGGCACAGATCTGCAGTCATTATTTCCCTTAATTATATGCATACCGTTATCACTTCGACTTTAGGTATATAACCTAAATATAAATATAAAATCTACAACTTTATATATGAATATAACCTCCAAGCGGTTAAAGCACAACTTCGCTATTTGGTCCCATTGGTGGCAAGTGCGACACTCACGGGTATGAGAGACTTCCGCGACGCTCTGGACTTCGTGGAGGACCGCCTCCGCACCAAGCGGGGGTGGGAATGCGCGGTCCCTGTTTGCTTGCGGTCTTCCCTTGGAGGGGACGAGGGGACGCTAGCCCCGCTGGCTTCGGACGGCGCCGAAGGTGGACTTCCGGACGTCGTTCGTTTGGACTTCTTTTTCCGCTTTGAACCTGCGCCACACACAACCGAGTTCGCGAGATAGAACTAGTCACTTTTCACGAAGAACTGCACGAACCGTGGGACAATATAACACTAATACTTTAACGACTGCTCATGAATAATTTACGGCGTGACGAAATTTACGACACCAGCTAGATTTAGTTGGCTGCACGTTAAGTGCAACTCCCATCGATCTGTAATAGCCTCGTCCAGTGCCAGGGGCCACCCCCATATATATCCCAGCAAATTTCCTATTGTCAAAAAAAACTCAAAAAAAACAGCGTCGAATGCCCCTCATAGAAGCCCCCCCCCCCCCCCCCCCCCTTGCCAACGGCATCGACTGGTTCTCATGAGGTTGCAGTTAATCCCCTAGCGTGACATCGAGGATGACTGGCAAGAGCCTGCGTGAAATTGGTTTAACTGCCACATCATGACAATCGGTCGACGCCATTGGTTGGGGTTCTCCCTTTAAAGGCCTGACTTTAGGGCTATAAAGGGCAGAGAGAGGATATTTATGCAGTATCTTGTTCTCACTGATGTCGGACTTGATTTCAGACTGGGTGGGAGTCTGGTCGATACCGGCGCTGGAGCTGCTACGGCGTGTTTTGGATTTCTTCCGCCGTCGCTTGCTCGTGGAAGTCGTGTGCTCTGGGGACGTGGGGACGCTCTGATCTTGAGCCTTGTCTAGGTGAGCACCAGCCGCGTCAGAACTGGACCCCGCGGTGGCGTCATTCTGTTGCGGCACCGGATGTCCTTTGGCAACTGTGGTGTCAGAAACGCTCGCAGGGACGACAACTTCGTCTCTCGCCGAACCTTTGTCGGAACTAGTTGACTGCGTAAGAGGTTTGGTGAGGTCGGCGACGTCAACCTTGCTAAGCGACGACGGCTGCGCCTTGGTCATGTCGTCGTTCCTGGGATCCTCGTCCTTGCTCTGCACTGGTTTCTCTGTTGTGACGTCACTGTCCTTGGAGGACGCAGGAAGCGACTTCTGCCCACCTGGGATGGTTTGACTTGGCGGTGAACAGCTCTTTGGCTCGGTGCCTCGCGTGTCGTCCGCCGTGTTCGAGGCGGTGCCGGCTTTCGTGGATTCAGCCTTGGTTTCCTTGTTGGGTAGCGCGGTTAGTTCGGGCTTGAGCGAAGCGTCGGTGGGAACCTGGGCAAGTGTTTAATGACACTTTAAGGTTAGCTGGCCGGCACTTGTAGTTAACTCGCTATGCGAATCAACGGCTAGGTGTCTTAATATGATCGATTACTGCCGGTTACAAAAAAAGAAAACAGGTTTTAATTTCACTGCGGAGTCCGCCATGACAGTAGCAGGCCTATCGAACCGTGGAAGCTAGACGAGGAATTTCATCACTGCTTAACGTATAGAAGAGGTGTACGTGGCGCTGTGGTTAGGATATGGGGTGATTCAGATGAACGAAGGCTGAGAAAAACCCTGCTACCCCGACTAAATTGCACTTAACAGGTGTGACCAGTGTAGGCATAAACGCAGGTGTACCCTGACTTTTCTTTTCGCTCTCTCCTATGCAACTAACTGCTGCTGTGCGGCAAGGGATTTCAACAAAATTTCAGCGTGGCAGATCTTAATATATCTAACGTCAATCGCCATTAAAGCTTGACTACGATACCTGTCTAAATCATCATCATCTTCATAATCATTATCAGTCGAGCCACGTCCACTCTAGGAGAGAGGCCTGAGCCACTGATCTCCGTTAATCCTGTCTCGCGACAACAGCAAACTACCCATGCCCTTGGCCATTTCATCTTGTTTATTTCGGCTGGCATATCATTAACCCGCATTTGTACCCTGCTTCTCAAAGTATCCCTTGCTATTTTCCTTTCCATAACTAACTTACAACTATATAACCGCTATTGGTTAACTCTCAACCAGCAAGTACCGGCAAGATGCAATGTACTCTTCCCACCTGACGGACTCTCGTAAGCTTTTGTTTATGGCCTTGGAATACAAAGGCGGAATAACTTTCCTACAGCGCCTGGGGTGTGTGTTCTGGACTGCGAAAACAGTAGCCAAATCCTCGGTGACCAGCGAGGCAAGAAATAACGATGCAATGTCCTGAGTGAAGCTGCGCATGCTCGCAGGCGGCTCGTTTGAAATGAGACGGTATGGCTGGATGTGGGAGAAGTCCGTCCGTAACACGCCCAGGCAAGTACACATCTGCAACACGTCTCTAACATGCAACTCATAGGTTTTAGACGAATGTTTTACCCTATGTACCTGCCAAATTCCCTCTGTGGCAGTGAGGTTCACCTTGACCTGGCCTACCTGCATCACAAGTGTGCACTCATGCTGTGCACTTGTGGTCCAGATGGACTGCAAGATACTTGGAGGCTGTATAGGGGATGAATTCGATGGGTAACACTCCATGTGGCGTGGGGTTGGTTATCAAAAACGGTAACACACCGTAACTCACTCGCGGTGAACGCCGAAACGGCGCTGAGGGGTAGAAGGAACTAAGGAGGTGTGAAAGGAGGAGGTTGAAAAAGTCAAAGTGGTGGCCTCCAGATTAATGTCTACCACCTATTGTTCTCAAAAACGCGCATTGACATCGCACACCCCATGGGAGTGTTTTTGTGTTTCGCCTCCATCGAAACACGGCCGCCAACCACCGCTGGGTTTCGCCCGCGACTTGTTCTCAGCGAGCACCGCCTAGTCTTGTTCAAGATGGCTGCTAGACCACTCCACTGAGTCAACGAGGCAGGCGGGTTCTACCAGGATTGGAGCAAGAGGTCTCGGAGGCCATTCGTGTCGGCGCTAGTTTAGCGCCGCACTTACCTGAGCCGCGTCGGCACCGGAGGACAGGGCGTGCAGGATGGTGGTGGTCTCCTCCTTGAAGACGCGGCTTACGGTTTCTGACGCATGCCTGGCTGCGTTGGCGATGCGCCGGCCGGGCAACAGGATGTCGGAGGCCACGGTCTTGACGACGGTGGGCTGCGCGACAGGCGGCTTCTCTCCCGGTTGACCCAACGCGGTAGGCCTCGCTACGGCAGGGGGAGCCACTACGTCGCTCCGCTTAGGCTGGGCCTCTCTTCCCAGGGCGTCCACGACACAAGGCTTTACGGCTGTGGCTCGTAATTTCCGCAGCAGAAGCCAATACAGCACGAAGATGGCTGTGACGCCTGATAGGGTGATGACAATGTAGAACAGTTCGTCGCTCGAGGTCATCGTTCAAGCGGAGGCATCGGCGGGGACCCACAGAGCATTGGGCGCTATCAGTCTTGGCCTCTCTATTGCAGCGAGTACGCCGTGATCGGGTCGTGGGAGGTACGCACCAAGTTCTTTGAAGGATGAGAACAAGAGGTCGGCCACCCTAACTACGTGTTCGAGAATCGAAAGGGCTAAGCTCGAGCGCATGCACTGCGCGTTGTCACGCAAACCTGCTTCATCTTCTTTACCGTCTACTACATTCTTTGTCTGAAATGATTTTTGTTCCCGTTCTCGGCACTCTCAAACATCCTGCCGTAATCAAGGCGAACCTAAACCTGAAAGCGACGCGAATCTCCGCCCGAAAGGTAGTCACATAAGCGCAAACCTTACATTTTTTCGGCCGACTGCTTCACCCTTCAATCCGCTCTTACATTCGCTGCGCTGTTCATGTTGATTCCTTGTGGTTTCAAGAAGCACCATGTGCTGGCAACCGGCGGGTTCAATCTGTCAACATAGAATACAAACGCCGCGCTGGTCTGACTTCAAAGCCCGTATTCTTGAAATTTCTACTTTGGTCCGCGCCAATTGTTTAAAGCTCCGAACGCGACAGTGAGACTGCAGCTGACCCATCTTTCCCCGTTGCATCACCTCGGCTGAAATTCTGCTTGCGATTACAACAGAAATTGCAGCGCAAAAGTGAATACTGCAAACACAATGCTATAAATTTTGAAATATAATTTTGAAATGTGGCGGCAAAGCGTAAACGCAGGACAGCATGAAAGATATGAAATTTAATGAGGCGTCAGCGGCGTTTGATGTCTTTAGCTCAAGGGAACGCGTTCAACTTAAGCCAGGCCCACTGGGACACACGTCCACTTGAGGAAGACTTCCACAATGCGCACCATGCAGTCTTTTTATTTATAGCATAAAGGGTACGCAATGCACATCCATAATGTTTAGTACACTTCACACATCACGAGTGCTAGGACAGGTACAAGCAGCACCATAGCTATTTTTATTCTCGCAGCGTAGAGGCGAGGAAGAGGAAACAGGCAGCAGCAGAGGGTCATCTTTTCTGCAGTGCTTCAAAGTTAGAAACCAAGAATTTTTCATTAGGCACTAAAAACTATCAATTTTTTTTGGTGGTGTTTAGAATGCTACAACTAATATTTGCACCTAAACTATATAAGCTATAAATATGCAGTCTCCACCATACTATATATTACCATGCGATCGCTACTACTATGTTACGTTACGATCCCGTTTACTTTAGCAGCCACTCTCGGATATATGAGATATAAGGCTGCTATGTCTACAAAGGTGTCGCGTTTGTGCTATACTTACGGATTTATGAACACTATCTATATACCTATGCACAAGGAGCATCGGCGTCCGTCACAAGGAATGAAACAGGTACGACCGCATGATTGTTTCTAATCAAAACCAGGATTTTACATAAAAATATATTTATATGCCACCTAACCATATGCACAGTCGTGAAGGAGTATTGAATCTGGAAATATTGATCACACAAGCAAAAGAAATGAAAGACAAATTTTAGCGTCCCTTGACATGTCGAAATCTGACAGGGCACGTAACTGGCACTGCATAATCTGACGGCCACGCTTATCTGTCGTAACATCATCATCAACATCTAACGAAGATATCACGATGACGCCGTGCGGACCTCAGTCGAAGCTCACAGGCGTGTTCTTACGTCACTGCTGCGTAACAGACTGCCGCCTATTGTCGCCACAAGGTGACCCTGTCGCACTTTGCCCGACTATCGATCGCAGAGGTGCTGGCGTCGAAGGAAAAACGGTGATTAGCACGTCCTTTTCCCTGGGCGAAGCTGGAATTAGCGGAAGGAAGGTGTGCATGTTGGCCACCTTGGGTTCCCGTGGTCGATATTGGGACCTTTGGGACACACTGCCGCAGTTTCGTCGACAGGAGGGGTGCCGAAAGGCCCGTTGGCAACCACGGGTGACACGACGATCAGCGCGTGCAAGCCAACCACCCCTGATATGTATCGGTAGGCGACAGTAGTCTTGAAGGTTGTGCACAAGATGGCGCTTGTTGTGCCAGGGATACGATGGTCAAGCGCAACACCCACAGAGTTGTTGACGGACTTCCTCGACAGCTAGCACTCGGTGGAGGACCGCCTTTGCAACCAGCCGTCGAAGAGCCCGTCGCCAGTGAGCTTTTTCTCCCCCGTGGCGGATGAAAGGCCGCTGCATCACGGAGGTTTTGGAGAGCACCTAAGATTGGGTCCTGTTTGGGCTGCGGCTGGATGGCTTCCGCTTCCGCTTCGGCGACCGTGAACCTGCGCCGCGGTTCGAGTAAGTGGAAAGATAATGAGGCACCGCACGAAGAAGTGCAAGAGTCAATGGACGCGCGAGTCAGCATGGCTTCTTTCCTCACTCAGTAAGAAGCTGACTGCCCACAAATGGCATAGCATGGTATGGCATAGGCTATAGCATGGCACATGGCACGGTATGGGGAAG
The DNA here is from genome assembly GCF_052857255.1 of Amblyomma americanum. Taxonomy (NCBI): domain Eukaryota; kingdom Metazoa; phylum Arthropoda; class Arachnida; order Ixodida; family Ixodidae; genus Amblyomma; species Amblyomma americanum. The sequence goes on from NC_135504.1 coordinate 9,022,943, forward strand.
TCTACAGTTGGACGAAAACTCATCTGATCGGGGACTCATTATTAATACATGAAAATGGAGACACCAATCATAAAATAAAAACAAAAACAAAATCAAGACGTTTCGGCTCGTGTTTTCTATCTGATTCGGTGTCTCTGCCTTTTCCCTATTTTATTATGGTATAGTACGGTATGGTATGTGAGGTTTAGCGTCCTGAAGCTGTACATTGACTATGATAGAGCAAATGTGCAGCTTGGTGACAACAGCTGTGTGAAAACCGTTTTACTGAAAAGGCTCCATTTCCTGAGTGAAAGCGGCTCAAATATTTGCCCATTGATTGAATACTGGAGAGTGAACGATTTGGTACACGAATTGGTCTATTTTTTTTTTTTTTTTGCGTAAGGAATCAGTCAGCAGAGCCATTAGAGTCCTATATAGCTCGAACAGGGTAAGTTGCGAGGAAGCTCATCGAGGAAAGGGCACGAAATTAGGCACCCCATTCGATTTTGTCGCTTGCAGAATAAAGGTGCTCAACTGTGCGTCTTAACACCGCGATGGTAAACAAAAGATTGTGATTGCCTTGACCAAAGAACTGCAGCATCGAATCTCCACTGTCATTTGTTTCCACTAGTTTGCATAAGACGCCTCTTCGGTTCATTGCATGTTCAGCAATTTCGGACAAAAAATTTTAAACTAGCAAAATTGTAATTTACTTTTACGGTAATATTGAAGATACTGGTCCATTTTTCTCATATGTGGCAAAAACTTTATATCAAAGTGTTTCCATCGGTTGCATAGAGCAACTAAGACTCCCATAGAAAATCAATGGGGGACGCTTCTGACGATAGCAAAGACGTTAATAGAAAAAAAATTCAAGATTGCCGTCGTGTGATCTGCGGATATATTGATTGTTATAGTGAAATCTTACATTATATGAAAAAATTGCGTTCTTAAATGATTTCCGGTTCAAAACTGCTTTTGTCCAGAATTGCTGGGTATGTTTGGTGTTCTCTCAAAAGCAAAATCGGTGTGTACCAATTGGGGTTTAGTTAGACATCATTGCAGCGCCATTTTCTTGCAGCGGCTGGTGTCGAGACACGAGATGGCGAGACTGTTTTCATCCAGAGGCATCTCAGTTTGCTCGTTTTTAGAGCTGGTGCTCCTGGTTGGTGAAAATAGCGAATGGCATCACAAGACCAGCCAACAACGCAACGTCGCGTGATACACGCCGCCTTCTGCTCCTGCAGTACTGTTAGATCTATATTTGTGACTGTGACAGGTGTTAAGTCGCCGGAACAAGACGAAACCGCTTCCAGTTCACCTTCTCTACATTTAAAGAGACGGTGAAGGGTAGAAGAACCCAGGAACCAAGAATGTTTTAGGCCTAAGCGGTTCAGATCGAAAATGATCCCCTACAGGCTCATTCCCAAGTCTGCCTTAGTTCCTCACGCATCCTGTTAGCTGAGCATACAAGACTTGCTGAGCACGAGAGCATCGCTGCAAAAGGCCTTCTCGGCAAACAGAGGGGGGTTATTATTTCTTTTTGAGCGAAAACATTACTCCGCCGGTTCAGAAACTAGCAAAATCGTCTCTAGCCGATGTATGTCCGACGGTTCAGAGCCGAGCAAAAAGAAGCATCAATATCCACGACTGGAAGCCGAACCCGCGGCGGCGAGAACAGATCAACTTCAAAGGCCGCTACACGAGACCACTTGGCTATCGGCGCAGCCGAACATGCCTACTGTTAAACTGCACCACACTCTCGCGCTATGCGTTACAGAGCGCCCTCTTCGTCAACTTCCATCTGCTCCGTTTCGCGGCACTGCCCGCTCATCGTCGACTTTTACGTCGCACAAATCTGTGCTCTTGCACCGATTCGAATGTCGATAACAATCTTTGTAGATTTTTTCACGATGCAGTGCTGAAATATATTAGGCTACCTTCTCTGGAGCATTGAGGACATGAAGAAAACTGGCGGACAATGCTTTCCATAGTCGGTACTTGGCCTATAGTTAGTGACATGCATGACAAAATGTTTGTTTTGCAATTTTTTTATATTTCATTGTAGAATTATTTTTTTCAGTAACCAAGGTATTTCGTGCATGGACAAAAGGCAGATGTACTCTGCCTGACCGGTCCCAGCCAGCGTATTCACCACATCAAGATTCTTGACAACACAAAACAAATTGAACAAAGGTCCAAGGGAAGCATCTGTCCGTTAGCCAACGCTTCGACAAGAATTTGTTTTAGGTTGGACACTGCAGTCTGCTATACAGCACGCTTATTGTTCCAACGAAAACGCCAAAAACAGACTACGATTATTCTTCTTCATTAATGGAAAGAGAACGAGTCACTTTACGAAATGGCGCAAAAGTCAAAAGGCTTCAAAGGACTGCTGACAGCCTGCTACGGTACGGTAAGTGGGCTTTCTGCCATAGCTTCTCACATATCTTTGCTAGAAAAGTATTTGTCAGTTGGAGAGCATTACAGCAAAAATCCAAAGGATGCTGCGCTGGTAGAAGGACCAGTACAGCTGCTGCTGCATGCTTTTGCATGCGCGCACAGCATGACGCCACCTTGGCGTGCGTTTCGCTGCGCGACACGTCTTTTTAGCCTGTTTCCTTGTTTCACCAAACTGGCAAACTTATATGGATGTGCTTGCAGTTCAACCGATGAGAAACGCCGAGTAGTCACGTGATCAATGAGCAGGCAGCTGGCTCAGACGGTTGCATACTTGGGGTGAGGTCACGGCACAGGGCTATGGGATAGACACTGCTCAGGACGTGGATGCTACGCCAACGCTGACGAATACAGCGGGTAATGAGGTAAAGATACTGTGAATAACTCGCACTGCGATGCAGCTAGTTAAAGCTGGAGTTGTAACACTATACCTTTGCTCCTGGCAGTACTCTTGACTGAGAGAATTCGTAATAACCTGTGCGAGAAAAAGCTTTTCTAGCGGGTTGTACTCACCGGGGTCGCTCTTGAGTTCAGACTGGGCGAGAGACTGGCTACCGCTGCCGACGGCGCTGCTACTGCGTTTGTGGGACTTTCTCCGCCGGCTTTCACCCTTCGTGGATCGGTGCTCGGAGGACATCCCGACATCCGCGTCCACAGACCCGCTCAGCTGAGCCCCTGCCGCGTTGTGCTTGTCCTCTTGCTGCGACTGCAACTGTTCTTTGGCACCGGCGCCGACGGTGGCTGTCCCAATAGGGTCGCCCATCGGCGATCCGACCTGGGAACCTGTAAGCTGCGGCGGAGGCTGGCCCTGTTGGGTGGCGCCATCTCTGGTTTCCGACTGCGGCTCTGCCTGGCCAGTCTTTGCGTTCCTGGCATCGTCGTCTTTGCTCTGCGCCGGTTTCTTCGTCGTGACGTCATCCTCCTTCGGGGACGTCTGTCCAGGGCATTTAGTCAGCGATGACTCCCTTTTCTTAGGTTGGGTGTCTACCGTGTGGCTCTCCTTGTCCGATGCAGCGGCGTCCTTCGGGGGTTCAACCTTGCCGTCCTTCAAGGACACCGGCGGTCCTTCGGACTTGAGCGAAACGTCTGAAGGAATCTGCGCGGAAGATGATGATGTGCCGAGTCACAAGACGTAAAAATGACTTATCTTCATCGCACGCGAAACTGCTACGTGACAACTTCAGATGGCTGATCGCCTTTGTCACCAAAGGTTGATTCTGCAGCATATTACTCTACTCTGAAGTGAGGCTGCATTAGGACTCCATTTTCAACCTGGTTAATGAACCTTAACTCTTGTGTGACGCGGCCTCAGTGATAAGTGTGGTGAAGGCATTATTAAGATTCTTCAAGTACAAAAGACTAATGAACCTTCAAAAAGTAATCTGCGATTTCATGTGCACAAGTGTATTTCGTGGATTGTTTCACTTCCTCCTGGAGTAGCCTACTATGCAGGTAACCAGGCCAAGATCACTAGTGAGCAGAAAAGGGAAAATACGGCTTTTTTTTTTCTACATGCACGGATTTTACTGAAATTCTCGAGATATTTTATCCGCACTCTTCTGATCTCTGTGCCAATTTTGGTAGTTTACCGGCGGTTTCTTGCACCGAAAATAAGTTTAAAATTTGCACATTTCTGGGCCTTAATCAGGGCTATTTCGGCGGGAAATCTTGCGCGTATGATGTCACACTTTGCAAGCTCGTTGATATTCGCTCTGCTCTTGCTGAACAACAAAATTTCGAGCTTGTTTACGGTCATCTCGTACCAATATTCACCCAAACACTCACAATGCCCAGTAGAAATACACAGGACAATACAGGACAAACATTGTGCAGGCAAGCTTGTGAGCACACGGTTATTCTCGCTAGCTTCGACGCTCCGCGCAGAGATAAGGCGCTGATAAGCTGTTTGGGCGACGCGCGTGGTACTGTTAATGAATTGGCCGGATGTACGTCATAGTTAGTTTATACCGACTTTCGATTTCTGGTTTCAGCTTTTTTTAAAACACTTCTATTCGGTATTTTTAAAGACGCCTCTTTGTGCCGCAGATAGAAAAGTTTCAAGGAATGTGATGGAATTACCGAAATGTTCGAAAAAAAACCCCAAGTTGCAGTTTAAGGCGTATCTTGTACCTGATATTTCTCCGTGTAATGTAGCACCTAGTTGTACAAGCCCCAGATACAGAGATTCATCAGTATTGACTAGCAACAATAATTCCAGTAGTACGCAATAAATTCGACCTCCCTACACAGATTGAAAACCCTTGACATTGATTGTCTTGTTGATCCGGGTTTTCTATTTGTAGCGGGCTGTCACGTAGGATGCATTGTATCTAAAGCGCAAAATAAACACGTGAACGCCAGCAGTTTAAGAAGCGCACAAAAAGACGCTGTCTCGTTATTTTCCATTGGATGACGCCGGGCATGCATTAGTGTAAACTCTCAAATCAGTGATTATCACAGAGAAATAACCAACTTCAGCCCGTGCTGTTCACGCAAATTACTCAGAAATATACAAGTAAAACATTCGGTTACATTTGAGAGGTGTAGAAAAGAAATGAAGGTGCTAGCTTCAGTATTCAGATCCTTTCCACTCTGCTCACCTTTCTAAGCTCTCTACTCGTCGCGGTGGCGCAGTGTTTAAGGATGCACGGCTGCTGAACTATAGGACGCGGGCTCAATTGCGACCACGGCGGTCGCGTTCCGTTGAAGGCGTAACCGAGAACACACCCATCACTTTAACGAGCGATGTTAGTGCACGTTAAAATTCGAGATGGGCGAAATAATTCCGGAGCCCTACACTACGGGGCTTCTTTCTCGCTTCTTTCCTTCCCTCTCTCCTTCGTTCATAACCCTCAGGGTATAGTTGAGGTGTCCACCGAAACTGAAGGAATTGCCGCGTCTTTCGTTTCCTCAAAAAACAAAAAAACTTTTTCCCTCTCCCAGTGCAAACACCTCTTCTGCTATGCGTCGAGATATCACCAGGCTCATCCAAAGCTTCAAGTCTATAAAGTCCATCGCAGTTAAGTATATTTATTCGAGCACAATTCTGAGTTCGATGAAGTGAGAGGCCATCTATTTTAAGTATGAAAACCGACCACTTTTCACTGTACGGTCTGGAATCTTTGTAGACAAGAGAGCGCAGGCGGCGTGCATGTGCAACCATAGCGTGTTGGCATAACACCTAAGACTGAAAACCATTGTGCCTCAAGTAAAAGCATTGTTTGGTACGCCTGAGGCACCATGGGGACGCACAACACTTCGAGGGAAAGATTCGGCAAGAACACGAAATCAGAACTTGGGAGACAGGTGCATGCACTCACTGGCTACGCACCCTTGTCTACCAAGATCTGCGCAAGACATCAGTTTTTGAATCCATTTACGCAGTAGGCCTACCTGCATCACGTCGGCCCCGGAGGATAGGGCTTGCAGGATAGCGCCGGTCTCCTTCTTGACGGCGCGGCTTACAGCGACCGACGCCCTCCTGGCGACCTTGGCGATCCGTTGCCCGGGCGACAGGCCGCCGGTCTGTGGGGGGTGGCCCGCGTCGGGTGAGGGCTCAGACGGCGTCTTCACTGCCGGCTGGTCGAAGGTCGCGTTGCCCACCGCGACGTCAGGACTGACTCCAGCCGACTTTTGAGGCTGGTCGGCTCCACCGGGGACCTCCTCGCCGCATGGCTCGACGGCCATTGGGGGTACGAGTCCACACTTGCGCATCAAAAGCCACAGCACCCCGAACAGGATTACGACGCCCAGCAGGATGATGGCCATAGAGAGCACGTCGCTGTATGTATCCGCGGGCATGGTTGCGGGAACGGTGCTCGTTGGCGACTTGTTCTAGTGGAGGTTGTACCTCTAGGCCTTGGTACTGTATCGCGAACATCCAGAAATCAGCAATGACGGTGGGCGTGTCTGCGAGCTAGCCGACATTCTTCTTGGAGAAGTACGAGAAAAAGCGGCCTTCGTTAAGCTTCTTCGAATACGCTCGAGCGCAGTGCGCGTGGACACTTCGGCCTTCTTTTTTGTTTCCTGCTGTCAACTGTGCCACTTCCCCGCATGTATAGCCTGCAGGAGTCTGAAAACGGTGAACTCAAGGGCAACAAGACCCCTGGTACACAAGCCGGGACGCGTAATTCCGACCTCTCATCAGTATGGTGCCCCCCTTCTGGCTTCGCCTCCCAGCTCATGTGATGACTTTCCAATCGGCGATATTGCCTAGAAAACATATGCAATCTAATAAATAGCACGCAACCAAGAAAGGCAATAAATCATTTACGTGATGTTAATTGAGCGTAATTTCGTTTTCTCATCAGTACAGACCCCCAACTGCAGAAGTCACTTCTCTCGCAGGTTTCTATAAATGGCGAATTCGACTCTAATGCATTAAGAAATGCAGCCTAAAATGTAACGCACGCCCTCTGAAGATGGTAGTGATTTGCGTATTGGTAATTTTTGGCACGAAAAAAGAAGAGAAAATTCTTGTGCAGAATGACCGAGCAGTGTAGCAAATACGAAAAATTCCGGGGCACTTTGTTGACGTAAAATGTGGGGAGGCGAAAGCCTTTAGCGCGGTGTTGCTGCTTGTGTAACTGATGTGTGGTTAAGGTGTTAAGTACAGAATTGCGAACCTTAAATGCTGGAGACACTGGAGGGTGTTTGGGAGGCATCTGTGTGATTCGACGCCTTTCCGCAAACTCTCTACAGAGTCCTAGACAAGGAGAACTACATATGCATTCTCAGGAAGTAGCGTTCAGGAAGTAGCGGAGTTCCTTGACACCACTGTTTTAAAACGTGTTAGGCGAATGTGCATTTCTTCTTCCGCGAAAACATTCTTTTTTAAGCTGCACACGTCAACGCTGCCTGTGAAGGCATGGCTTCATGCTAAGGGGATGCTTGCGCCATGGATGGTGAATTGTCGCCTGTGCAATACACCAGAGACAACTGACCACTGTTTTGTTTTGTACTTTGATGCTATCTTCTTCTGGGACATTTTACAACGAGCAATTAAGGAGGACATTGACATCATACCGTACAATATTCGTTTTTTGCCCGTGGAAAAGGACAGTGCTGTGCCATATGATGTATTTATGTTGCTGGGACTATTTAGTCTCTGGTAGAGCCGAATAACCACGGCCGTCGAAATCTTTGTTTCATGAACAATAAATGCGCTTTGGTGCGGGGAGTATACGCTGCCCTGAAAGAGCCGCCTAGCTGGCTCCCCTATCTGGATGCATGTGTGTGCCTCCCAGACTTTTGATGTTTTGGAAGGAGGGTTCATGCAGGGGTAAGGTGGCCTGGTGTTTTGTGACGTAAGCGTGCTTAGACTTTTCTTTTCAGCACTATTTCCATGCACTAAAGAAAATAAAAGGAAGCAACGTAATCGTTAGCACGTTCAGCTGCGGAACGGAAGGATGGTGGTTCGAATCCCATCGTGCACAAAGATTTTTTTTTTTTCTTGAGTTGAAGAGTGTCACGGACGGACGGACGGACACCGTGAGTATGAGCCATTAAACGCTTCCGCCTCAATATGTTCTGGTAGACCGCCGGACTGCCTGCCTTCCTAACTACCCTCCCTCCAGCCTACCTACATACTAACCTACCCTCAACCTACCTACTATGGCCATGGAGGCGAAAACTGTCCGGCATCGGCGTCTGTCCACCTGCCCATCATTGCAGGTCTTGTTTTGGGGTCCTCTTACACCTGCCGATGTTGGCAGCTTTCAGATGAAGAGAGAGAGAAATTCTCCTCTCTATTCTTAGGGTAAGGAGAGGCCGGTCTAAGAATGACTCAGAATAAAAGAAGCGATAGCGAATGAAAATGAACCAAGAATAGAATCAGAATTAGAATAGAATAGCTTTGGAATAGAATCATAAGTAAAAGACAACGAAATTAGAATTAGAACAGAATAACAATTTGAATTGATTGCGAAGTGAAAGAAAAATGCTATCACATTTCCAACACATCAATACAATTGACAGCCTATACATTTTTTGTCGTTGATTTTATATTAAGGCGAAAGCCTTTAATGGCTAATGATCGCGTCCATCCGTTACATCCTTGGTCACGTAACCGTGTCCGTCTTTTACACCCTAGGTCACATGACCGTGCCTGTCCGTTACATTCTAGGTCACGTGACCATGCCCATTCGTTACAATGCCACCTAGGTCACGTTACCTTGTCACGTGATCACAACCGGACCTGTCAACTTGGGACCTTGACACGTGCCGGAAGTGTTAACTCGCGAACTGAAAAGGTTAGGAGAAAAACCGCTGAAGAATGGTTGCTTCAGATAGAGGAGGACCGCACACAACCCGCAACCCGGCGAGGGTGCAAGTGTCCAGTTACCGTCACAGTCTTTCGGTAGGGTGGAATGCCAACCTGGAGTGCATCGCATGTGGCCCTGCACAGAATCCCAACCCACATGCTACCTCCCAGGCGTAAGCGGAGCTATCTTAATCACTACGACACAGCTGTGGGGGTGGTGTAGGGTTTAGTTAAGATTTGTATACAGTAATGATATTGAATGATAATGAATTCTAGCGCGGCAAATTCAAATTAAATCAGTGCAATGAGTCGCAAACAGATTTCGCCTTCCTGCACTTAAGGCATATATAAGTGCCTCCAACGAAATTTTTCCTTTACAAGGCTTGACACTGATGATGCCCAAACGACTGACAGAACCTTATTATAGGATTTTGGCGTAGGCAAAGTACTCAGGAGCTTAGGGTACGTTGTCGATTTTTAAATTATATTGACTAAACAATCTCTCTTGACTTACTCGCAAACTGTGCAGGAAATTTTATCTGATTTTAAACAACATACCAAGAATCTGGAATTCTCTTACGAACTGGCGAAAGAAAACCCGCTAAAGTTTTTAGATATTGACATAACCATTACTGACGGAGGTGTTTGCTGGATGTATCGTCCTCGTGCCCGTAAGTAATTGTGCCGTACAATTCGATGCACTCGAAAACTGTAAAACGTGCCATTGCCACCATGTGCCTTGAATCCGCTCTAAAGAAATCATGCAGTCATAAAGTAGAGGAAAAATTTGACGCACAGATCCAAAAGCTTAAGCAGGCAGTCTTTCCTTCCCAGGTTTTAAATTCTGTCATGGAAGCGTTGCTGAAAGAGGTAAAAAAAAGAAAGAGAAAGAAAGAGCGAGGAGGGTGAAGTTTCTGAAAAGAAAATCAAAGCAGTGACGATTCCGTACTCCCACAAAGTGGCTCATGATCTGAAGCATGTAGGTGTGGAATGCAAAGTTCCTGTGGTCTTCTCTGCAACCAGAAAACTTGCATCGCTGAGTCGCAAGATTGAAACTGATAACGCAGAAGTAACATAATGCGAAACAAAGCATGGAGACCCTTTTGTGAAATGTGTTGTGGGGGTAGCCTAAAGCCTCTCGCTTACGTGTGGAAAGGTGTAGATCGGCCAGACGGGCCTATTTATTTATGAACCTCTATTTGAACACAAGCGTTCGCTAGGAAAGGGTACCGGATCACATTTGCCGCATCATTGCAAAGGCTGCGGTAAAGCAGAGCAGAGAATTTGTGAAGCTCAAAGATACTATTATTTTACGCAAAAGCAAAGCTAAGGCTGCCCGTGAATTACTAGAACCCCACCAGATTAGAAAAAGCGGGAGTGCCTGTGTTAGTACCCCATCGCTTGTCATTCATAAGTATGAAAGTGTGCTTTCAGATAAGTTTCAAAAGCATTGATTCACTTTTGTACCGTCCATCGCGTTGTCCCTGTTGTCACACGTGCCATTTACAATGTTTGTTGTATTGGCTCCCCTTCCACCACGCCTCCTTCTTGTCTATAAATAAGCAGGTCCTGAATTCAATATACAGTCGAAAGTAGCGCCTCTCTCGTGTTATTCTTTGTCTATGTGCTGTCTTTTGTGCGCTTTATCTAGTCAAGCCATGCACCAACTTGCCCCAAAACGTGTCCTACTGCGACACAAAGGCTGTGGCCATATCGTCTAATCCAATTCAATCTAATCTGTCCATCTGCTGGGCTGTACCATGGAGAGAACGAAACTGTGCAGCCGGAGCTCGGCAGGTGGTGCGTCCTGTTTGTAACCAGAGTCCGCTGCGATCTAAGTGCGCTGTGAACCTCTTCCTGCTCGCACCACTTATCACATTTTTAATGCAGAGGACATTGAAGAGCCGCTGCGTGAGGCTTTCCGCTGGCAGGCGTGGTGCAAGGAACTCAGAAATCACAATAAGTGCCTTGCTCTTACGTCTTCAGGCCATAGCGCTTGTTTTTAGCTCTACGGTCGGACATTTACGCTACCTCTGAAGCTGGAAAAGCTAAGAAAAGTCAGAATGATAGTATTCTTCCCACTCGGGAGATTGCTCAGTTTTGATGTGTCGCAGCTGCCCTACTACACGACTCAGAAGCCAACCCTAGGGTCCGCATCTTGCCTATAGTTCTTTTCTGACGCTAAAGACGTAAAGAAAATGGACTCCACGGCCGGGAATTCGATATTTAATTACACTCGATAACCTCTTGCGCTCCTCAAGTGTGCGCTCTTTAGAGACATTTCGGTCGGTAGATCAACATAACTTTAAAAATCAAGAGCGATCTTTGAGTTTAGAGATGAGATATTTTATGAACGTCATCTGCACATTTACTTATGCGTGTGTGCATTATATCTGTACGCTATGTTGAAGAAGAACTAACTGTAGAAAACCAAGAATAGAGAATGAAAAAAGCATAACAAAAGTGCCGGGTAAGCTCTGTCCAGGCGGAGTCCATGCATCGCGCTTGGCATAGTCGTGCATGCGTCTTGTCGCTGGTCAAAGACTTGGGAGTCTTGGGGAGAAATTTTCTTCCTCTCCGGCTTCAGGTGATGTCGTAGCCTGGCGCGCGCTGGCGGCGGCGGCGGACACTGGTGACAGCTCCTCGTCAGGGGAGGTCTTTCGGGGGTGGTCCTGCGGTGAGGTGGTATGACGCTTGGTTTAGATAGCAGCAGTGTTCATTCAACAGAAACTACGGGCAAAAGTGTCAGCTTGGGCGCATAATAATGGTACGCACCGCAATACGGTCTTAAAGTTTGCAGCGATAATCTTGCCAGTACACGCTAAAGAGCCTAGAAACATCGTATAGGAGGAAAAGACGAGAAATGAGGCGCGCGAAGCACTGGAAAAGAAATAGAGCTGTGGCACCAGTGGAAAGAGGAAGCAGTGAAGCAGTTAGTAGTCGCAAGTTAAGGATGTATTGCTTCGAATTATGAAGAGGAAATGAACATGAACAGGGCATGCAATTCGCAGAACAGGCCGCCATCTGCAAGGGTTCCAGAGTGGATGCAGAAATAAAAATAAAAACATTGAGAGTTGCCGAGAGACCAAGAGGTGAGGACTGGAACTAAACGTCGAAAGCTGGGGTAGTTTGTGGTTCGTAACACTTTGACTCACAAGAACAGAGTGTGTCTAGTCTCCATCTGCCGTGATGTCAACTCTTCCTCTGTGGGTGTCATAGCTGTTTTGAAATTCGATTGGGATGTTTTCCGTTGTAGTTCGAGTTATATTCGTAGTGCGTCAACGTTCGTAGCAAAAAGAAAAAAAGAAAATTTCCTAGGCGACCATACGGTTTAATGGGATAATCTGCATTAGCGGTATTAAATGTTCATTTCGCTTTTACGCTGTCTTCCTTCTCATTGCTAATTTGATTTCAGCGCCACTTTTTCCTTGCGCTGCTGCCTAGGATTCTGTTGGGTAGAGGCTTCTGCAGTGTGGAGGAGATTGGTGTGGGGGGTAGGCGGTTGGTGAACGGAGGCCTTATGGATGTTGGAAATGGAGTTCTGTAGAGGCTGCGGCGGGTGCCCGGGGGTGCACCGGAGGGTGCTTTCTCCGTCGGGGTGGAGGCTTCGCACCCGTACAAAGCGGAATTTGGCCGAAAGAGTACTATACTGCTGAAGCAGTAAAACACATTCGGCCTAATCTGAACCTTGTGAGAATTTGGATGCGGGAGGGGGGGGGGGGGCGGTGATCCTAGCTTGCTATGTTTAACCAGCCAGCCAGGCGAGCTCACCGAGCTGAGGGTTTGACACAACGACCTTCCTCGACGTCTGCCAGGGAACTCGACACATAACGATGGTTTATGACGGTTTAACGTCTCAAAGCGACTCAGGCTACGAGGGACGCCGTAGTGAAGGGCTCCGGAAATTTCGACCACCTGCGGTTCTTAAACGTGCACTGACATCGCAGAGTACACGGGCCTCTGGAATTTCACCACCATCGAAATTCGACCGCCGCGGCCTGTATCGAACCCGCGTCTTTCGGGCCAGCAGCCGAGCGCCCTAACCACTGAGCCACCGCAGCGGCTTACATAGTAATGGAGGGCGTATGGCAGCTAGGACTGTCCATCCTGCACGCAGAGTTCAGTCAAATGCATGGCAGTTTTTTTTTGTGTGCTTGAAATAACTCAAGAGGCAAAAGGAGTCAAGAGGCAAGCAAATTTAGCCCATTTACTGTGTCAAGGTTTTTCGACTACAAAGTACTAAAGGGACTCAGCAGTAGCAACGATAGTGCATGAGTGAGCCGTGAATGTATCATAAGCACGTCAGTCTAGATACGTTTTGCGTCTCTTGTTCTAAGGCGCTGTAGAGGGAAGGCGACGTTGTAAGGAAAGTATAGGCGACGAAACTCTCACCTTGGCTAGAGCCTCACTGCGAGTAAAAAGGATGAGCTCAAAGAGTGAAGTCAGAAGTCCGCCATCAAGAAGAAAACAAAAGTTAATTTCTGAGGGCCCATGTCAAAGCAGATGCCCCTGCAGTGGCACTGGGTATCAGATATATGGATAACATCAGTGCTTTTTTTTCGGCACATTTTCCGCTTGAGCAGCAATCATCTTGGGCTCCACCATCGCATCACGTGGACCCCAGGCCGCAAGGTCCTTAAAGGAAACGAGAGCGTTAACGTTTTTGCTCGCGACCTTAACAACCGATTGGAGGGGCCTACCCCACACCTTGCCCCCTATCCCCCACGTATTCGGACCGCCTTGAGAACCAGCGGCTCGACAAGCGAATTTATCCACCACTACATAGGCACTTCACCTCAGAGAAAGCCTAGACGTGGCGTCGAATTCAAATTAAAGCGAAAATTTGGGCTAGTTGGAAATTATTCACAGTCATATTTGCTAGCGCTTGTTTCGACACGAGGACAGAGTAACTCATACGCACAGGACAGACACTAGTCTACAACTGCCGTTTATTGAACAAAGACATGGCTTATAAATCTTCTCAAGGTGTTGAAAATCACACACGCGAGGTAGTAGTGCCAGACTTCCGGGACGATATATATTTTTCGGAGAGATAGACAGAAGGAGTGCTGACACAATTTGTTCCTTCGATATCAATGCATAGGGCTTCAAAAAATTTCCCGCTCCGATTGCGAATTTATCTTGGATAGCATGCTAGTTTCCTGGAAGGTAGGAGTGCAAGGTATAGGATCAGGGCCGTCAGGATATGGTTGATAACACACCGTTTACAGTGATCAGCGAGATTCCCCCCAGCCGATAAGGATACCGCTGCCAAGCGGTGCTCTAAGCCGATCATTTAGGCATCGACCAGACTCCCCAATGTATGACTTGCCACATGTGAGCGGGATTCTGTACACGACACTGACTTTGCAAGGGATGAACTGCGTTCGGTGGCTCGTAGTGCAACTTGTCTGCCTTGCCGCGCCGTTCACGACTGGGCACAAGCGCACACGCGTTTTCGGGTCAGTCAATGCAAGATCGACGCCCCACTTTTTTGCCGTCTTTTTTAGACGCTGCGGCACATTGTGCACATATGGCATGACCACAAGTCGAGTTCGTCGGCGCGGATCTTCGCGGTTTTGTCACTGCCCTGTCCTCACTTCTTTCAGTAGCTTTTCTGCCACAAATGTTATGTTTTTCTCAGGAAACCCAGAGTCCTCTAGGTAAAAAATGTTCAAGAAATACCTGGACCAAAGTGAGCCGCCCCTATGCAAAGAACGCCTACAAGCCCTTAAGGCCGCCACTGCTGGAAAGGGCATTGTGTTGCCAGCTTGTAGTTGGTACCAGCCAGCGTTACTGGTACCACATCACCAGGACATTGCTGACTGCATGCCGGCATACGTGCGCGTCGTTAGTTTCAGCGTCAGCAGCGCACAACCGCATGTCCCAAGAGTTGTCCTAAAGTACTCTCCTCCCGGGAGGATAACGATACCAACATGTCATCAATGGTACCAGCACGTCGTTATTAATGCGAAAGCATTATATGCCTCATGCGAAAGAAAACCCATCACCGGAAGTTGTCCACAGAATGTGTCCACGGGTACTGGTACCTGTCACAAAACCTCATTCGAAAAAAAAATCTCCGGCACAGGTGTTCGAACTTAGAACCTCTGAGTGCCAGGCGGGCACGCAACGCATATGCAATGAAGGGTCGTTGGTTTTGAAGTGAACGTGTTGTGCTGTGTGCGACGGTATTGGGGATTTACACGAATGTTAGACAACGAAGACTTGCAAAAAAGCTGACGTCATCCAAGGGTCACGTGATAAGTGCCACATGGCAACGATGTCTTGCAAAAAGAAAGTTCCTGATGTTCAAACGCAAATGCTTTCTCAATTTTCCAATGCGGCAGACTGCAGTGCTCCCCAAGTTTTTCATACCAGCATTCCGGTATGCCAGGAGATTCATGCAGCATGATGGTATTTACCTGCGCAGCATTTCCCGCAGCGGTAGCAGGGTTCCTCCTGACACCTGCGCCTGTAGGCGACGCAGGAGCGGCAGGAGGTGAAACCGCAGTGGTGAAAGCAGTGCCAAGAGTCGCTCTTGTCTTTGCTGACTCCTTGTGGGGCGGAGATGGAGCTGTTGCCACCGACAGCTTGTCGGCCGGCGCAGTCTTGAACACTTCGGGCGAGAATGGCTCCGGACGACGGTGCTTCGACCTGCGCTTCGTTGGAGCTGAAGAAGGTAAATATTATTGTTGCTAATGTAATCTATTGAGTGATCAGGAAATGTTCACTTTTTCCGTTCCACAGCGTCTTATGTCCATGAAGATACGATTAGTTAGAGGACGACCCTTGTACTGGCTGAAAATTTTATTGTATGAACAACGCGCACACCGCTGCAAGTCAGCCAGTGCTACTGCCGAGTACCTTCCCAACGTTCCAACTGTTCCATAGCCGGTACGGCGCGTTAATACTGATTTATGATTATTATTAAGGTACGCAATATTAGCGTACTGAGCATTTGCTCGCAGCCTGAAGTACAGTTATGAAGCCCAACGCTCAGCGTACGTGTTATGTACAAACCGTACCCCTAAATATCCAATAATGTTCGGTGCATGCAGACAAATTAATTCACCAAGACCTTGGTGTAGACACACTGACGTGGCCGCGGCTCAGGGTAGCACAACACGAAACAATACTGCAAGAAATGTGCCAAACGCCAGACGTCTATGCTTCCAACTTTTAAGCCTGCATACCGTCCGGGACGGCACTACTTATTATTTGCAGTATTCAAGGACCAGTGCATGCACTTAGATTTTTTTACCTTTCGGGCTGGTCAACTGACTTTGCGGCCGGCAGCAGTGAACCCGTCAAATATTGCCGAGACGCAGAACGGCCTACTCGCTCAGCTACCGCAACCCGCTTCCGCGAGGAACCACTGCGTGCGCGCTGGTTGGTCCCGACGTGGCAGGAGCGCACGCAGCTGACGGGAACGTGGCGCCATCTGGCGCCCTCATGGCATTCTACGCACGCGAAGTGGTGCCTCGCTGAAGCGGATCACGGTAGCGGGTCGCGGATGGCGCTACGCTAAACCTCTCCTAACACCGCTACATAGAGCGCTGCCTTCACTCGCGCGGACATCATGAAATTATTCTGTACACAAGCAGAAAATGATCAGGACTCTCTGGTGGCATAACCACATTGAATGAAGCTGCTGCTTCTATTGGCTAAGGTGGGCGGAAGTAGTTCTCTAAAAATTGCTCATAAAGTATTTTCTTTTTCAACGGATGCTTTTAGTTTCTTCTGTTTATCCTTTTAGTGCCCAACGTGCATGGCGAGGAGTATTTATGAGCCCTCTCCGGCGTTACTACAAACGATTGCCAAGACGTCATGGTAACGGCAGTTAAGCTGCTCAAGAGCACCCAATAATGAGCTTATGGCACGAGAAGGTTACTATGCGAGTTCCGACTTAGCTGAAAAATGAGGCGGTATTAAAAGCAGAGAGTGACATGCATACAAACAGTACTAGCTTCAGACTGCTTGTCGTTGCTATCCGTGTCTGCCTATCCTCTTGGTGAAGAAGTGTCAATGATAGCTGTGCCTGGTGCCACCCTTTCCCCCAGAAGATTTCTCGCTCATAAGGACACCTGTGCCGAGCACGCGGTCGCCTTAGCCCAAGCATGCACTTGAGCCACATGACAACACACGGCATAGCCTGAAGTCGAGAGTTGGAAGAAAGCTTATCCGGTCGGAGACAAACTTTGAAACGCCAAAATGGAACGTCGAGCAGAAAGTAAAGATAAACAAAAACTTTTCGGCCTCCGAACCAAGAAATAAAACGGTCCAGCTTATCACCCAAACATAGGATGAGAAACATTTAGCGCAATGGCGGGTTATCATTTGACGTCTCATTTCTCAGGCCTGCTTGGACAACGACATCATCATCATCATCATCATCATCATCATCATCATCATCATCATCATCATCAGCCTGACTACAAGCACTCCAGGGCAAAGGCCTCTCCCATGTCTCTCCAAGTATCCCTGTAATTTGCCAGCTACGCCCACCATATCCCCGCAAATTTCTTAATCTCATCCGCCCACCTAACCTGCCGCCCCCTGCAGCGCTTGCGTTCTCTTGGAATCCACTCCGTTACGCTTAAGTACCAGCGGTTATCTTGCATTCGCATTACATGCCCTCCCCAAGCCCATTTCTTCCTCTTGATTTCCACTAGGATATCATTAACCCGAATTCGTTTAGTCCCGAAAAGTCACTTATAACATACACAGAGTAAACATTTTGTGTGCCTTAATTCGCTGTCAACAAAAAGTTTTCAGCTGCCGCTCTAATAACTCTTGTAAACAGGCAGTGAACGTTTCAATGCCTCGAAACCGACTGTCTAAATCTCCTGAAAAGGGACAGAAAAATTTCGAAATGAACGCTTTTACATCTATTGTAAAAACTCTCAAGACTGTCGGTGCAGTCAGGGGATCGGGGCTAGTACCGCCTCACATATACTCTAAACAAAGAAGTAAGAAGGGAGTAAGCTGTCGTCTAGTACAACCCTTTTATAAAAGGGAGTAAAATCCCGTTCATAAAGGGAATGCTGCTAGAGGACAGCTTAGTCCTTTTTTACTCTCATAGAGGTGCATTTCTATAGAGTGTAAGAAGGGGCGTCATCATAAGGTGTAGATGGGCAGCATGCAGAAAACCAGGTGCAGTGCTGTGAGGACTTCGCCTCAAAGGAAGATGTGGAACTTTTTTATGTTATCTTCTGCGGTGTCTCTTTATTCTCGCGCGCACAGTGTCCCTCCTGCAATCTGGAACCTCCATCTCGTGTGGGATATTTCTTTTTTTGGAAGGTGTCACCTCCGTGCTCAAACGGTATGCAGAGTGAACTCTGTGAGACCACTTGCGCTTTCGCACGAAGCCACTTTCAAAATTACAGGGGGCTTCCTTACCAGAAAGAGACTTCTCGCGGACGGCCGTGGAGGATCTTCTGTTTTTCTTTCTGCCCGCATCCGTGTCCTTGGACTTGGCCGACCGCTTTGCTGTGCCCTTGGAGTCTCGCAAGACCGTGGACCCGCTGGGCACCGTGCGGGGTTGATCTTTCGGCTCCAGCAGCGCCGCTTTCACGTTGTCGTCGGCTCCTGACTTCGACATATTCGCCTGCAGGCGCAAACCGCGATTACGGCGAAGAATTGAAGCCCCATCAGGAGTCGGAATGTGTCATCGGCCACTCGTTTTACTCTATACGGGAATTCACGTCCATTTTATTTAGGAGCGACAGCATTTTCACCGTGAGAGGACATAGTAGTAGCAATAAAATGCTGGGACGAAAGGAGAGAAGGGGTAGCCGGGTTGGCCATCTGGGCCACCCTACACCACCCTATTTTTCGCTCACAACGCTAAACCGACACCGGTGACGCCGACATCGACACTGGATTTTCTCCGTAACGGGGTCTTTAACAGTTACGTTAATATGCACTTGAATATTGGTTTTGTCTGCATGGTTCATAGTGGCGAAACCTCATCAGTAACAAATGATCTTCGCAGTTCATGCAACACCGGCTTCTGGGCCTCAGCTGGCCCGTCTCCTGGCCACACTGTGTCTCGTCTACGCTTGGCATCCCCCCAACGTTCGTATTACTGCCTATATCTATGCGGTTCTGACTACTGCACCATATATACCTTCGCCGTCTTAACGCCTAACCCGAAGGACAGCCAGAAGAAGAGCCCTGCCAAGCTCTCTACAGTCACCCTCTCGCCTCCCCCTGTCGCACAAACACACGTGATCCAAAAGGACATCTGGATACCTACGCCGCTTCCGCCACTAGACTGCGCTCATCAAACGGCCGACTAAGCAGGCTTGGTCTTGAGGTTGAAAATAATTTGTCCACATGCGCTCCTACTTCGACTTGCCCACAGTCTATATTCAAGACACAAGCTTCGGAAATTTCTACCAGTTGTCAAAGTTGGTAGAGTACGACGCCGCTGCGATCTGTCCCACAGAGTCACAAATACTGCCTTCAGCAATATATCTCGAATTCAGCGCCGTACCTGGCTGGTATCGGCGGCCGTGCTCGTGAACCTGGTGGCGCTGGCGCTCTGCTCCTGGATGGAGGCCGTCCTCGTCGGCTGCTGCCGAAGCTGGTCCATGGCCAGCAACAGCGACGAATCCCACAGCGGCGTCGCGATGGGACTGGCCAGCTTGGGCGGCGTGCACTCGAAGCTCTTCATCTGCTCCATGCGGTACTTGCGCATCAGCAGCCACACCACGACCGCCAGCAGCACGGCGGCGACGAAGATCAGGATGAGCACCACCAGGTCTCCGTGCAGGTCCTCGTCGGCCATGGGCAGTGCCCAGGGCGTGGCTCATGCACGGCGTCCGGCGGCTTCTACCCCTCCGCATGGGATGACGTCGTCGCGTGTTGTCCAGCGGTCACTACTTCTCGTCGCCGGCAAATCGTGCAGTCGGGAGGAGAGCGGTGCGGCCGCACGACACGATGACCTGCTTCTTCTGGCCCACGAGCGCGTGCCGTGCTCTTGAAAACCACGTTCTTTCTCATCTCTCTCAAGCACTGCTTGGCACGCTATTCTTCTTTTGGCCCTCCTCACAGAACCCTGGCCAATCGCTCGTCGTGGGTATATGCCATGTCACTATGGCAACTACAACAACGCTCGTATGTAGCCCGTACGTTGCCGAGGCGTCCATCTCACGCTGGTCGATGACAGTTGATGCCCTTGTTACGCAAGTAACCATAGCATGAACCGGCTATACTGTAGACGTGGTGACAGCTTCATGAGAAAGGCCTTCCGTCATTTCCGGCATAATTTTGTCGGCTTATACATGGTAACCAAAGCATATTGAAATTTTAGAGAACAATGAATGTTCAGGTTGATCGTGGGCTCAGTGAGTATTTAGCACAGTGAGAGTGAGAGAAGCAGTATTCGGATATATATCCTGCAGGGTACGTATACTGATGTGGCCACCGGCTCTGAAGCGATATTTTTTCCTTGAAATGTGGGACGGGGAATAGGGTAGATAGGGTAACTATGTCTCTCCTTCTTTCACTCTTTTGGAGCCATTGGCGATTTTGAGTTATTAATTTTTTTTTCCTGTGCTGGGGGTGTATCCTTTGACGGGATGCACTGTAACATCACCAATGCACCAACTTAGTCGCCTTCCGAAGGAAAGTGCTTGTTCGAAGATTTTGCTTGGTTGTCCACCACACCTTAAATGGGCTTTGAAACATGTTTGCGCGACCTAGAGCCATATTCTAAAAGCTCTTCATTTTCCACTCTCCATTTTGTGTCTGTCATTGGTCACTAAGATGTACCCGCTACTTTCAAGCGTCTGTGTGCTGCGTGTGCTGCGTGGCCAGGTCCGTTCGGCTGCTGTTGACACAGCGCTGCAGTACACCTCACCAATGACTGCGCATCGGATCCAGTAGCAGCCAGTGATGAGATCCGGTTGCCAACCGCCGAAAGGCCCGGTGCATTCCCATAGAAGCTTGAAAGACGCGTCAGCTATGACTGAGGACCAAGTAGATAAATTAGAAAGTTACAAAATACGTCCCTGAATATGATTTTCAATGAAACGACACATTAATGAGTTAGTCTCTCAAGCGACAGATAGATAACATTGAGAACAGTCCGTCAATGTTTAATGTTTAGAAATTTTAGAAAGCACTGCTACGCCCGCCGACAGGAATTTCGTGCATTGCCACTGTACCCATGGAATTCATTACGTGAATTCTCTGCGTTTGCAACAAAATTGGAGTGGTTCCTTTAACACCACATTGTCTATTGACGAGGTAGGCTTGGTCCACCTTGGAGATAACTGAACCGCCTCCTTCTGTCGCGAAGACGGCCCTCTCATCCAGCTAAATGGTTGCAGAAGTGGCCCAGCTCATGCCTCCTCTATTTCTTAAGGCCAACCGCATTGCAGCGTCGTAATGGGGGGAAGGGGGGGGGTGAGCAGGGCTGGCTGGTCGGTGACCGGAGCAGACTTAACCGCGCACTCCGCAATCTTCCATCGCAACGCACAGGGCACGTGCGGCAGTCTGACAGTGCATCACCCGTGATAGCTACTTTCGCGACACCATCACGCGAGGAACCGTATCCATTAAGCGTCCAAGGAAAAAGCGTATGAAAGCAATGCTTTAATCTCGGAAACACTGCATTTTACCCACTCACAATCAGTAGATTAGGACCGCTTTCGTTTCTGCTAAAGAATAGAATTGTACAGGTGGGATGGACAATTCCTCACAAACATAGCGCACGCTGCGCACAAACGCGCTAACAGGACGCAGCGGGGATTGCGTAGCCACTTCCAAGCGCACATTCCTGGGGAAGCCGAGCGCGGGGTACAGGGACGCTTGTGCCCATTTTTACGGGAAAATGTCCGGCTGTAGGTTTAACATCAACCACCTCCCGCAGCCGAGGTGGACACGGGAGCCTCTGCTCCATCGCGCCCACATAACTTGAATCCAGCGCGTTTTCTTTCCTTTAGGCCCACTTGAAACATCACCGTGAGCGCGGTGGATATGCTAGCGCCAGCATACGTCTGCGGGAGGAGTTAAATCCCAATACCAGCTGATATATCCTCAGGGTGCCCTCAATACTCGTTGAAATGACCGCCAATAAGACTTCGGTACTGCTACACTAGGACGAGAAAGAACTACACCGGAAACGCCGCAATCTTTCGTACCCAACCGCGGCGGCTTTGTTTCGATGGAGGCGAAACGCTAAGGCGCCCGTGTGCTGTGCGATGTCAATGCACGTTAAAGATCCCCAGGTGGTCGAAATTATTCCGGAGTCCTCCCATACGACACCTATATCTTCCTTTCTTCTTTCACTCTCTCCTTTATCCCTTCCCTTACGGCGCGGTTCAGCACAGCGAACGCTCAAACATACGCGTTACATCCTCGTTACACTGCCGTTTCATTTTCTTGGGACTAAGTGTGCAGATAAGACTGCTTGGAGTCGGACGGGAAGGGGGGACGTCTTGAGGTAGGAGCCCCGGCGCGCCGCACCCATGGTATAGAAGACCGCGCGTTGGCACAATACTGCGTGGGATGTGAGATCAAGGTGATCAAAGCATACGTAATCCGGTGGGGGCCACTACCTACGCGAAAACAACACAAACAATACCGCCGCGAAAGGACGGCAATGTAGGTTGAGCAGGTTAATCCATGGGCACTCGCAGCAAAAGTGTGCTGGGTCTCTGAAGGTCCCTCCCGCCTGTGACCGCAGTGGACGGCCATGTTGCCACCAGAGGAGCAGCACGTGCGCGGCGCATGACGTCAGAGGCAGGCGTCATTTAGTTTTCGTAAAAGTTCATTTTCCTTCGCTTACGGCGCGGTACTGGTGTCCACCGAGGTATGTGAGACAGGCGTAATTTTATTTCCTTAAAACCAACTTTCATTTCCCTTTCCTTCCGTTACGGCGCGGTTCGGGTGTCCACCGAAATGTGGAGACAGGTGAGACAGGCATAATTTCCTTTCCTTAAAAGCAATTTCCATTACATATTCCTTCCTTACGGCCGCAGTTAGGGTATCGGTCTCCACGGTTGGCGTCGCATGGATCACACCTACCATTCCGCTGAACGCAGCAAAGTGCACCGGCGTTTTATAATAATAATAATTGGTTTTTGGTGGAAAGGAAATGGCGCAGTATCTGTCTCATATATCGTTGGACACCTGAACCGCGCCGTAAGGGAAGGGATAAAGCAGGGAGTGAAAGAAGAGAGGAACAAATAGGTCCGTAGTGGAGGGCTCCGGAATAATTTCGACCAGAGCCCTCCACTACGAACCTATTTGTTCCACTCTTCTTTATGAAAATATAGTTTTGGGGGAAAGGAAATAATAATAATAATAATAATAATAATTGGTTTTTTGGGGAAAGGAAATGGCGCAGTATCTGGCTCATATATCTTTGGACACCTGAACCGCGCCGTAAGGGAAGGGATAAAGGAGGGAGTGAAAGAAGAAATGAAGAATAGGTGCCGTAGTGGAGGGCTCTGGCATAATTTCGACCACCTGGGGATCTTTAACGTGCACTGACATCGCACAGCACACGGGCGCCTTAGCGTTTTTCCTCCATAAAAACGCAGCCGCCGCGGTCGGGTTCGAACCCGGGAACTCCGGATCAGTAGTCGAGCGCCCTAACTACTGAGCCACCGCGGCGGGGCGGAAAGGAAATGGCGCAGTATCTGTATCGCTGCTTCTCGCTGCTTATCGCTGCGAGAAGAGGTGAGCTCAGAAAAGTGGTTGTTTGGGCGTGTTGGTGAGACATGATAGAAGCATGAAGCGCAAAACCAGACGACGACGGTGAAAGAGACGAGACTAGCACGAGCGCTAACTTTCAACAATTTATTGTGAGCCGCGAAGCAGCATATAAAGGCTAATCGTGGCAGGTCATCCCACATGCGCAGTCCGCAACTACTCAATGACGACGCAAGTATTCTAATTCCTTAGGGGATAAAGCAATGGACGGCTTGGACACGCAGTTTTCCTCTGAACCATCTATGATCTCCGCCTCTATAATTTCACGCGTTAGTTTACAGGTATTTCTGGTGATAATGGTGCATCCTTTAGAGAAAGGCATGCAGATAGATTACGCACAGGGTTATGCACTCTGGACCGAACTGGGTACATCACAGGGGTCATCACTTCATTCACGTTTTCTACAGTGCGCGTCCAAGAACCCTCCGCACTTTTCCCTCACACTTCTACAATGTTCACTGAGGCGGTCGTTAAAGCACCTCCCACTTTATCCTACATATGTCTTGCCACATGAAATCAGTAGATTATACACGACCGATTCCGCACATTTGACGAACTTGTCCCTGCGCCGCTTGTCGCACCCAAGCTTGCGAGAGTCACCTGGGTTACTCATTTTGCAGTTTTTGAGGCTTGTTCGGAGCACAAAAAAACCACTCGAACGTTCACCTTTTGCCCAATATTTTCGTGTCGATGGGACAAGCCGTGTATGTACGGAATCACCGCTGTCTTGTGCTTCCCAGCAGAAGCTTGGAAAGCGTCTGGTTGTATTGAACACTTCCGTTTAAGAATGCCTTCCGCGACGCTGACAAGCACATGAGTAGGATACCCAGAAGCAGACAGCCGGAGGATTTGTTCCTCCAAGCTGGCGACCACAAGTTCTGGGCAGGACTTTTGCAAGACATTAGAAAGGCATAATTTGCGATTCTCCTCTTAGCAAGTTGGGAAAGAGCCGAGTCGTACGGGAGCAGTGGCTTATTGGCACGAAGTTCGTACCTCCAGTACACCTGTGTGTCATGACATAAAATTATATTATCAAGGAATCTGATACCATTATCCGAAGGCATCTCGTGAGTTATTTCTAGCGGCGTCAAGCCCGCGCGTACGAAGGTTAGTGCGTTATTAGCTAGTGATTCAAATGAGTCTTAACTGCAGTCAACGAATAGTAAAAAGTCATCTACGTGCCTAAAAACTTTCGTTACATTAAAATCAGTGAGTCGGCAGCTAAGGCCCCTGGCAAGTTGTGCTAAAAACAAATCACTGAGAATGAGAGCGATGCAAGATCCTAAACATATGCCTTCTTTTTGAAAGTAGATCTAAGGTAAAGACTTAAAAGTTCCAAAAAGCCACTGCTCGACGTACCGGATGCGTTCTGGAAAGCAGCATTACCAAACATATAAATGCAGTCGTCAACACAGCCAAGCATATCGGGCAGCGGCAATGAGTAGAACAAATTCTTGATATCTACAGAAAAGGATCTGAGGCTCTTCTGGATGGACGATTTGATATAATCTTATTAATCTTAAAGCAGCGCGAAACAGAGGACCTAGTGGAAGAAGCAAGAGACGACACGAGCGCTAACCACTAGCAGTTGCACCATAAGCAGATGGTCACAAGCAGATGCGTCTCATCGCCTTTGATCTAAGCTGTAAGGCGACCTTTTAACACACTTAAGAAAAACCTGTTAGGCTTCATTTACCGCTATACAGGACTTCGTTTTCATGCACTTGGTTAACATATATGCGCTAAAGCTTGCACTTCAAAGTTTCTGAACACATCTTCACTTTTTCCTATTCTCTTCGCAGTCTTCTACGAGCGTCAGTAGCTGCCGCTTACTGGGATTACCGGTCACTTTCGCAGAAAAGCCACGGCGTACCGTGAATGAAGGTCATTTAATTCGCTCCTAAAGACAACTTCTGCATACTGCCAAACAAGGAGTGCAGCAGAAGCCGGCAGTAAGAAAACACCGAAAACTCTGACGGACACACACACAATAAAATCTTTATTGAAGAGGTGATAACAAGATTTTATGGTGACCACTTGTTCAGATAATGATGATCTTGGCAGACTGAACGTCACGCCGATGGTTCAAATTGGAAGGATTTCACAAGAGCCCGTAGCGTTCTTGGCGAATCACATCTTGCGGCCTCAGGGTATACACTGATGAGTGGCCTGCGAGGATCAATGACGTTAGTTTAGAAATGGAACTGTCATGATTGGTTCGTACCGATTTACGAAGAGGCTGGAATATTTAGTAATTTAACCGTTCCGCCTCTGAAAAGTTTAGTTAAAGCGTTGTGCCTTCTTGCTCTGGCTGTCATAGAAAAATTATGCTTCGGACAACGAAGTCCAACCTCTCCTGCATAGCACCGGTTCACACCATATGCAGGAGCCAAAACTTCGAGAGTTTTTCATAACTTTGGGAGTAAGGTCTCTTCCGCAAGTTTTAAATTCAGAGCTTTAACTTTTTATTAAAAGAGAGGACTTCAAGGTGCATAGCATTAAACCTAGAGTTAAGTGTAGACTTTTTTTAAGGAACAATTTCCAGTGTCCATCGGTGCACTGGTATGGGCGTGCCCTTTTAAAAGAATTCGAGATTTTGACGAGGCCACCGTCGTGCTGCAACAATGGCCTCTTCTGCCGAGCCCCACATCATTCATACCAGTTACCATCAAGAGAAGCAGCCAGAAGATGACGCATTAAAAACCAAACTTATTGGTCATGCATAATTCTTTGCGCCCCGCATATCGTGCAGTTCTGAGCGAGCACCTGGTTTGTGTTCGATTTTCGGAAGATATTTATTCTTCCGGCTCTTGAAGCTTTCAGTGCTTTGCGCTCTTCCAGAAAGAAATTATTAACTTAATTTTGGGGATCATTCGCGCCTTAAGAATCGAAAACACGAGACGCTTTGACGTTTGTGGTGTCCAAAAAATAATTTGAAATTCATCATGCGTTTTCTGCGCTTTCTATAGAAAGGGGACAGAAGACTCGTCTTCTGCATGACTCGAGAACGGAGGATCAGACCAAAGCTTCGTACTTTTCCATTCCGCTATGCACTATTTCACTATGCAAGATATACCTAGCAATGGTATATCTGAATATCTTAAGACGAAAACCATACTAAACTTTCGTCTATGCTATCGGCTATTCCGATATTCTTTCCGCTATTATTTCGTCTACTGAGTCTCCAGGATGGCTTTCGTGTTTTTTCGGGGACAAGATTGTAGCGAAAATAAAATCACTGGACGGTTACGACTATGTAACGCGAGAGTCAGCGATAGCTGTTTGGGCGTTTAGCTCAGGCGTTTAGTCACGTGACCACTGGTGTAGTGGTCACGTGATGCACCCCTGCGCTGACAGGCGGCTGTTCCAAACAGAGCCATCCGTAGGCTTATGCGACCCAGTTTGACCGGCGCAACAGGTGGGTGCTAGCACACCCTCCGGTTACGCCGACGGAGATGAGAAAGCCAGGGAGGGGCGCCTAACAGCAATCGCTGTGAAATTTAGGCCAACAGTAACGAGGCAGACGAAGAAAACTATCATCTCTCGCATGGCAGAATACGACCTTGACCCGGTCAAACATGTCAGCCATCGCTCTGATTTCCGTCAAATACCAGCGACCATAAACACCTCCTTACTTAAAAAAAGCAATAGAAAAGTTAATAAGAGCTGCACTCATTTCCACTTCCGTGAAAGGAGCAAGAAATGAAATGCTTAATTGTGCAGACGAGAGTAACGCCAGATCAACTAATATCACTTCGACTCTGGAGGAAGGGAAGTCTTGATGTGTCAGTGCACCCCATTCTCAGCAATACTTTCTCACAAGTGCAGCATACAATAATATAAAAGAGGTAGTCAGCGCGTGAGTAGCGTTAGAATGACACAGAATACCGCGCAAAACGCCAGAAATATTTGAGAGACAGTACTCAGTGCATTCAACTACTCTCCAAACACCAGGTGTTGCTATTATTCTGGTGCCCGGATATTAGGCTGTTTTAGTTTCACGTACGTACAGAGTATATATACGTACGCAAACGTGAGGAGTCCACGTATCCTACGCGCATGTCGTTTGACACACTTACTGTAACATATACGCGACGCACGCAACGTGTTGTTCCTGGCGCCATCTACTAACGGACCGAGGCACTGCTGTAGCCACTAATACAAGACGAGTAAAGACCAAGCCAGTGGAACTGCGTCGGAGCATTGCCATGACGACGACAAACGCTTCTTAATCAGGCTTAACAGCTGAAAAATCGCCTTTTTTCTACCTGAAAAACAAAAACTATTTGTCATTTGAAACTTTATGCGAGGTTAAGAATAGGAAAACTGAAGGCGAATACAACAGTTTAGAACAAGATAGCGCGTCGAGACATTAGTGACAAAGCTGTTATTGCTGTGAAGAGTGCGGGCGGGGCGCCGCCATGTTGTCAACGCTATGAACAATCAAGGCAAAGAGCGGAAATTAAAAATCCGGATCTCACGTACGTCCGTGAGACTCACGCAGACCCTTCCCGCTCTGCGCATGCGCACTGGTCACCCGTAAGAGCTCTACTAAAGTCAAGCTTCTGCGTACGTGAATCTAAAAGTGCATTTCCTGTGCTGCATCTTGCTTAGACTGTTTTGTAAATTATTTGAAAAAAATTACGACAGAAACACTGACCCCTGCTGTTGTTATGCAAGGCATAAAGTGAATTTCTTGATGCTTACCCATCAATGCCAGAGTCCTGTTGATTTCCGTCTTGAAGATGTTCAGCATCTTACTAACACCGTCAGTTCCCTGAAAGGCAGGTCGGTACTCGTTGCTGAATGGAAGCTAATAAAAGTGCTACAGTGTTTAAATGTATGTATAGTATCATTTGTGTTAACGGCTGCCTTATGCTCACGCTTGCGTGAAGATTTGCTTTTATCTAAATGCTTCCTCAATAGGAAATTCACGGTGACGTCATTTGGAAAAGAGCTGAGCAAGCAATAAAAAGGTATGCGTCACTGGTTAAGCAAGCTTTTCTCAGCCACACCTCATGGTATAAACTGCGTAGTTTGGCCTAATCACACCCGTATGCTTGTAGCGGTTGCTCAGTGGCCGTAATAATCGGTTTGCTGATATGATCCGAGGTAAGATGAGTGATCAGATGGAGAGACCGTCGTGTACTAGGATTCTGTGGCACATAAAAGAGCCAAGGCAAGTTTAAATAATTCCTGAGCCTTCTATTGCTATTCGCCTTACGTACAGGGTTGGCCAAAAGTTGCCAGGCCGCATGGTCTGCTTCTCGGCATTGTAGTGGCGTATTTATGCCACCGCCGAAGCACAAACTGTCTGGATGGTGAGAAGGAGGGTCATGATTCACAAAGAAAGCGGCGCGAAAAAGGGGAACAAAAGAGAAACAAACACGACAGGACCAGGGCCGTGTTTGTTTCTTTTGTCCCTGTTTTTCGCACCGTTTTCTTTGGGAATCATGAACCAACTAGCCCAAACAAGAGTTCTCCAAGAAGGGTCATCCTCACTGCTGAAGCCTTGGCTACCTCGTAGGTGCCGTAAGTGCGCTGTTATACTACTCGAAAGCAGACTCTGTGGCCTGGGAGCGTTTGGCCAACCCTGTACACTGCAACACTTACTTTTTCACGTTGAAATCGAATAATTTAATTTTTTACAGCATATCCACTTACGTTGTAGGCCAGTCCCCAAAGCGCAGGCCTGCCAACAAAGACTCCCTTGGCACCGAGGGCGAGCGCCTTTATGACGTCAGTTCCGGTTCGGACGCCACTGTCCAGGTAGACTTCCAGCCGGTCCCGCACCGCTTTCACCACTGACGCCAGAGCCTCGATCTGCAAGAAGCGAATGGGGTCTAGAGAAGCCCGAGAGGAAAATAAACTGAGAAAAAATATTGGGAGTGCGTTTAAACCCAGCGTTAAATGACTTTGCCGAGGGGAAGTTCGAGATGAGCAAGGCGGGGGAAGGAACGGTGCGGCAATTACATTTATAGACGTTCACAATAGACGTTCACAGGAAAAAAAAAGGCAGAGACGACAGGTAGAAGCGTCGTCCTGTCGTCTCTACTCCCTTTTTCGTGTGAACGTCTATTTAGTGCACAGCTTTCCAAAAAATGAACATGTACCAAGTACCGCTAGCAAGCCTTACTAGCTTAGTGCGGATGCTATACCAAAAATTACGGCGCGTAAGCTGGAGACACCAACAAAATGTGCGGTCCTTTTTCAACAGAATCCCTGTCGTCTTAATGAATACTGACGACTTGAATGAAGTCTTGCCGTCAGGTGCACCGTAAGATCCTTAACACGCTCTTACAGTACGCCGCACTTGAATCACTCGAATGAACAGAGAGCAACGGTAGTTAGTTGCGCGTGTAAAAAGCAGAACACTTTACAAGTTTTCAGCACTGCCCTAGTTTACTTTCGCAGCATAGAAAGTCGACGTCACGAGTAGGTCGGCAAGTTCTATTACAGATCCTAAATAGCGTTCCAGCGCAGCGCTTCAGCATACTTTGAAACTTGTGAGCAGTGAGATTAGTTCTTAGCACTGAAGTTTACAGATATTTTTCAGCTGTCTGTTCACTGGTGAGTTGAGAAAGTTTGAACGTGGCGCTATTATCCCATTAGAAAAGCGAGCTTCTGGTATGAAACAGGCGTGTTCTAGTAGGATGAGTCGCGCGCTCACCGTGGAGGGAACTCCATCCAGCTGCCGTCCCCCGTGGTTGGAAACAATGATCCCTTGGACCCCGTGGTGCACCGCCAGTTCTGCGTCTTCGGCTGCGAAGTCACAATTGGCAGTGCTCAAAACAAAAAACTCTCCGGCGCGCAAAGTTCAATTGCGTAAACCATATAGCATGCAGAAAACAACGTAGAACATTGAACCCGCGGTGTAAAAGAGATAAGGTGTAACACAGCATAACATAAGCAACGTGAGACATACTAGATAGTGCTACATGCTACTCTCAGGGGACGAAAGATCTAAGAAACGCCAAAGCATGAAAGCATCAAACCTTGCTGACGGAATAAAACTGGCAGAGCTATCATAGTCAATATAGCACAAGGAATACGACGTAAGGAAGTGTGATATGGATAGATTAACGCACTCTTTCATGATGGTCAAAATGCTTGCAGCCTTTCACTCTAGTGAGCCAGAGTCACTGTTAACAAGGATTAAAAAATAATAAAAAAATATACAGGGCAAGTTTACCTAAAACCGGTTTTTTAGAATCGGGGCTAAGCATGACTCTGTGCAGGATCAACAGGCCCAAAAAGCCGCGCAACTGATAAAGAAAATGCCTGTTTTTTTTTTACATCCGGTTCACCTGCGCAGAAACAACCAGTTTATTTTTCATGCTCCCGCGAAGCTACTAGCATTACCAGGAAAGATCTCAGTCACGCATACCTAATTCCGCAGTAATCAGGATTGCTCACAAGAGCACCAACTCATTCTCTAGAAAGCTCGTTGCCATGATAAAATGGAGCGTGACCGAGAACTTGACCCTGGGAACTGCCGGTGAAACTTGGGCCGCCGTCGAGTTGTATTCTTGGTGCCGTATAATCAACAAGAAGCGGGATTGAAGCCGCAGCATAAGAAATGGCTAGCGCTTTGAGACCTGTCTCCCACCTATTGTATACATTGTGCGCTTGCAAGCACTGCATCTTTCCGGCCTTAGTTCTTCCGTGGGCTGCTTTCGTGGTGGAAGCGCGATGGTCAGCAAGCAGTTAGCTTCGGAAGTCTCCGTCCGTCTAACTGACTAAAGCGCATCACAGCCACGTAACAGTATACCACCGACAGTGCTTCTCCTTATATTTTAGTACTAAGTTCGAGGGGAGCGGAAACGCTACTATGTGAAGATCTAAACGGAAAACAGCTAAACAAATATCAAAAACAATCAAATTCGAACAGTCTGAAATTTATAAGTTCGCATTTAGGCTCCGAACGCATGCATAATATCGCTGCTATGTGAAGCAGGTGCCAGATCGAAAGCGATAGACTGAGAATAATTCACCGTTTGATCGGCAGCTCTTGCCTACATTTAGAATAAGCTGCATTGATCTGTAGCGTTCCTAGACCACAGACGCTCAAACCCCGAGGCTGGGCTACACGTCTAGACTTATTAGTTCTTCGTGGAATAATATCAAGCCGATATTGCTTGGGAATAAAAAATATCTAATTCTGTGGGGTAAAAAGTTTTGCAATTGAGCTGCCTTCAAGGAGGCGTCCACGGGACACGATGACGTCGGCATTGTCTTGTAACCGGTACCCACAACTACGCTGTGAAGGCTCTAAAATCTCTTTTATGTAACCTTCACTTTTAAAAACTTTCATGTGCGAAGGGGGGGGGGGGAGGCTAAGCTAGCACGAGAACTAGCACTGAATTTCTGCGTCCTTTAGTGAAACTGTACGAAGTATCGAATGCACTACTGAGCCGTATGGGCGTATCTTACGCGTCATTATCCCTTTGAGGACGATTGGAAGGGACGTGGCATTCTTGAGCCAATTCACGTCATCCCACGTCAGCGACTGGTCGAAGAAGT
The DNA here is from genome assembly GCF_052857255.1 of Amblyomma americanum. NCBI lineage: Eukaryota > Metazoa > Arthropoda > Arachnida > Ixodida > Ixodidae > Amblyomma > Amblyomma americanum. Next base: position 9,054,897 of record NC_135504.1, read on the forward strand.
CGTTGGTGTACTTGGTGAGGCCGGAACCACTTGTGGCGTTCCTCATGTTGAAGTTGCTGTAAATCGACCGGTCGAAATTTCCTAGGCTGGAAAATAGTAAAGTGAGCACGCTCTTTATAATAGACGTTGATGCAGACCGTGTCGAGAAGAATGCATACGGTTTCTTGTTTTTCCTTTAATTTTGTGATGCTGAGTTTTCCAGTGTAATCGGCCGAACTCTTTAGTGTAATAAAAATGTCGAGAGAGATTACACTGAAATGTAATATTTATCCAGCCGACATGCGGCTGTTTTACGTGTTAATTTTATACATTTTTCTTAAGCAGCACTCGAGAGAGAGATGACGGCCAGCACTTTTTGGACAACCTTATTATCTATAAATATTTGTTGGTTCGGAATGCTGTTACAGAACTAGTGCTTTTATTTTGCTGAATAAAGTGAGTCTTGTCCTAGCCTTATATATTGCCTAGTTTAATTCGGCTGTGACTGCCCTCGTTTTGAGCGAGAGCATGCCTTCCTGCCTGCTACACTGCGCCGCTTGAACTCTCGTCCTCTTAAAGAAACAAGGATACTGGGGCCTTGGACAAAACCATCACCACAAAGGTCAGCAGTTGAAGGCGCTCCTGAAGTTATTGAAGGACTCGGAGTTGAGTTCCCGACTATAAATTTTAAGCTTTAAGTGTGCGCTCTCTGTCCCCTTGTCATAGTGGTCAGTGGGCAGTTATGAAGTCATTTCGTTGCTTTCTTTCTTCCCTTTTTTCCTTATATTCTCCTCCCCACGTGTAGGGTAGCCCACTAGTCATCGCTTGATTAACCTCCCTGACTTTCCGTTCTTCTGTTTCTCTCTCTCTCTCTGCTGCGTCTCATTATTGATCAATTATGTGCTGTAATCAAAAAGCCAAAAATGTTCGTCTCCCGTCAGTGCTTCATTCTTTTCTTAACGAGTGAAAAATATGAAGAAAAAATTAGCATGAAAAACTAACTTCCCATGCACCTCTATGTGAGCCAGAAATACTTACGTGATTCCCTCCGGTATGGTGAAAGCGTTGCGGACGTCTACAATGCGCTGACCCCAGGTTGGGGCATCCACTGTAAGCACGACTGCTGAGAAATTAGCGCAGTAAGCCCGCCAGAGCAATTCTTCCGTCACTGTGCGGTTCTTGAACACGTACAGTTGCAACCAGAGCGTCGCATTCGGCGCCGCTTTTCTCAGGTCTTCGATGGATGTGGAGCTGAGAGTACTCAGTATCATCACTGTTCCTGCGTCCTGGGAAGCTGCATAAAAATAAATTGCAATAAGTGCCAGCGTATACTTTAACCCCCAAGCGAAGGACCACGGTTGGCAATAAATACCGCCTGGCGTCGACATTAACAGAAAGAAATACTATATGATGGTCCCGACGGCTACGCTGTAACCCTTGGGAAAGTATTGGCCTGGTTGTGAAGCGATTGTAATTCCGATTAATTTCTGAGTCTCTCTGCAAAAGAGAACTTGGTGTCAGACTTGTCGGTTTCGGTTTATTGTTGAATTCAAAGGCGCTAAAAAAAAGAGGAAACATAAAGGGAGACACAAAGGACGAAATTCCACATCCAACTTGTTTGTTGCACCCAAGACACGCACATACACAGCTTTTTTTGTCCCATATGCGCAGACAAATCAGCCACGGTAAACAGGTGGCACGATGGAACACGCTCAAATAATTGTACACTGTAATTCACTGTAGTTCATTCTATACGACTTTATAATGGGAGCGTGCTTTATTTCGTCGTTATCCATCTACAGGTATAGGTTATTCGTCTGCGCGCGAGACAACAAAAGCTACGTGCGTACAGTCTTGGTCAAAAGACTTAAGGCCAAGTGATTTCCGCTTCAGCAGCATAGCAGAGCCATTACTGCACTATTAAAGATCGAATGACCTTGAAAAACTAGCAGAAAGTTTCCTCTTGCGGTAGAGAAGCCTCCTTTTCGACTTGTGTTTTGAATGATCAGGTACACGGAGAATTGTAGGAACATTCATTTCGCTGCAACTGAACGTTGCAGCGGCCTTAAGACTTTTGACCAAGACTGCGCTTCTTTCACGTAGGTGCACTACAACAGGCCGAAGTGGGACTTCGTCTTCTCGGCTCTGTTCGTGTTCCGTCCTTTCTTTTGGCGCCTTAAAATCAAATCTTGACTTAAGTCGGACTCCTCTGGAAATGTTTACGCTCTAACGCCCGGCATGTCATTTAAATACTGAGTCTAAGACCGCGAATAATTTTCACTTTTGTGCACATAATTGAGTGGGCTGCTAATATATTTGAAGGAGCGGCTTTTTTCAAGATATTTATAAAAACAGGGCGAAGTGTCACCAGCCAATGATGCAGGAGGTCAGCTGAAGGATGAATTCACGCGAAAGCTAACCCGAACGGCGAGACAGCCTAAAACTCCGGTGGCGATACTTGAGTGGAAGGTGATGAACTAGTTTTTATTTTAGCTTTGGATTTACATTATGCGCTTCAGCACTTGCCCAAAGTTCTATGAACTTCAAATGTTAAAAAATCACCAAAATATGCTGAATGGTATTATGGGCTAGCCAGTTTTTCTTGATAAAACAGCAATTTTTCATGCTTCTGCAGTGAAAGGACTATACGTGATTGAACTCAGAAACTTAATGGCTTTTATTAGACTTTTTTTATTTCTAGGGAATCACAAGGTTAAAAGGGGGAAAACATGTATTACGAAAATTACCATCATGGCCTAGATTTCTTGCTTCGTGGAGCGGGGGAAAACACTAGCTTATCTTATGAGTCATTATTTGAGCCCGTGAAGACAAGTTTCTCTAACATGGACGCAAGTGGTGTTATTTGTTGTGTTCTCTTTTGAAAGTACCTCGGCGACCGTGCATAATTTAATAGTGCGCGCACGTGCATCCTGTATATGGGCATATGTGCACCTTGATGTGTGTCAAGAAATTCTAAAATATAATTTCGCGCTCAATATGTCTACTTATGAAGAACTGCGACAATCAGCATTTGTCACAGCTCAACAGTTGCACTAAAAACTAAACATTCTGACAAATTCACCTGTTTGGTTGGGTGTGAAGACTCATAAAATAAAGTATAACGCATATCCAACCAAAACCTTCGTTCTTGAAACCCAACGTTTCGAAGGCGGCTCGGCTCCTTCATCAGGGGTGACTGAGGGCAGTAGCTTGCGTCTTTAAGTATGCATAGAGGGGAGCCCCCGAAACGTTAGGTTTCAAATTAAAGGTTTTGGTTGGAGATGCGTTAGAGTTTATTATAAAACAGCTGCATCACACTGCCAATAATTACCGAACAGACTGTTTAAACGTCAGATACAGATCCGTCTAGTTAATAAGGCGGATTTAAATTGTATGGCTAACAAGCATGACAGGCGAAGCTCATTGATTAGGCTGCAACTGCTGGTAGGTCCTGAAATAGCACGACTTAATTTACTGCACTTTGTGTGAAAGCTTCTTCTCATCTTAATTAGCTAAAAGCGCGTATTCTAGCCGTCTGCGCTACTAAAGAGTTGCCAGAAATGTCCAGCTGAAAAAAGAAACTTGGGACGAACTGTAGGTAATTCATTGGCAAAAAGGACGCAGAAAGAAAAAGAAATGCGCAATAATTCTATAAATAAACACTCTATGCGCTATATTCTCTTTAATTCTTTGGGATTCATCGCCTTTCCTGCGGTATTTTGGCTTGCATTGCCCAATTTTAGTGTCAGTAGTAGAGAGGCCCCTGCCTGAGCAAGGCGAGTTATCTCTGTCCCGGTCATTTGCACGCTCCCGGGAGCAAAACTCAAGAGGCCTTCTTAGTTATGGAGATTATCGCAGCATGCTGGGCTTCCACAGAAAACCAACCGGAGTGTCTTGCTCCAGCCAGTGCACAGAGCGGCTAGGCAGCGGTTAGAACAAACTAACAAACAGTAGTTCTAAATCGGTCGATAATCTGGTTCAGCTCCTTAATTAGCATCTGTGCGCTCTGGTGACTTCTTATTGCCCTACGTTTCCCACAGTTTTTAGGCCACGACACTGAAATCGGTTAAAGATGCCGCAGGGATGTCACTGCAGCACGGCGAGTGCATGCTGTGCTCTCGCCTTCGATGTCTCACCTTTGGCAGTGCCCTTTTCTCCATCCTCGTGAGCCATCTTCTGCATGGCTGACGGTGCGATCCCGAGGGGCATGCTGACCTCTTTGCCCAGCATGGTGGCCGTCGTCTGCCTGCTGGCCACGTTGACTAGGACGCGGTACAGCAGTCGCCACCTGCGCGTACAAAGACCGGAACTCTCGGTGGGGCTTGCTTCCGCATAGGTGAATGCACTGAAACAATGTTCGACCTACTAGGTAGCAAACAAGATTTTACAATTGGTCGGGGAAACATTCTAAGCAGTAAGTAAGTACATCGGTACTCAGATCCGGGCCAGGAGCTTGAAATAGCGAGGGGGATAATATTTGAGTGTAGTGCATTTGACCGCTGCTTTATTGATTTAAAAACATGTTCAATGGGCCGACGCCTCGTTAGTTTTTAGCCTAAGCTTCCTCTCAGACACTGCCTGATGAAGAAATACAGAAGAAAACACGTATCGTGCATGAAACGAAAGTCAAGAGATAAAAAGGAACTGGAACGTGTAGCCGGAATAGCAGTAAAGCAGCGTCGTCGGTGGCCCCGAGAAGTAAAAAGCATTATTTTTATATATCGATATATTTATCTGACAGGCTTAAAACATGACATGGCTGGTTATTTTGCCTACAAAATTGTAGACCACCAAAACAAACAAAAAAAGAATATTGTTCTTTTCAGGTGTCGAAGGGCGCTTGTGAAACGACACGAGAGCTCTAGAATTCGGACACTCGTGTGAGTGGACAGTTGTCAAGGCATCTCTCAAACGTGAGGGATGTTCTGAAAACGTGCTCCTGTACATGATATTTCCAGAAATCGGGCGCTGCGCGAAATACACGGTAAAAACTTTCGCAACGAATCCGGCTTCATGAAAATTAAATGCCATTAGAGTAAACTGACGCCCCGAAATTTCACCGCAAAAAATGTTTCCCTTCACATCCAGTAGTTTAAGTGCTTATTTGTTACTTGTTCAGTAATTAACAAAATAAGAACCACGAATTTGCCTTGTTGGTGCGGGTAACCTCTAGCAAGGCTGTCTTAGTGTTAGTTTCGTAACTTTTTAAGTTATATTTTAATAACATTTGAACTATCTCTCTCTGTACATTTCGGAGGCAGCGTACATGTTGAGTATAAGTTCGATTATTACTGTGCATTCAGATGCTAAAGAACAGAATAAGAGCATAAATTTAGCTTTATAAATATATATAAGATTCTACGCCTATATCTGTGCCTATATTCGGCGAATAATGTTCGAGATGTGAGTGTGTTCTGAGGCCAATGACCGTTATTTTTGCGGCTAAAAGTATGCCTTATGACCTGCTACGAAGAAATGCTGCTTTATCACACTCTTTTTCTGTTTTTTTTTTACTCTACGAGAAGCGAAAACAAACAGCAGCTTGCTTCACGATCTCCGCGAAGCCTAGGTTTGTAGCCGACCTTTTGAACGCTTCGGTGTTCTCATGCAGTGTCTGTTCCTGGTCGGCCCCGCTCTCGTAGTAGTCCCGCACTGTTTTGTTGAGATTTGGCAATCCGAGGCGCCGTAGGTCATCCACGGTCACGACAACGTCGCTGCCGTTCGTTGGCCTTTCAGCTCCATCGTCGACAGATTCAAGCCCTGAGAGCAAAGAGCAAGATCAATATTAAGGCGAAAGCCTTTAATGGCTCATCGCTGTCCGTCTGTCCGCGAAGTCTGTCACACTATGACGTCATCAATGGCACAATTGCTATAACCCATATACTCTGAGCAATTGCTAAGTGGCGGGTGAATAGTAATAAGTTAAATATTAATTAACTGGTAATAAACATAAAAGAATCAAAAAGTAAAAATAAAAATAAAAACAGAAAACGAAACAAGAAAATTAAAAAGAACGAAACAAATGAAAAGTTAAAAATAACAGTCAAAGAACAAAAATTAAACATGAAACAAAAAGGGAATAAAACATAAATAAACAAAAGAATAAACAAAGAATGACAAATAAAAAAGAGAAAAAAAATGCAATGCCTACAAGCGCCGTGGAAAAAAACCCGCGTTCTAGAAAGTTCCCCACCGCGGTGGCTCAGTGGTTAGGGCGCTCGACTAAATAATAATAATTGGTTTTGGGGGGAAAGGAAATGGCGCAGTATCTGTCTCATATATCGTTGGACACCTGAATCGCGCCGTAAGGGAAGGGATAAAGGAGGGAGTGAAAGAAGAAAGGAAGAGAGAGGTGCCGTAGTGGGGGGCTCCGGAATAATTTCGACCACCTGGGGATCTTCAACGTGCACTGACATCGCACAGCACACGGGCGCCTTAGCGTTTTTCCTCCATAAAACGCAGCCGCCGCGGTCGGGTTCGAACCCGGGAACTCCGGATCAGTAGTCGAGCGCCCTAACCACTGAGCCACCGCGGCGGCTCGACTACTGTTCCGGAGTTCCCGGGTTCGAACGCGACCGCGGCGGCTGCGTTTTTATGGAGGAAAAACGCTAAGGCGCCCGTGTGCTGTGCGATGTCAGTGCACGTTAAAGATCCCCAGGTGGTCTAAATTATTCCGGAGCCCTCCACTACGGCACCTCTTCTTCCTTTCTTCTTTCACTCCCCCCTTTATTCCTTCCCTTACGGCGCGGTTCAGGTGTCCAACGATATATGAGAAAGATACTGCGCCATTTCCTTTCCCCCAAAAACCAATTATTAGAAAGTTCCATGCTGTCGCATTCCTGCACGCTAGCAGACTTAAGTGCCCTGAGAATTTTTGGACCGGCTCGGGCACAGTATTGGTTTTAGTGTGTCAGTGGACAGCCAACTCCAAGAGCCCTCCTGTATATAAAGCACATTGCCTTGGGATCTTGGGGTGGGATTGGCTAATGCCTCTTCTGTGCCCTACCTCGCCTGCTTCTAATGCATTAGAACCTCAACGTCGGCAAAATCTGTCCTTCTGTGTCTTTTGCCGATGGCGCAGCCAATTGTAACGTTGGGTGCAGCTGTATCGTCTGAGGCATTGCCTGCTTCGCAAGCGCAAGCTTGCTGAGACGGCAGCGAAATGGGGGGGGGGGGGGGAGGTAAGCTGGCTTCAAAAAATGTGACGTAACGGTCTCTCCTGAATTATTTCCTTCCCCCCTGTTCCAAGTAAATGCTTCGGAGAGAAGCAGTCACCAGTCAGAGTAGCAGCTTGCGCTGTGACGTAAGTGGCAGCTGCTCATCAGGTGCACCACAGTGCGAGAATTAAAAAAAAACAAAAAAAACGGGCGAAGGGGCTTCGTTATGAAGTGAGCGATAAGGCTGGCATTTAAAGAGAGACGATGTTGGTCGCGGGTGCTGGCGGAGAACCGACACAAAGAGAAGCAGAGCGAAGCTTGCGTGCGTCGTTCAGTGCTACTAGAGAGAAAAAAATATAAAAAAAGCGTGATTAATGAAGCGGGCGCAGCTACGCAGACAGGACAAAGTGCGAGAAGCACCGACATATGCAAGACACTACAGTGAACTGGTTGACAGTCGATATGCGCATACGTACTGGTAGTGCGACTGAGCATTCTTTAAGGTGATGCGTTCTGTATTGCACACTGTGAACTATTCAATAGTGAAGCCTGCTTATGTTTGCGGTGCTAAATCGATCTCAAGCATCCTATAAAAAATGGAGGACTTTAAAAGCACATGGGCTGCTCTTTACACGCGCCTACCAGGAATAACGGGCATATTTGATAATGCGAGGGCTACTTTCGCTTGGGCGCCATTAGCAGCCTGATCTGTTTAGCAGGCGGGCTCGAAGTTTGCTCAGTCTGCATCCTCAAGGCCTGCCAGAAACGCAAATGCGAATCGAGAGCAGATCTCTGACTCCACAGTGAGAGGTGTTGTTGAGTTTTCTACGAGCCGATATAGGGCTAGTTTAAAAATCCTTCTTATGCATTGCATGCGTGTATTTCGGTTTTGGGAGCCCATTTTTAGAGGCAAAGCATTGCACACATCATCAAAACGCAACGCCCTCTACGGCTACCAGAGCTCTGTATGGGACTGATCGAGAAAAAGCTTCCGGCTGAAATTTTTGAACGTTATTCGGCTGCTGAGAACGAGGTTGTGGGATCGCATCCCTGTAGTGCGGCCGCGTTTCGGTAGAGGGCGTGCGATGTCAGTGACGTTAAATGACACCAGGTGTCCGAAATGAATTTAGAATGCTACGCTACGGCATCCGTTTCTCTCTGCATCCGGATTCTACTTCACCCCATCTCTCCTTGCGCGGTTTGGTTACTTATTCACATTTTGTGAGCAGGTTACTTCGCCCTTTCGTCCGTCATAAATAATAATAATACAAATAGCCATTTTGTTGTTATTTACTTCCGCCGCGCGATAAGGGTGCAATTTTTTCTGGCCTCCGTAAAAGAATTCAATTTAATTCAATTCATTTTATTTCCAAAAAAAATTAGGTGCGACACCGGAGCTAAGAGCTGCTTTTGTCAGCTTGAAGAGGCCCAGGGTCCAGCGTATTACAAGGCAGGGCAAGTCATACCAATATTGAAAACAGAAAAATAAAGAAACATGCATAAAAGAATTCATTTCGTTACACGTCGTCTGAGAGCAGACGTGCTTGAAGCTGGAACTTAATAATTTTTTGCGTGTCACAGAATACACGTGCTCTCTGTACGTAATACATTTTTACTCTGCGCAACGTATTCACGTTGACCTTAACTAATTCACCTCACACAGTGCCGTGACCTTTGGTGTGGTACAACAACGACCTAAAAGGCACGCAAGCTTCGGTTTCATATCAAAACTTCGTGCAGAAAGCCATCGCAGGATAAATGCTGTTTCAAAACAGTGCTCTTTTATGCTCGGTTATTAATCATCAACCCAGAAGCGAATTCAGCACCAAGAAAACTGGAACGCAGTTTGCCAGTAAGATTGGAATAAAGATAAGAGATTCGTGGTGGAGAAAGTTACATTCTTCAGTTGTATTTACAAATTTACAACGGCGCCGCAACAAACAACTTTTCGTAGCGATAACCGTGTTAGGTCATCAGCATACCCGGCCGTGAATTTTTATTTCTGCACTGTTTTGTTAGTGTTATTACGTTCTCATCTGATTTGCTCTCGCAATACCGGCTAGCTCAGCAGTCTAGGTTGGTCACAAATGGCCAACATTAAAACTTTGCCCGAACCAACAGGTGTCGCTACGGGACTCATAGACCAAGATCACGTGATCAGAGGCGGTGCATGTGAATACGAAATTGCTGCATCCTCATTGCTGAGATAGTGATAACATTATCCTTGAGCGATGAAGGCTGTGAGTCTACCATGATGAAAAGGGTACCACTATACGTCAAATGCCACGTCTACTACCACTAATTCTGCTGCAGGTATTACCACCATGACCATTACTAGCGATAATTGCTATTACCACACTGAGACTTTTAGCGACGACCCTTGAGAACTCAGAAATACCTCCCTGAAATGAATATTTGTGTAAAAAAATTTTCTATTGAGGAAAAAAAATTTTTCACAGGTGGACTAAAAAGATTTATTATCTAAATTATTCCCAATGGCGTCCAAAAGCGCTACGTCTTGTTTCAAAGCGAAATGCAATAAAACACTGAACTGGCACTCACTCACCCACCCACTATTGGAAGAAATGCGTGTACTAGGGATGGCGAAGTCAGCCGTGAGCAATTATCTAACAGAGTTTTGATCCTACACCTAAAGGGCAATTCTCTGAAGCCAGCAAACTGCAGAAGCAAAGCAAGGACAGGATGCATACAAAACTATGCAGTTTTACAGATAAGTGATCCTGTTCAAAGGAAGTCAAATGAAGATACAGATGATTGCTGAAGTTATGCTTCAATCTCATACAATGTAAACTGAAAGCATAAATAATAAAATAGGTATACATTTGTTCTCTACACAACAGTCATCAGTGCTAAAGAATGAGGAAACGTATATTGGATCATAACTAAGGTGCAGAGGCTACCGTAGTAGTACTACTTGATTTCAAACAACTAGGCTACAGTAAGAAGAGCACGTGCTGCTCTGTCGCTTAACGCAGCAAGTCGCGAAACCTGCAAGAGCTTGCTTAAGATGTATTTCAACACCGAAAACAAGTCGAGTTTTCTTGGACAACACTTTTAATTTTGAGGCAGCTCAGCACTACTCAGAGGCTCTATTACGAACATGTTGAAAGGAAAGGTCTAACCTTCTGACGCGCAGCACCATTTTTCCTGTGCTCGCAGCGAGTAGTTATGATTGCTATGAGAAACCAATAGGGTCTCTTTTTGACAATAAATCGCTGGAAACTAAAAACGCCGTCAGAAGGGATCTGCAGATGTATTGATTGTTATTGTACTATTTTACGACACTGAGATCGTGAAGAACTTCCCGTTAAAAAAAAAAAAAAACCCTTGTCCAGAGTTTACGGTTTTGTGCCACTTTCGGAATCTTCTGCAGTGCTGAACAGTAAGAGGTGACGCAACTGAAAGCAGATATAAGTGACGTGAGCCTCGCCTCGTGCATGGGATGGCACAAGCGCTAGGCCTCTCAGGCAAAGCAGAAAGCAACTTACCTGCTACCGCTACTGGAAATAGGCTGAAGCTGAAGGTAGCGAGAGAAATTAACGGCAAAAGCGATGGTTTCATTCTGCGATATTCTTTTCGAGGTCCCTTTGAGAGGTAAGGTAAGCTACAAAGCGCAGGAGCTGATGTTTAGCCTTTATATACTGCTAGAAGTGAGCCGCAAGGCGTAAAAAAAAAAGAATAGGCTCTTTTGATTGATTCATTTTTTTTGTTGCGTTTGTACAATGCCTCTTCAGAAACGGGCTTGCTTTCCTCGTTTCCATTTTGAATAAATGCACTCTAGAGGCTGAAGACAGCTGGTGGAAGCCAAAACGAAACAGACGCCTGATTTTACAAAAATGAAACTCGAAATGACGTTCCCGCTCTTGACGCATTAACTTTATACTTTTTTGTGTGTTTTGTTAGCACTTGTATCATTATGATCCATAGCACAGAAACAAAACAGGGGACAAACACAAGCGCTTGTGTTGCGTTATGATCCACAGCGCATACCCACTAGCCCGAACCATCACCTCGTTTTAAGTTATATTTCTAGTTAGCGCTTGCGTTTGTCCCCTGTTTTGTTGCTGCGCTATGGATCATAACGCATACCCACTAGCCCGAACCATCAACTTGTATCATATTGCAACCACGTGAACAACAAGGTACGAAAAAAGAAACGCAGGTGATGTACATCGTCGTTCGCGTGGTTTCAACGAGGATACAAGTTAGAAACACTAACTGGCCCGCCTTTTCCTGCTGTCCTGTTAGCCTCCTCGATGAGTTTAATATTAGCATGTAGAGGTAGGTTTAATACCGTTGCCTAGTTGGAACAGGTGCGGTTCGGAAGCGGTAAACGTGATAACTTCGTCTGCGAATGTTTTGAAAGTGATATGTTGACGGCGTGACAAGCGGGGATACGGAAGACGCACAAACTACAGGAACAACGCCTCCACTGCTCCAGTTGGTCGCGACGTGTTCATATTACTCCTACTATGAACCTGTAACGACCCGCGCGGCCGGCAGTGGCGGAATGGCGAAAACGACGAAGGTTCCCCAGCACGCGCTGGAGAGAACGCTCGATACATTGGCCAGAAACAAGGAACCCTCCCCCCCCCCCCCCCCCCCCGTTGGTATGTGCCATCGTATTTGAGGCAACAACAACAACAACAACAACAGCAGCAGCAACAACAACAACAACAACAACAACAAGGATCCTGGAGTTGCGAGGGCCTGCTGATCTGTGGCCTGCCGGTTCCTGCCGCTGTTCCTGTCGTTGATCTTGTTGCCTCCTTTGGACTCCCTCTTCTTCCGTCTACGTTGAGGCTGTTCCGCGTGCTGGGGTTTCGGCCAGGTGTTTTTTTTATTGCTGTACCGATAGTTAGGTTCAATGTCCCCTTAGGCCTCGTGCAATGTCTATAGCTTGATCCTCGGCGCTTGGCCAGATAGCTTTAGAACTGTAAGGCTAAAGGCAACGCGAGCGCTCTCACGCTTTTTGAACGACACGGACCTTGTCTCGCGTTTGTGATGTCAGAAAGTGTGCCTTGTTTTGTTTTCTTAAAGTAGTTTTTCATCTGCCTCCTCCCATCATCGTCGTCCCCCATCGTGACCTTTTTTATCTCTTCTTCCCGTCCCCCAGAGCCGAGTAGCAGGCCAGATATTTATTTTTCAGGCCAACCTCTCTGCCTTTACTATCAATAAACCCTCTTTCTCTCTCTCTCTATAGCTTCCGCGGGTGGGGGTCCGGCTCCCTGGTTCACCAGCCTGCTGGGCCAAAGTTTGCCCTTGGATTCTTTCGGTCGGAATGGCATCAGTGGCTGGGCCCTAAAATTGAAAAATTCTACAATGATCCAGGAGCAGCTGAATGCTGTTACCAGCCGCCGCCTGGAAATCTCTGAAGTGCGCCCTTTCGGCCGTAGGGGCATTCTGTGCCGATCCTCGGATGGGCAGTGCGTGTCGGAGTTGCTGCACTACACATCCTTCGCAGCATTTCCAGTTAAATGTTTTATTCCAGAGCAACTCGCATGTTCAAAAGGTATCATACGCGGCGTGGACTCATCCGCCTCTCCTCAGGAACTAATTGACAAGTTTCAGGACGCCTGTGTTGGCGTGTTATCAGTTTACCGGTGCACCAGAGATGCTAATGGCTCACGTGTGCCGACAGAGTCTGTGATTGCAACATTTGCAGGACCTTCATGCCCGTCTGAGCTTAAGGTTTGGCCCATAGTGTACCGAGTCGACCTGCTACGTCCTCGTCCTTTGCACTGCAGGAATTGCTGGCGCTTTGGTCATAATAGCAAAGCTTGCAAATCTGCGACGCGTTGCCGAACATGCGGGGAGAACCATTACGCAGACCTCTGCACATCTGAGGGTCCCATTTGCAGTCCCTGTGGCGGCGTTCATCCGGCTGATGATGCTGGTTGTCCCAAACGCTCAGATGAGCAGAACGTTCTGGACATCATTCAGCAGAGAGGGTACTCTAATGCTGCTGCTTATGCATAATTAGACCGGAGGAACAATCTTATGCGGGTCATGCTAGGTCATCTGGGTCTGAAGCAGAGGCGTTGCTGACAAAGTCTGTGGTGTCAACTGTTGAAAAGGCGCTTGCAGGTGTGGCGGACCGTATGTTGACTACCTTCAGTGAAGTTCTATCCCAGGTCATTTCAAGTCAGATTGCTCATTCAACTGTTGGTCTTCCCGTTTCATCAACTAGTCCTTACCATAGCCTCTCTGGTGTCTCTCCACTGGCTCCTATTCCTGCTGCGTCCTCATCTGTGCCTGTACATAGTGCCGGGAATACCAGCCTCTCTACTGTTTGTACTACGTACGTCTAGATGGTGAATCCTTCCCAGAAGCGTCGAGCTCCTTCCTCTCCGTCGAAGTCTGCCCTCCCAAGCAACGAAAGCAAGGTTCCCCCAGCATTCCACATAAATCTGATGTGTTAAAGGAGGCTGTCACAGCCTTTCTGCTTTTACAGTAACAATGGCGGGGTTAAAGTACTACAGTGGAATTACCGCTCAGTCGCATGTTTTCACGATTTACAGAACCTTGTCTTACAATTCCACGCAAACATAATTCTACTTCGAGAAACTTGGCTTACTCCTATTAGGTCATTCCTTCTCAAAACTTTCCGGGTATTCCGAGACGATCGCAATTTCGGCCGGGGTGGTGGTTTGTTCACATGAATTTCTTCTAATTTCTTTCTTCAGGCGCATGTGTCCCACCAAATTAAAAGACCTGACTGCGAATTGTTGGCTGTTGATATCGCAATTCCACAATGTGCTCCCCTTACCGTTGCTAATGTTTACTTTCCTTCAGGTGCCAACAGCCCAGATCATTTAAATGCTCTTTTGCGGTATAACAATAGAGTGGTGATTGCTGGTGATTGCAATTCCCATCACGTAATTTTGGGTTTTCGTACTGATGCATGTGGGCAGCTTCTTTGGTCATGGATGTCGGCAAGGAACGTGCGTTGCTGTAACAGTCCAGGAGTTATTTTTATGCGTTCCGATTCTCGGTCAGTCATTGACTTAACTTTGGCAGTGAACGGGCTGCAGGTTTCTTTGTGGTCTACAGTGTATTGTGGAACTTCCAGTGATCACTTTCACCATAGCTGCTTCTCCCCTCAGGGCGACTGCTTCTACACAAAAATTCGCAAACCACACACTTTTCAGAAAACTTGTGCAATCCTCTTTCTCTTCCACTGCAACATCTGATAACCTCGATCGCACTAACCAAGTTCCCTATTCCGTGTTAGGGGCCTCTGAGTGTTCCGTGTTCACGGTGCAATCTACGGTCAAAAACAAACAGCCCTCCCTGTGGTGGAAAGACGAGCGTGAGAGGGCATATCGACTTAGAAAAGCCGCCTGGAAAAGCCTTTCTCATAGCCACTGCCCGCGTAATTGAATAAATTACAAATTTTTCGCGGCTTCATTTAAAAGGACCATTGGTAAGACGAAAGAGGAGTACAATGCGAATTTGAACAGTTATCTATGAAGCCCAAATAAACGCAAAGCTTTGTACCGATTCATGGAACGCAACCATAGTACGCCGTCCCCTCATGTGACACAATCAGTGGCGTTACCACACGAGGATGCAAAAAAAAAAACAACTTGGCCAGATTGCACAAGGCCTTGCTCTGCGCTTTCAAGCGCGGTTGGCGCTTCCATTCGTCCTATCCCCTCCGCGCACAGAATTCACTGCGGTTACACCCTCTGAATATTTTACATAGTGGCTGGCCTCAAACCTGCAGCTCCTGGATGCGATCGGGTCTCTATCGGTATGTTGAAGTCTCTAGTGGAAGAATTTACCCCTGATGTATTGCATATTGTTAGTGCCACTGGAGACAGCTTGATTTTCTGCCGAATGGAAAACTGCGAAAATAACCATACTCCTCAAAAGATCCAAAGAAGGGTTTTGTAATTGACAGTATTCGGCCGATTTCTCTTTTGTCTAAGTTAGTTAAGCTTATTGAACCAATTGTTCACAGCCGTCTTACAGATCTCGTTCTTACAATACAAGCCTTCAGTGCTTCTCATATAGGGTTCCGTCGGGGGTGCCCGATTTGAACTGCACATTTAGATTTGGAAAGCAGAATTAGGGTTGTAATGGAGAAGAAAGAGGTCGCGGCTTTAGTCACTTTGGACATCGCTAAAGAATATGACAGCTTACAGCAGTCAATAATATTGAACAAGCTTGACGAAATTCGGCCACCTTTCTACATTCATGCATGGGTGCAGGAATTCCTAAAAAATAGCCGTTCCTTCTGTTCTAGCGGTTTTTTTACTTCTGAAACTTTTTCACAGACTCGGAATGTGCCTCAGGGTTCGGTACTGTCTCCTTTACTTTTGAATATACTTTTGCGGCGCATACCAATTCAGGGTGACATCACAGTGTATATGTATGCCGATGACATCGCCTTTTTTCTTTGTGCTAGAGACATTCATTCCCTTTACCAGCTATTGCAGGCCTACCTCATAGCCTAGAAGTACGGCTGGGCAAGTTACATTTAATTCTCAACGTGAACAAATCTTCCGTTCTTGTTTTTCCTCCAGCGTCCTTCCTTTATATTTGTCTACTGTATTGTGGCCCCCAAACCCCGCAAGTTGAGTCCTTAAAGTACCTAGGTGTAATATACGAAACTCACCTACACTGGCGACCTCATGTCAGAAATGTAGTCCTCAAAGGTGAGCAAGCTCTCGGTCGCGAATCAGCAATAAGAAATTCGGTATGCGCAGAGACCCTCTCTTGTTTCTCTATAGAACTTTACGTAAGACAAATTTTGGAGTTCGGTTGTGTTCTGTTCTCCGGCTGTCCTGGATACAAAATTCAATCTCTGGTTCTTTTGGAGAGGCGCGCTCTGCGGCTTTGCTGGGTTTACCTAAATCAGTGGCAAATTGTGTCCTCTTTCTGGAAGCTCGCATACGGGACCTGATCTCTCGCTTCCAATTTCAGACAGTGCGCACATTCTTACGGGGACTTGAGTCAATTCCTAGAGTGGCTTCTCCAATTTTTTTGACTAACCCAACTGTGTTTCTAGACATATATTGGCCGCTTTACAAACTGCCTCAATTTGTGTTTACTTAGCAACTCTTGTCTAGAATTGCAGTCGCGCTTAGGTCCGTGCAATGCGTCAGCAATTTCCAGGCTGCAACAGCTGTTTGCTTCGACCATACGCTGCCGCTATATGAAAAGCACTTATCTGCCAATGTGCTAAACGGTCTCCTGGAGAAATATCGGTTCCAGTATTCGAGTCATGCTGCAGTTTTCACAGATTCCTCTCAACAAGTCGAAAAAGCAGCAGTGGGTGTTTATTCCCGCACACTAAATTGGAGTTATTCTATCCGGGTCCCTGATTATACAACAATTTTCGCTGCTGAATTTCAAGCCATTAGGCTTGGCCCTTCAAAAAGGTCCCCGCAATATTTCTCAAGTTATCATTCTCCCGGACTGCCTCTCAGTCCTGGCAGCACTAGAAAGTTCGGCAACTAGTCTCTTGTACCGATGCCTAATGTACTTTGTGCCACGTCATGTCCAAGAGGTGCGCTTTCAGTGGATCCCAGGGCACTGCGGCATTACTTCAAATTAGATGGCCGATTTCTTAGCAAAATCCGCCATCAATGAGCCTGTTGCCCATGTCGTTCCGAACCTCACCTTGCTGACCACGTCCCGTTATGAACGTAACCAATTATACCATTACCCGAGCCATGAGCCCCTCCTTGGTACAGCGGATTTCAAACATTTGAAATTCCCATGGAACATACGTTCTTGCGCATCAACACAATGTGACGTTTCCATGACGCTGTTGCGCTGCAGGATTCCTCGCCTTAATCTATATTTATGCCTTTCTGTGTTCACGCCGTCGAATTTATGTGCGTCATGCGGGGACGTTGACACGATAGATCCTTTCATCCTCTACTGCCGGCGGTTTGCACGGCAGAGAATTCAGTTTTTGCAAAATCCTCTCGCATAATTAGGGCTGCCGTTTATTCTGCCCGTTCTCCTCTCCTTCGGTGCAACCGCAAAAGGGCATGCCATTAAGCACGTGTGTCAGCTCCTTCACAAGTATATTATTGATACCGGGAGATTTTTGTGGTAACGTCTCGATGCCTTTTCTTTCCTCTCAAAATTATTTGTTCTGATTAATGTAAAGATCAACACTATGGATGTAAAGATCAACACTATGGATGATATAGCCAAAATCAATTGAGCTAAGAATCCATCAGTACATTTTCGTTTGTTTGCTTCCAGATGGCTTCTCACCATCTCCTTTCCTCCTTAGCCTTAAATGAGCTAGCCTGCAATACTGACCCGGGTTGCACCAAAGTTTTTCATTTGAATTGTCGTTCTGCAAATAACAAAAGTGAAGAAATAGCGTCATTAATTGAGTCTCTTGACTTTTCTTTTGATGTGATCATGCTCACAGAAACGTGGTGCCACGATGAATCCAATTATCTAAACCTAAATGATTATTAGTCAATTTGTTCTCAACAGATGTGGTCGCAGGGGCGGTGGTGTTTCAATATAGGCTCTGAAATCCCGCAATGTCGATGTAAATAGCAGTTTTACAGAATCTACGCCAGACACCGAGATTTTAACAGTAGAAATCGGAAAATACATGTATAGTGTGCTGTATCGTCCACCCAATGGAAGTTTTGATACATTGCTACGTGCCCTAGAAATTCTTTTTGACCATGTGTCATTGAATGAGATTACGTTATTTATCGGTGGTGATATTAATGTTTATACGATAACTGTTTCTGCGTCACAAGAAGAGCTCCTCACAATGCTCGACAGTTGCGGTTTTTGCAATCTTATTGATGCACCAACGCGTATCACCTGTACGACTGCAACGTCAACTGACCTCATCATCACTAACATAGATAAAACAAACACGCATGCTGGAACAATTCTGTCCGACGTCAGCGACCACCTTCCTGTGTTTGCCTTCATTCCAGACCACTGTTCTTCTCCGATACCAGAAAGGACTGCGTCATACTATAGAAGAATAGACAACAGCACTCTTGAGCGTTTTTATATGGGCGTTAGTGAGATAACATGGGAGGATGTTGAATGTCTCCAGGAAGTTAACAAAGCATATGATACTCTGTTAACTAAACTAAAGCAGTTTACGACAGGTGTTTCCCACTAGTATGTAGCCGTAAACGTAGAGCAAAAAAGCCATGGGTCACCGAAGAGTTACTGCGCAAAATAAAGCAAAAACAGAGGCTGTACGGGCAATTTCTGAAGTCTAGGGATCTCGCAAAACTGAAACAGTGTAAAAAATTCCGCAACCTCCTCAACAAGGAGCTACGCAACGCAAAGCTTGCATACTTTACTAAAAAGTTTTCTAGATCGCCCAGCGAAACGTTTAAACCGTGGGATCATCTGAATAAAATTTTGAATTTTAATAAAAAGACTGCAATTGATAGTATCATAAGGGATGGTAAACTTATTAAGGACGAAGAGCTTTCAAATGAACTAAACAGTTTTTTTGTTAATTTCACAAAGGACCTTTGCGGTCCTTTTACTGGTGCCACAGGGTATGATTATCAAACGCCAAGTGTTCCTGAGTCGATGTTTTTTGAGCCTGTAACAGAGCACGAAATAATAACGGTATTCACAAACATAAAAACTAGTAAAGCAGAGGAGAAACACGGCTTTCAAATCAGGCCTTTTAAGTATGTGATTAACTTACTCGCACCGGTACTGGTAGGCATTTACAATCTTGCTCTTTCCACCGGAACTTTTCCAGACCAAATGAAAATCGCTAAGGTTGTGGCTATATATAAGGGTGGTGCGAAAACAGAACTGTCCAATTATAGACCCATTTCAGTTCTTCCTGTACTATCCAAGGGCCTAGAAAAAATTATTTATACCAGAATAACCAAATTTTTAGGAAAACACTCCGTGCTTTCTGACTGTCAGTACGGATTCAGGCAAGGGAGGTCAACAGAGATCGCGCTTAATAAACAAAAGGAACTGATCATAGATTCTTTTGAGGACCGAAAAATTGTTCTTGGAATTTATATCGATTTTACAAAGGCGTTTGACTTAGTCCACCATCGTCTACTACTGCATAAGCTACTCCATTATGGAATCAGAGGAATAGGTTTATCCTTAATGGAATCCTACCTAGAAAACCGCATGCAAATGGTTGTCAATGACCGCACATCGTCAACATTAAAACCTATTTTTTCTGGAGTCCCACAGGGCAGCATTTTAGGCCCCTTACTCTTCAATATCTATATTAATGATATATTTTACATGCCCTTACCTGTGACTTTAATAGCTTACGCCGATGATCTCACAATGCTTTTGCCCGGTGATAATGAAAGAAATCTGTTACTGTATGGAAACCAATTTTTAGAATATTTGTGCGAATGGTCGAGGAAGAATTGCTTAAGAGTAAATGCTAAGAAAACTAATGCCATTATCTTCCGTCCAAAGAACAAGCCTATCTCAATGAGTTTTGACCTCATGCTGGGTGACATTAGAATTGAAATTGTAGACACTATAAAATGCCTTGGTGTGGTGCTCACGGAAACCCTGAGTTGGGACAAACATATAAACACTATCCGCAAGAAAATGAACCGAGTCAATGGTGCCCTGTGTCGACATAGATACACACTTCCAACAAAGATAAAGATTCTTATATATAATGCATACTTACTTCCAATCATTACCTACTGTATAAGTGTCTGGGGTACCTCAACGAAACATAATAAACACAGAATCTTAGTTGCACAGAAGCGTGCTGTCAGATTGATTGCATATGTACTATGGCATTCCCATGCGTTTCCTTACTTTAAACAATATGGTATTTTGCCTGTTGATATATTGCACCCGTTCATATTGTTATGTGCATAAAAAATGCAGTTAAAAAAAAACAATCAACTGTTCCTTGCAGCCTTTAATCTACATCAATACACACCAGTGTACAGCACCCGATGTTTTTTACCTTGGCTTCTACCCTTTTGCCGTACTTTATACCGTAAACAGTCCTTTTCCTATAACCTAGGAAATTACCTCAACACATTGGTAGAGAATAATGTTTGTATAGAAGACATCTCAAAGAAACAGTTATTATCTGTCATGTGCATTTTCGAATCTATTGTGGCATCAATGTAAATAGGTTTGGTGTATTATATCGTCTATTGTTCCTATTGTTTATGTGCATCTCTGTTGTGTACGCGGTCAGGGTTACACTATTGTTGTCCTTTTTCTTTCTTTGTTTTGATGGGGATATTCAGCTCAACTTCAGCCTAATGTTCGCGAAACACACTGCTGTCGTTGTATTCATGGGGCACTGGGTGCTACTTCAAGCTGCATTATGCAGCTTTTTGCCCAGTGTCCCGTTTTTCCACTGTAATATGTGTGGAGAAATAAATTTTCAATTCAATTCAAAAATTTGGTTATTCCACCCACACTGCTTTGTTTCCTTGATTTTCATTCCGATTTCTGCAAGATCTCTCAAAATTCGTGATTTTATTTTACTCTCAGATTCCTCTATATTTATGAGCTGCTTGAGATAAACCTGGATGAGTTTTTTCCTGTTTGTATCTGCACCAAACCCTGGCAAATCCCCCACCGCGAGTGTGTGCCATCGTATTTGAGGCAACAACAACGACCTTGGCCAGGGCCGGACGCCGCCGCCGCCACTCCGCAGCTACCTCCTCTCCGGCAGCCCTCAATAAATGTGGCTGTGGTCGCCTTCCTGGGCGACCTTCACATTGTGGTGAGCCGTCGAGCCACAAGTTCTCCCTCAGCGGTGTTCCTGGATGGCGGCCTGGCAGGACCCAGGCTTTGACCCGCCGCTTCCGGCGTTCCGGCCTCAAGGCGTCGGCGGGTGGTTCGCTGAGTTCGAGGCTGCGCAGTACCGGCACGGCATCACCATCCAGCCGTTCAAACACGCAGTCATCTGTGACGTCCACCCGGCCGACGTGCTGCGCCGACTCGCCTGTCCTGCCTTGGGCTTCCGGCCATACGATGAGCTGCGCGCGGCAGTCTTGGCGGACTTCGTTTCCTGCTACGTCCATCTGCCGCTCTACGACGCTGCAGACTCGGTTTCGCCACCGCCAGTAGCTGGCCCAGCACCAGCCTCGCTCTCACCCATGCAGCCTTCTTCAGAACCCTGCCCGCCTCCGCAGACGCTGGTCCCCTCGTCGCCACTCCTGCCCAGCATCTCCGGCACTGCTGCCCCGCTTCACAACATACAAGGCGACGAGGAACACTCTGTAGCAGAATGCCTGTCGCGGTTTTCGGCATCTTCGCCTTACTCGTCACAACAGCCAACACCTCATCAGGCCCCTGCAGCGATGTCGAAGCCGCGGCCAACAGATGCTAAAGAGGTCTCGGTCAAACCCACGCCTGCTAGCCACACTTCCAGCTCCTGCAAAGGTCGGCACCGCCCTAACAGCCACAGGAAGCAGAATGAGAAGGCCAAACTGGTGACAGCAGTACCAAGCATGGCGATTGTCCCCCACTTTACTTTGCCTGTCCTCAAGTCAAGCCAGGCCACTGACATAAGCCCTTCTTGCTCCCCACCGGTCTTCGTATCTGCAAAAAAGCCTGAAACAAGGGGATCGCCAAACGCAGGCTCAACGGGAGCCCACCGCACACAACCTCTCGTCCTCAGCAAATTCCCCTTACACACACGCTGCAGCTTCATCAGCCGCCGTCTAGCAAGCTGCCTAGGCCCACCACGCCAACGGACGTGGCCCCGGTAGCTGTCCGAAAGCTGAAGCCACCTCCTGTTGCCGCTACCTCACCGGCGTTCCCCTTGTGAACGGCTCGGAGCCTGTGGCAAGGGCATCACTCGTGCGGCCGGCCGCCACGTTCAAGCCAATCAGTCCACGGCTAGCTGTGTGCGTGTCCCAGTAGCCTCATGCAGCCCACGACATCCATATCCCCGCATCGCACCTCGCTGCGCCTCTCGTAGCCGCCCGTCCGGTCACAGGGCAGCTCGGACCGGCCACAGTTGCACGAATCTCAGGACCCCCGAGACACCTGGTTATATCTGCTGCGCCGCGTCTCATGCGCCGGTCGGCAGCTGCTGCATCAGAACCTCCAGTACTGGGTACACTTAGCAGGTTGCTCCACATTCTTAATTTGTCCCTAAGCGTCCTTCGACGCCCCCTGAAACCTCGGCCGCAGCGCCACAGCAAGGGTCGGACGCTGCCGCCGCCGCTCCGCTGCAGTCTCTTCTCCGGCAGCCTTCAATAAATGTGGCTGCGGTCGCCGTCCTGGGCGACCTCCACAAAACAATTAGTTGAACAAATGTTCTACTGAAATGTTCTGAACTGTCTTTCTCTTTTTGATTCGCTCGAAACTGAATTGTAGCTTTAAAAAGGTTCAGGTCGAGGAATAAATGGAGCTCACCTTCACGTGCAGTAACGTGAGTGATAAAAGAAAAACCTGCAGCAGTTCGGCTTCTGAGAATGGCAACGTCGTGTAATCTGCGCAATCAGAAATTGGGTCGCTTTGTGTATGTGCTGTATCACACGGAGAATAGAATCAGGAATGCTTAGGGCATACCTCTCTATTTTAGTTAGCCACTGCCACTATTCTGACATGGTTATGGCAACTGTTGACGTGTACTGCAGGTTGTAACGTCCCTAAGCGGCTCAGGCCAGGAGGGGCGCCGTAGTAGAGGGCTGCAGATAAATTTGGACCAACTGTGATGGTTAACATGAGCTAACATCGGACAACAAACGGCTGTTTTTTTTTTTCATTTCTCCTTCGTCGAAATAGGGCCTGGATGACGGGATCAAACCCGGAACCTTCAGATCAGCAATTTAGCGCCAAAGTCGTGAACCTACCGTAGTGGGCAAGCGTTTGGTGAGATTTAGAACAGTATATAAGGGAACGTTTACATCCGTTCGCACCTATATCGCCGGTCGTAAAAATGTAAAGGCACATTGCCAGGGTTTCGGCACAGCAGAGTAGTGTACTTGTTTTCTCATGACGTGGCGCATGAGAAGAAAGGCAGCGTTTATTTTTTGTTTAAAGAAATACAACGATGTACAGAACTAGGCAACCCTCTCATGAACTGTGCGGTGTAGCAGTAGACCACTCTGGCGTGACCCGGTGTATAGGTGGATGTACACGCACTGGATTACAGTCCTACCAAGTGAGAGGGAGTAAGCATGTTATCGAAATGTAAATTTGGAACAAGTTTAGTTTCTTTTTTTGTGAAGGGCGGGGGGGGGGGGGGGGGGGGATAACCGCGGCCCTGATTATTGGAAAACAAAGAGCCAAAGGTGGCTTGACGAGGTGCGTGCTCCTTACAAGGCATACAGTGGAAAACGCGGAATGTTTGAAATACAAACAGTGAATTAGCAGAAAACGCAGCTGCCCACAAGGCATAAAGGTGTACAAAAAAAAACGAAAAATGCAGATAAAAAAAGGCTAACAAACTTGAGGTTTCCGGGTCATGCAAAATGTAGTGTAAAGAAGTGGCCAAGAAAAAAAAAATGCACGGCAAGAAAGTGAAGAAAAAGCGAGAACAAAGTAACACACATCGCTGTAACGGTGCTTACTTCACAAACAAAACAAAGAATCAAACAAGAACAAAGAATGAAGGATCACTGCTTTTGTCTTTGCAACGTTGATTTTTAAATAATTCTCGGTTGCCCAAGTGTTTATGTGCCCTTATGTCCTGTTTGCTCTATCAGCTAAATTGATGCTCGATTGTCCAGAAAAAAACACACTTGTGTCGTCGGCGTATATAATATAGTCTGTAGATTTGTCAATATTAACAATATCATTGACATAAATTAAATACAAGAGGGGCCCTAAAATACTCCCCTGGGGGAGACCCGAAGCTGCTGGTTTAATAGCTGAGAGTTGCCTTTTAATATCGATTAGTTGTGTGCGGTGCTGTAAGTAAGAAGATATCAAAGAAAGAACTTTGCCGCCAGAACCGTTGCATTCCATCTTCTGAGGCAGGATGCGGTGATTGATGAGAATAAATGCTTTCGTAAAATCTAAAAAACATGCCTAATACGATATTTTTATTTTCAAAATTCGCTAACATCATCTCCTTTTGAGCGAGCAAAGCCAACTTGGTCGATTTATTTTTTCGGAAGCCGTACTGAACCGGAGTTAAAATTTTATGTTTGTTATAAAAAGCCATTAAGGGTTGTAGAATTAATTTTTCGAATCCTTTGGAAATGACAGGAAGAATAGAAATAGGACGATAATTTGATAATTCATCTCGGTTTCCTCTTTTATAGATCACGGTAACCCTTGCGGATTGCATGCTACGCGGGAACAGACCGAACAACAGGCAGGCGTTAAAAATGTGCATCAAATAGGGTGCTATTGCATCAATAATATATTTAACTGGTGTGATTTGAAGACCAAGAGCATCTTCTGACTTACTATTTCTGACCGATACAAACGCTGCTATAACGTCGTTAGTAGTGACGGGCTTCAAAAACATACTGTGGCTGGTACTTGGTTCCATGTAACTGTAATTAGCAGTGGTGTTTCGTGCCTGTGCAACGGAAAGGAAGTAATCGTAAAAGGCATTGGCTTGGTCAATCCCGGTTAATTATACATTATCTAACGTTACTTTCGAGACTGTTTCGGGTGGCTCTCTGGTCAGAAGACTCAATATCCTCCATATGTCTTCTGATCGGCATAGGTCTTCTCCATGTCTTCCTATTCCTTAGTTGCACTGGATATGATTTGCATGGATCCCAACTAGCTTTAGCTAGGGATCCAGATGTTTCAAACATGCTCTGCATAAATGTTCAGAAATAAAATTCAGTACAATTCAATTCGAGAGAGCTTAATTATTTAGCTGAGACGTTAAGGGAACCTTATGTGTAGGATCCTTGTGCCGTATCTCGTTAAAGATAAAACATTGTTCTCTCAGAGATTAGTTATGAAGAGTTTTCCAGCCAAGGTAGATGTCCTTAAGAACTAGACGCTCGTCAAGAAAACTAAGGGCAGGAGTTAGTGCCATTTTAACCAGTTAAGCTTAGAGTTGCTTCTACGGTGGCGCTGCCGTCGCCGGTGAGAGGTAAAGAGGAAGCTCACGTTTGGCTTCGAGTGCTCCAAGACGCTATGAATAAAAGATTGTATTTTTGGGGGGCGGGGAGGGGGGGGGCACTATCTGTATTGAAGGTGTTCTGCCTTTGAGGCACTAAGCGCTTAGGGTGCGAATGATATTCTTCGAAGTACGGAATTTATGACATCGCCTTCGGCGTAAACATGGCGTCCGAAAAATAATGTCAGCTATTGAGGGAGAGAGTCGGAGTTCGTTCATGACTGTTGCAAAAACGGGCCCAATTTGTTTTGCAAACTTGAACTTTAGCGGACTAAATTTATGCGATGTGGAGGGGAAAAATGTGACCCTTCAAAATAATTTCGAGATACCGTTGTAAACGAAATAGGAACTGCTCAGCCGGTGCAACACCGGCCCAACGGAATGTACTACAGCACGCCTTAGTGCGGGAAGCGATACCGCTACATTTGTTGCTTAGCAATCCTGGACATGGACAAGACTGGGGTTACCGCTGGGCTGAGAAAGATGGCTACGAGCCGGACGAAAAAAAATATTAAAAATTGCTTTTTGAGGAAAGGAAATGGCACAGTAACTGATATCTAAAATTGAAAATTCGTTTTTGAGGAAGGGAAATGGCGCAGTGTCTGTTTCACATCTCGGCAGACACCTGAACCGCGCCGTAATTAAGGTATAAAGGAGGGACTGAGAGAAGGAAGAAAGAGATGCCGTGGTGGAAGGCTCCGGAATAATTTCGACCACCTAGGGATATTTAACGTGCACTGACATCACACAGCACACGGGCGCCTTTTGCGTTTCGCCTCCATCGAAACGTGGCCGCCGCGGTCGGGTTCGAACCCGGGTACTCCGGATCAGTAGCCGAGCGCCCTAACCACTGAGCCACCGCGGCGGATATCATACCTAGCGTTCCGCTGAACGCATTAAAGTGCACCGGCGTTTTATGCAGAACCCACTTTGATGACCTCCGCATGCAATGCCGGCGGACGCTTTCCCGCTTGACCGAAAGTGTTATATATTTCGGGCTAGATCCTGTTGCATTGCAGCGGGTTCGGGTACGTGTTAGTTTTTAATTGACTCCGGGTGACTGCCTGAGCTCTGTATGCCGCTGAAAGAAAGCTAACACTTTTAACGCGAGAGCATTAAAAGCCCCGTTGAGCCGAAAATTCGGTGTCGGCGTTGTCGGCGTCGACGTTTTGAGCGAAAAATCCCGGGCATGGCTGGGGCAGGTGGTGCCCCGATAGCAACCTGTAAGGCAGGTGGGCCACCTGGGTAACGTGACCCTACGGCGACATCACAAACTGGACACCGTGACAGTTGGCGGTTAAATTAGTGATTGTTCTCTCTGGAAGAGCACCCTGGGTCGCACAAAGCAGACCGCTGGGAGCACCTGCCATAGCAGGGCGCTGTCGAATCGCTTTACCGCTGCACCTCTGCGCCAGAAGTATATATATGAACGTAAAGCACAGAATGACCTTCTACCTACAAGGCGATTAACCTATTACGATATCGCGTCTTACCCTTAAGGCTAAGCATAAGTGTCGCGTCCAATTTTTCTTTTTCAGCTTTGTGTTTAGCTATTAACAAAACAATATTAGTCCTCTGCGAAATGAACAGCGTAGTGAGAAGATTAGTAATTTCTCCTTTTTAAGATGCAATACCGTGACTGCACAGTAGGGACACCGAATGCAAATGCGGAAGAAAGAAATTTACTAAAAATAGAGTTCGCCCGAACTTTGTGACGAAATAATATTCGGCATTGGAACACGTAATTTTATAAAGCCTTCGATTTTACTAACATTTATGACCGCTTACTGAAAATTTCTCTTGAATTTTCTTGCACTGTCTTGCAACTCTCTATTGGCCGCTATACTACGGCATGAATGGTACTAGCAATAATTTGTTAACTGCTTTCAAAGTAACCAAGGGATCCCGTCATTGTTACTTTGCAGTACTTAGGGGCTTAGATTTTAGTTACTCATTTTGAAATATATGCCTTGCGTAATATACTTGCTTTTAGTAATAGCTTTCGTGTAACACACCTCGGTAGCTTAATTTCTGGGAAAGGCAACGCAAGCAATTTTCCGCCACCGTTACTTGCAGCTCAGGAACACAGCACCAGGGAATGTTGTAAAAGTGAAGCGATTTCGTTCAGTGCCGCATCCCAGTATTACGCGGTGCGTATGTCTTGAAGGTGCATTTTTCGGCCTTTAATTTTTGAAAATTCGGCACAAACTTTTCGGAGTCTATTTCAGAGCCCTTTTTCTCTCTCCGGTTTCGGTTTCTTTTTCACTAATATTTTTCAACCAAGGATGCATTGCAGCTTTTTTTTACCGCTGCCCCGCCGCGGTGGCTCAGTGGTTAGGGCGCTCGGCTACTGATCCGGAGTTCCCGGGTTCGAACCCGACCGCGGCGGCTGCGTTTTTATGGAGGAAAAACGCTAAGGCGCCCGTGTGCTGTGCGATGTCAGTGCACGTTAAAGATCCCCAGGTGGACGAAATTATTCCGGAGCCCTCCACTACGGCACCTCTCTCTTCCTTTCTTCTTTCACTCCCTCCTTTACCCTTCCCTTACGGCGCGGTTCAGGTGTCCAACGATATGAGACAGATACTGCGCCATTTCCTTTCCCCCAAAAAATCAATTATTATTATTATTTTTTCCCCGGTGATATAATGCGATAGTTCTATGGTCACAAAAGTCACATCGATTTTATCTCGGCTTCTTTGTGAGCCTGAGCATAGCGTTTCACAGTGATAAAACACTAATGTTATTTAATTATTAGTTAAGCCCTTACAGCTGCGCTCGCAGCAGGACATACTACCTCATGAAATAAAGGAATAGGAAATAAAGGATCAGCTGGTAAACAAAAACACAAATGGAAGTTGATTTAAAAAAAAGCAGCTTGTGGCGCCATTTTTGGACGATGATTTTGAGTATCCTTTGTGTCATGTGTTTCAGGGAAGCCCGCAACTAATTTTCAAAATAAGGTTGTTGAGTTAAACAGAAACTATCTGTGTGATAGCAACACCAGTCCAGGCTGAATCCAGAAAAAGGCGCGTCAAGTTAACTAGTTAAGTGATTAGCCAAACTGTATTAGATAACTTTTTAACTCTCGCCAATTGGTTTCTGACTGCAATTAGCGAGTTTTCGTTATCGTCATCAGCCTGAATACGCCCCCTGCAGGAAAAAGGCCTCTCCCATGTCTCTCCAATTAACCCTCTCTTTTGCCAGGTGCAGTCACCGTATCCCAGCAAGCTTTTTAATCTCATCCTCCCGGCTAACTTTCTGTCGCCCCCTCCTAGGCTTGCCTTAAAATTTCAAAAACTGAAAAGGCTTACTTGCGGGCGGCTAAAATACGCTAATTGCAATCAGGCGCGTAACGGTAACAGTTGAACAGTTTGGCTACTCACTCTACTGGTTAGCCGCCGCGGTGGCTAAGTGGTTATGACGCTCGGCTGCTGACCCGAAGGACGCGGGTTCGATCCCGTCCGCGGCGGTCGAATTTCGATGGAGGAGAAATTCTAGAGGCCCGTGTACTGTGCGATGTCAGTGCAAGTTAAAGAACCCTAGGGGGCCGAAATTTCTGGAGCCCTTCACTACGGCGTCCCTCATAGCCTGATTTGCTTTGGGACGTAAAACCTACATAAACCAAACCAACTTTAGTGGTCAGCTTGATTCGTCTGTTTTTGACGCCCGCTAACACTGGTATTCCTGTGACACAGTTAGCGTCCCTTTAACTCGACAATCTTATTTCAAAAATTAGTGGCTGGCTTTCCTGAAACACGTAGTCTATGCCGTAGACAAACCAGCCTAATCAAGTGATTGCCTCAAATTGGTGATGCAGTGAACAGCGTTGCGCGACAAAGGCGACAAGGTGAAGCATCGCAATGTGCAGAGACGTTTAAGCTAGCGATCGATTACCTCAGCACGCACAACTTCGCTTAATGTTGCTCTCAAAACTGGCTCTCAATAAAGGTGACTATTCCTGTGATGTTCAAGGACGCCGCTTCCTGAATATCCCCCAGCAAGAATTTTTGATTCGTTTTGCAGAAGCTGAGTTATCAGAAGTCAAAATTTGAATTTTGCAGTTTTGCACCTTTTTCTCTCCTGTGGTCTTTTTTTGCACGCTCAAAGCTCGGCGTACTTCCGTCCGCTGCCGACGTGCGCTGGAATTTCTCGGAGAGGTGAAGGTTCTTGACCAGTCCGATCAGCTGCTTGACCGCGGCCATGGCAGCTGCTTGACGCCTGATGGATTCCAGCCAATAGCCATCGCTGAACAGAATTACCCAGCAGCGCGCGATGCAGGAGGAGGCGAGCACGAAGAAATCGTCGGAAAGGATTCGCTAGAGAGACAGAGAGAGAGAGAGAAATTTATTGCCAAGAAGATGGTCATCTTCTTCGGTCGCTCCAGCTGCTCCAGGTGCCGGCAGTTTAAGTCTGTCGGCGGCCTCCTGCGCTCTTTCCATGGCCCGAGACTGAACGTCCGGGTCCTGGCTGGCGAGAAGAGCTTCCCATTTTTCAAGCGCGGTCGATGTGACTAGATCTGCGGGAGGCGGATCCTCCGTGCAGTCCTAGGTTATGTGGTCTAAGGTGCTAGACTCGCCGCACAGCTGACAATACGGATTTACCAAATCTGGAGAGATATTGAAACATGTCCACGGGTTTGGCTGCGCCCGCGTTTGCAGCCGCCTCCACGTGGTAGCCTGTTCGCGAAACGTGCGGAGGAGGCAGGCTCACTCTAACCTGCCTGTAATCACCTTGGTGTGATTATTTCAGATGATATCAGGTCTAAAACCGAAGTACAAAACATTACCAAAACAAAACAAAACAATAAGCAGTTTATACTTCCTTAAACGCACCTCGCGCTTTGCAACTTCAGATACCAAGTTACTAGCGTACAAGGTCCTGATCCGTCCAATCTTAGAATATGCAAATGTCGTCTGGTTTCCGTATACGCAGAAAGATGTACATTTGCTCGAATCAGTTCAACGAAAAGCTGTTCGGTTTATCTACCACAAATACCGGCGCACTGATTGTCTCACAGAGCTGGTTTCCTGCGCAGGCCGAGACGCCTTATCAAGCCGCGTAACACTCCATAGACTCAAGTTTTTTTTACAAATTAGTTCATAACGCATTCAACATGAATCCTGCTACCTACTTTAGTTTTAATCGTTCTAGAGAAACACGTCATAAGCATGGATTTACGATTAATGATTACTATTGTGCTAACAACACATATTACATTTCCTTTTTCCCCCGAGCCGTCAGAGAACGGAACGGCCTAGATAAATCTGTAACTGCGCAGGATTCCTTGGAAAAGTTCACTGAGCTCGCAGCCTCATCAGTCCTCTAAGCATACCAGACCTGATGATCATACATAACTTCACCAGCGAAAGAACGGGACACCAGGAGACGAAGCACACAGGACAACGCTGGACTGACAACTGAAGTTTAATCGAGAAACGGCCTGGGTCACCAAACGACGCATGCGTATCAGGCTCACAAAAACCCTTAAAAGACAAAAAACCTATGTGGCGAATCACCTAGGAGAGGATGCACGCACCATAATTGGCAAACAAAAAACAAACAAAATTTGGCTTACCCCCTCGGGCTTCTAGTGAAGAGTTGTTGGCGTGTGCTCGAAGAATTGCGGATAAGGCTCCCACCGAAGAAAAGTCGAGATGCCTCTCGGAAGCGGTTGACTACCTTCTAAAATATGAGCCGGCGTCTGGGAGGGGCGGGAAGCGACAAATGGACAAGGTGGTCAAACACTTTGTTGACAATGACCTTAGCCTACTGTTATCTGACAAAGAGGCTAGGTTTGTCGTACTGCCTAGAGGTGCTTTTGCTAAAAAAGCGGCTGATGCGATGTCAAAGAACTTTGTCCCAACAAAGGAAAGACTCCCACGCCTGAGACGGAAAGCCTCAGAACTGCTCAAGGATTTCAACCTCCCATGGTTGGAGAAGGCGGTCAACAAAGCGGAGCGAGATAGGCTTGAGGTGTTCTTTTCAGTCAAAACTCACAAGCCAGATTATCCGTTCAGGGCTATCGTAACTGAGGAAGGTTCCTGGCAGAAGCTGGCGGGAAAATTTCTGCAGCGCCAGTTGAACACACTGCCGGTGGATGATCCATATGTCGTTCGAAACTCCGCTAGTGCAGTTGAGGAACTGAAGGAGGGTATTCCTGGTGCCACCTCTGCGTTCTCAGTCGACATAGAAGACTTATTCTACTCCATACCCCATGCTGAACTCTTGTGTACGGTGCGCGATCTCATCGAACAGTCTGGTGCTATCGCGTTCCAGAATACATGTGGTCTGAATGTGGACTCTTTCATTGAGCTCCTGGTGTTTTACCTGTCGTCCACTATTGTTGAATTTCAAGGGAAAAAGTACGTGCAAAAGAATGGCATTTGCATTGGTGCTAGTGTAGCTCCGGTTTTGTGCCAAATTTTTTTGGCTAGGTTTGACAACTGTCTTCGACGCAGCCTAAATGACGGCCACGTTCTTCGTGTGTTCAGATATGTTGATGATTTTTTAATTGTTCTTAAGCTTGCACCTGGTGACTCGCTTACAACCGTTGTCAGTAATGTGCTGAGTGTTTTTCATGACTGTGCCAATGCACTGAATTTTACCCACGAAATGCCCAGTGACAATACCATTCGGTTCCTAGACTTAATGCTAACCTTTAACGAAGGCCATATCTGCTGGAGCTACTCACCTAGAACTAAGAAAGCGCTATTGCCATATGGTTCATCGCACTCTAAACTGATTAAAAGAGCCATAGCTAACCTTTGCCTAAGGAATGCCTTGCAGAAGAGCTGCACACATGCTGTGACTGACAGCTTCTACCAGCAAATCCGCCGCCTTGGTGACGCGGGTTATCCGGCTGACGTGCTGACTGCAGTTGGTGAGTCGATGCTGCAGAAGATAAAAAACCAGAACAAACGTTATTCCGGAAATGAAAGAATGGAGGGGAAGAAAGTTGAAGTGGTGCCCTATCTTCACGGTGTTTCGCATAACCTGAAGAAAGTGGCACAACGGCACGGCGTGACGGCAGTTTTCTCTGCACCCTGTAAGCTGTCTGCTTTATGTTCACGTATCGCGATGGCCAGTGAGGGGAGGAAGCCAAAGAGCTGCACTGTGAAGCATGCCAACAAGTTCGTTGCCTTTTCGACTCGTGTCGTTTACAAGTTACCCCTATCATGTGGTAGAGTGTACACGGGCCAAACTGGCAGATGCGTTAATGACCGGGCACGAGAACATAACAATTCCGAGAAATTTGTCTGATCAGAATAATGTCCCACGTCACTGCAGGAGTTGCAAAGACTGCATTCTAGCTT
Organism: Amblyomma americanum; assembly: GCF_052857255.1. NCBI lineage: Eukaryota > Metazoa > Arthropoda > Arachnida > Ixodida > Ixodidae > Amblyomma > Amblyomma americanum. Next base: position 9,087,401 of record NC_135504.1, read on the forward strand.
TTAACAACATGTCAGTCATCGGAAAAGGAAAAAACAGGGAGGAGAGGGAAATCCTGGAGGCCTACCATATTAGGTTGCAAGGCAGTGACACATGCGTCAGTGCACCGTCTTTATTTCTCACTGACAAGGAATTTAGATTCCTGAGCAAAAGTGTACGAGTGCAAAGTTGACAGGCAAATTATGTGTTTTTTGTGCTTTTGTGCTTTTTGTTTGTTTTTTGTTTGCCAATTATGGTGCGTGCATCCTCTCCTAGGTGATTCGCCACATAGGGTTTTTGTCTTTTAGGGGTTTTTGTGAGCCTGATACGCATGCGTTGTTTGGTGACCCAGGCCGTTTCTCGATTAAACTTCAGTTGTCAGTCCAGCGTTGTCCTGTGTGCTTCTTCTCCTGGTGTCCCGTTCTTTCGCTGGTGAAGTTATGTCTGATACACACCAACTAGCCCACATGGTTACCTTGTTACTGATGATCATGTTCAGTCTGTATTGGTTTTATGTTGCTGCCCGTTCGATGTGTACCTGGTGTATTACTGTATGAAGAAATGCAACAGGATGTTTCCATCCTTGTCATTTGTAGGGCCAGCCTTTGCCAATACGATTCCAATGTTGGGCCAATTACCTGTGCTGCTTGGGATGTGCTTGAACGCATGCTTTGAAGACCACAGTTGCCGACTATCATCCGTCAAATATGCCGCACTCAATGTGACCATTTATGAATGCTTTAATATCTTATCTCCTTAAACCTTATTGCTGGTCTTTGTTTTACTGTCTGTTGATTTCTACCTTGCTTCTAAATCCACTCCTTTAACAGTCCCAGTGGGACTAACAGTATCTTAAATAAAAATAAATAAATAGTTGGTTATGGTCTGATATGTAATTGGCATCTCGCCCCTGAGGACATCCGGATTTAAGATCCCTTCACCGGCTCGGCTGACAAAACGTCGAGCATGCGATGAGCGGCCTCGTTCCCTGTAACACCCGAGTGGGTCGGGACCCACACCAGATCCACTTCCTTCTCTCTGTTTTTTCATTACAGAGTCTCTCTCTCTCTCTCTCCACTTCCTTCCTTTCTTTTCGCATCGTACGAATAATTTTGTATGCAGTGGCGGTGACACGTCCTCTCGCGAAATTGCGAAGGGCCGTTTTGGAATCGCTGAGAATTGTGCTGGTGCCTTCCTGAGCGATCAAAAAGAAAAAGATTAGCTAACTCTCACGCGCGATTGTGGGTTCTCTGCTCCGTGTAGAAGTGTATTATTGGCTCAGGTGTTCATAGCGAGAGAATGCCTTGATTGAGCCGCTTGTGTACTCTCCTCAGAAGGCGTTTCAGAACCAATTTATTAATCCAACGGTACACCCTCCAACCCTTCGCCTGGATTCCGCGAAATGTTTATTTCCCGCTTTGACTTAGCGTAATGCCTTCTCGATAACCACCTACCTGCGGTGTGCATGCCGGGGATACTGTCCTTTGGCTGAAATCGAATTTGTAGAACAAAATTCGGCGTACTGTTAAAGTTCTTTTGTAGCGATAGCTACACTATGGTAGCATTTCGAGCCTTCAGCGTGGCGGTGGCACGTGACCGTGGCGGCGCCGCCTTCGCAGCGTGGTTGGCCACGTGACCAGCCACGTGGTGCGGCGCAGCTGCTGCTGCCGGCGGTGCGGCGCGCCGGTGAAACCGAGTTGCAACAGCTGTGCGCATGCGCCGTGTCAAGTGCGACGAAGATGAAGAAGGAACGACAAGCGAAACGGTGAAGAAGAAGAAGAAGAAGAAGAAGAAGAAGAAGAAGAAGAAGAAGAAGAAGCGAAACGGAGCGGCGAAAGACTGACTTTGCAGCTCAACTGAGCAAGTTCCACTCAGCCAGCTGTAGCTATCGCGTCACTCCAGGTTTAACCAGAGCTATACCTCCGCCGATTTTTCTGTTTTTTCGTTTTAAACTGAAACGTCATACTTAAGTTAAATCACTTCTGCTTAGCTCTTAGTTGAGCACACACGAAAGATGTGACAGTTAAACGTGCTGGTACATAAAAAAAAGTAAAGCGTATAAAACTAGATGTCTACGCATTCTTCAGCAGAGCCCAACCTAACTAGAAGGTGGCAGCTAAGTGTGAATTTGACAAAACGGTTGGCGACGGATACACGCGGAGAGCTCCCGTGGCGTGCGGCGTGTGGAGTAGATGCAGTGGATAGGCTTGAAAAAAGTATTTCTTTTCTTTCAGTCCCCACAAGCAGCAGTTTCTTCGGCGAATTGACTTAAATATATTGCTAACCCTTGCCCGTTTCTTTCTCTACCGAGCATTTGTCTTCCTGACATATTCTCTGCCTTGAATCTCAATATAACCGGTAACATTTCTAACCTCCTGATCCGTTTCCATTTAGTCCTGCTATTATCCATACCCTCATCTCACGCGAAGGGGGGGGAGGGGGGGGGGCTAGCCTCTCAAATGGTGGTAGCGATGTTGGCTTAAGTGACTCTAGGGCAGGATACCTTCGGCTCTTACGTCGGCGTGTAAATGAAGTTATTTTTCTTTATCACGTTTGTTCATAGAACCACTGCGGCAATTATTGCAATCAGGATGACAACGGGGCCTTGGTCCGTGGGAAAAGATCTCTTTCGTAGCTCCCCGCGCAAACTTTTCCCACTATGGAAATAAAGTTTGACATTAATTAGTCTGCTTGGAATGCTGAGGCATTTAATTATTTATGCTTCCGAAAACTTAGACGTTCTGCTTCGGGACTAAAGAAGACCAAAAACAGTTCGGCTAGTATACTCTTTATACGGCTCTTTTATTTATTTAGGCACTATAGAAAAATGAAATAATCTTCTCAAATAGCACATCGTTCTACAAAGTCTACCCATACTGTACACATCCACACGCTAAATTACAGCGCTACGCCGGCACAAACAACATAAACAGGCGAACAGCAGGAGCTTTGAAGGTTAAACGTAGGCTCCGTAATGACTGATTCTGCTATCCCGGAAACGCCATTGATATCTGGACATTCATCTCATGCACCAAGGAAGCTCACATCTTGGGGACCAGAGATTGGGCTGGAAATCCCGAAACGCACTTTGTCAGTGGCGAAAAAAACTATCGATCATCTTGAATTTATGTGCTTATACGGTCGATCTACTTACAGCTTTTCTCCTAGTCACTCTACTTCTACGTGCGGACGAATGTGCTTAGCCAAAATTTATCCGCCCTGAGCACTGACTGAACTAGCCCCAAAGAAAACACTGTTGTAATAATCAACACGACTACGCCCACTGCAAGGAAAAGGCCCCTGGATATCATTCTAGTTAACTTTGCCTGTTGTATACTTTTCTCTTGAGAGATATTCCTAAAACTACCATGCATGATCTGTCAATAGCGAATCGCAGATTACTAATGTATTCTCCATCAACTCTTATCCTCAACTATTTACAGTCCAGGCCCCTGGATACCTTCCTTAAAAAGGCGGTGAATAGCATTGGTGAGACTGTGTACGATGGCCGGACACCCTTCCACACTGGAATTTTATTGCTGACTTTATGGAAGTATACGGTTGCTATGCAGCGGTTACAGATATCTTACAGTGTTTTTCTTAAGGCTCTTCTACACCCTGATTCCGCAATGCCTGCATGACTGCTGAGCTTTCGACTGCGTCAAATGCTTTCTTGTTAAGTGTGTATAGAGAGGTTTCTTGTATTCTGTATATTTCGCTATCACCTTATTGATAGTGTAAATAGATGGCTTATTGTCTAGTAGCCTTTACGAAAGCCTGCCGGATCGTTTGGTTGACTGAATTAGCGATTGCCTTAGAAAAAACCTTGTAGGCATCGGACCTTAAGCGGATCGGTGTGGATTTTTCGTCCTTGACGTCTTCTTTCTTATTGATTAAGATTACGTTAACATTCTTCCCAGCTTCTGTTCTGGTGCACTCGAGGTCATAAAGCATTGCGGATACAGGGTGGATAGTTTTTTACAGCACAGCCACTCCACCGTCCTTAAACAGATCTGCAGTTGCCTGCTCTGCCTCAGCTGCTTCCCCCTTTGCAATGCTCGAAAGTCTCTCTTTCCTTCCTCTTTGGTTACTCGCAGAATGTCCCATTGCAGTGCGCTTCTGCTTTCTAACTAAGGTCCTGATTGCAGCGCCACGATGTATTCTGTTTTTCTTCGTTGCACAGTGGGCGAGCGTCACGCTACGAATTTATAGAGGGTTATAAGCGCCCGTGTAAGAGCGAGGACGAGGTTATTGTTGCCTTCGTGACATGGCACATACCCACGACGGGGGATCGGCCAGGTTCAGTGAGGAGAGCACACAGAAGACGGCAAACTGGTGCCAATTAAGCTTAAAATTGTGCCTAGGGTGAAATATCAGAGTAATAAAGAAAGGAAGGAAAATAAACAAAATATCGGCAAAGATTTTCAGAGAATTCAATATATGAAAATTCCCAAACGATATTTAAGTACGGAAATTTCGGAAACAATTAGCAAGGGAATCTGCCGGTAGCTTTTATGTCATTGTGGAGGTATTTGCAAACTTGATGCAGTGCAAAAACTCTGGCACTCACGCCGAAAGAGAGGAGGAGCGGGACCGACAAAGTGAGTCCCAACTTTGTAATGGGAATTTCTAAAAACCTCTGGCAAGAAAGTAGGAAATGCTCCAATGTCTCGACTTCACCACAAGCCGCCCAAAGGTTTGCGGGACCGAGCCCGCATCTACATAAGTAAAGATGTAAACGGGGAATCCTGCACCGCATGAGTGTCATCGCTACCTCACACTGCCGGCATTTACACGCACGAGCCTTCCATGGGAACATAAAATCTTGGTAGTCAACAGTAGAGAGTGAGAGGTCGTTGCACGTGGCGGTTATAAACTGAAAACGCTGAAAACGAGACATTCCGAAAAGAACAAGATTAGGGACGCTAAAGGAAACAGACGCATTTAGAGCTGATTTTGCCAAAAAGTCTGCTGCTTCATTTTGTAAAATACCGCATTGACCTGGTATCCAAACGAAGCGCACCTCTTTCACCCATCCCGGAATAAAAAAAAATTTTAGTGAGCGTCTCAAAAAGCGTTTCGTGTGGACTCCAGCGCCAACAAAACAAAGAGACAATATGAGAGGAATATCACCTGTGAAAAAGTCGTGGGAGTTTTCAAAGCAGCCAACCCAAGAGCCATAAACTCTGGTAGAAATATGGCTGTGTAATCCGGTACCCGAACCGAAAAGCTCCACAAGAGAGACTCTTAAAAAATACCAACCGCTGCCTTTTGGCCGGCCCCAGACGCATCTGTAGCAATCAAAGTACGGCGCGGGAAATGGGCAAGGTGATGAGAGAGGAGTCCAGTTAATGCCCTTGCAGGGAGATGCTTCGCATTAGCTGGGAAAATATAATCAAAATCAATATCCACAGGGGACGTTGCCCAACCAACTCTGCATTCAAAATTGAGATCCACCCCAATGTTCAATAAAAGGTGCTGAGTAAATACAACTTGAGCGAGGCGGAACCTCGGACAATGAGGAGAGAGAAAGAGGGCTGGGTGAGAGACGAAAATAAGTGTAGCCACACCAGGAGCCGACACAAGTGCCTGCAAAAAAGTCCTGACAGTTAAAAGGTTAAAACGGGAGTTAAGGTCGGGCATACGAGAATCCAGGTACACAACTGCGGTGGAAACTGATTGAGGGAAACCTAGGGAGATGCGCAGTGCGCGCCTTTCTATCAACAGCAACGGATCAAGCTTATATTCAGGGGAGCCAGAAAAGAGTATGCAGCCTAATTCAAAAATGGGTCTGACATAGGCTTTGTAAAGAAGTTCAAGCGTGTCCCGGCGCATACCAAATTTTCTATTACTTATTCGTAGTATCACCTTTCTCAAAGGCGTATGGCCAGAGAATCTGAAAACTGTACAGGAAACGCGAGCGCTCTCACGATTTTTAAGCGACACGGATCTTGGCTTGCGTTTGTGATGTTAGAAAGTGTGCCTTGTTTTTTAATGTACTTTTCATCTGCCTCCAGAATAGAAGCTGAAACAGCCTCTTGTAGCATATCTGACTAGGAAGACACTCTAGAAAGCCCTTTTTTAGTCTTGACCTGGGGAACGGAGGACTTGGAGGGAGAGGTGGAAGCACGACTCTTCTGCGTAGGACAAGCCATTTCTACATCACTAGTGCAAACAATGTTGCGAGAAAGACATACAGGGACGCTGTCGAGAGGCGGCACGTGAGACGGCACTTTGGGTGATGACGTGGCAATGAAAGTTTCAGCACAGGCTTGATGTGATGTTGAAGCTGGTGGAACTAAAGGCTGAGTTTGAGAAACAGCCTGATTTGCAACAATATCAGACAACGCCTGCGTGTAGGTGCTGAGCATGCGCTCAACAACAACTGAGAGTGCTTTTTCGACGGTTGACACTACTGAGGCAGACAATGTGGCCCCGAGGTCAGGAGCAGAGAGACGCGCAAGGCTGGCGTAAGAGTGTTTTTTGCGGTTAAGGAGTGCATAAGCGACTGCTCGGAAGCAGCGATTCTGCTCAATTAACTCCAATAAACTTTGCTGCTGAGACCATTTTTCACAAGTGGCATCATCGGCGCTTTGGCTTTTACTGCATAGACAACAGCTTGGTTGTTCAGCGGTGTAACTGTCGGAAGAGTGGCCTTCACCCTCACACCTGACATCTGGTCGTCCACTTACAGGCTCTACTGCTATGCCCAAATCTCCAACAGTTGGCGCATTGCAGAGGACGAGGATGCAGAAAGGACCACGCGATAGACAATTGGCAAGATTTTTAACACCAGCAAAAGTTGTTATGACTGACTCCGTAGCAACACGCACTCCAGCTACCTCGCAAGAGCAGCGGTATACTTAAATAATTAGCGCTCCGGCATCCTAGAATTCCTCAAAAATTTCTTGAGTTGAAGATAACGGGACCACTCCACGTTCAATGCCTTTAGTGACACAAGCTCCTCAGGAACGAAGGCTTTAACCGGCAGAGAATCGAAGGTATTACACCGGAGCAGATCCGACACACACTCCACGTTTTCTGACTTACAAGCAATGCCACGCCTCCCGAAAGGTCGAGATAGGTCAGAGATGTCGAGATAGTGACTCTTTAGACTTTGCAGTTGTTGCTGTCTTGTTTTCGAATTTTTCATTTTGAGAATTCCATCTCCTATCGGTACAAGCGCCACCGCAATTGAATCGACACCATTCTTTTGAAATGAAAACAAAGGCAAGCTTTCGGCCGGCAGGCTGGCGAACCAGATTGCCGAGCCTCCTCCCGGGGAGGTGAAAGACATGCCTCCACACAGCGCGCCGGCAACCTTACATCACCCGAGTCAGCAGAGCTACCCTGAACCGTGGCAAAGAGCCCACGGTCGTGGAACGGCCTCACCAAAAGAAACGCCCGGCATCGCCAGGAAACGTGTGCCGACCAGTGTTCTCGGATGGCGATAATGGTTTAATGTTCTTATATGTGGAATTTGTCATTGTGTTCATAAATAGATCCCTGTGAGTCTTCCTCCACTATTAGCGCAGCGGCGCAGCGGTTAAGCGATGCGCCACTGTCCTGCAATATGACAGGTGCTGCCATCGGTGGGGCTTGGGCTGCGATCCAGGTTGCTCTTCGTGAGCAGCCTCTCTCGATTAATTGAGCTGCCGCCTGACACGGTGGGCGGACGGACGGACGGACGGATGGACGGACGGACGGACGGACGGACGGACGGACGGACAGACAGACAGACAGACAGACAGACAGACAGACAGACAGACAGACAGACAGACAGACAGACAGACAGACAGACAGACAGACAGACGGACGGACGGACAGACAGACAGACAGACGGACGGACGGACAGACAGACAGACCGAAAGAGAGAGAGAGAGAGAGAGAGAGACAGACAGACAGACAGACAGACAGACAGACAGACAGACAGACGGACGGACGGACGGACGGACGGACGGACGGACGGACGGACGGACGGACGGACGGACATACGGACGGACGGACGGACGGACAGACAACGGCTTAATGCCGTGAATGGCCACTATAAGTTCTAGCACACGAAAACTACCCAGAAGGCTTCGAGGTCGTGATATTAGACGCGAAGCTGACATTAAGTAAAGGTTAAGTCTGATTCGAGATTTATCCAACATTTTTTCAATTGTTCAAGTAGGAAAATAACCCAGCTGGTAACGCATTGCAGCAGCTGCCACTGAATACCAAGAAGTAGTGCTTTTACAGCGCATCTCAACTTCTCCGTAATTGGCTGATGTGGAACCTCCACGCAACAGGGGGACGCTGAGAAGATGCGAACGTCGGAATTCGTGATGAATGGCATGTATTTAAATGGCGTTTGTCCCCGTCGCTTAAGCAGTTACATCTTTCTGTACGCTTTTCTTCGCGATACAACTACATTTGATATTTCAATAATGAGACTTCCTTTGCGACTGCCTATTTGATTATTTATTTTCTCATGGCATACCTACGGGCTCGCCGCCGCCCCGTAGTTAGGGCTGCTGACTGGCGGGTATAGGCCTGGTTGCCGTCGAGTGCTGTGGAACCTAGTGCTCCGCCCGCTATAACTGGTTACGTCAGTTTCACAAGGAGAAGAGCTAGCGGCAGTACCGCTGCAGTGTACTGTGGGAAGCTGATAGTCACTCTATGGGCCTCGCAGATCTGTAGGTTGGTTTGCAGGGCAGTGAGCTCCCTGTTTCGAAGCTCCGAATAAACTAAGGCATTCCAGTGTATAGGGGGGGGGGGGGGGGGGCATCTGTATTATATGGCAGTGAAGGCACAGCATTTCATCAATCCCAGCGGTGCATTCGTGCCAACTTGCAGTTTTCGCGTGCCTCTGTTCGCCGAACCATAGAAACAGCTGAACTGAAGGATACCACATCAACAGCACAAATATGCTAGTTTGCAGTAAACAGCGGAGCTTGTCGAAAGGAGGGGCGGCATGCATGGTTGTGATGGACATCCTCCAGCGGCATTGGAATAGGAAAGTTAGGGAAGATGTACAGGCGTAAGCAGAAGTGGCGAGACCACGGCACCGGCGGCAGAAGCGCCTGCTGGGCCGCATCGCGGAGCTGCTGTCTCGCGACGCGTCCTCTCTGCCCGAGTTCTCATATTGACGACAAATTTGACCCTTTGATCTCCAGCGGATGTTTATCACGCTTGGTAAGTTTCTAGTGCGGCGTTAGGCTACGCTGTTGTTAGGCTACTCTGCTGCCGACGGTCGCAATGAAGGAGGGAGCGCATCGCAAAGTGCACATCCAGCACATTGGGCTGTGGCTTAGTTGCGAAGCAAGCGGACGATGACACGGCGTTAAGTCATTGCGCTCCTGTGCGGCAAATACCGGTTTGTTTTTAACTGCACGGATGTTTGATATTTTCTCCACACTGAACAAATACTAACTTGCTTTTATTTTGAGTTGTGTACTCGTCTGCACGATGTTTTCGCCGTGTAACACAGCTAAAAGCGTAGTCCAGTCAGTGATAAAGTAAAAGCTTTCTTGCTGCATCAAGCGGAAAGCGCGTTTCAACTGGCCAATTTGATTCACATCCTCTGTTCTGATTGGCGACCACAACGCCTCGAGGTACTCTGTGTTCGTTATTTCGTTGTACAGAAGCCGGGCGCCGCACTATAGGAGGTGATGAAGCCTTATTAGAGCCCGCGTGACAGGGAGGACGAACTTTGTCGTCACTTGGGCTCACTCGATGCCAGCGCGAATTAGGTGCAGTTCTGTTTTAACTTCTGTTCCGATGTTCAGATCCACAGTTCCTGGATTGCAGTTTTACGAACAGCGATAATCAGTATATGTCGATTTGGTCATTCAGTACATAAATAGATGATCCATGGGAGCCTTTTTACCACTCCTGGACCAGTGGTGCAGCGGTCAAACGATGCGCCACTGCCCTTAATTCTTTGGCGGGGGCTTTGGTTGGGTTGCGGTCCAGGTTTCTCGTCGCCAGCAGCCTCTCTCGATTAACTGAGCTGCCGCCTGACACGGTGGGCAGGTGAGCAGCTTGCCACAAAAAAGGCTTCAGGCAGAGAGACAGACAAACGGCGAAACACAAAACGGATTATAGCGGGGAATGGCCACTACTATAAGTTCTGGCACACTAAAACTTCCCAGAAGGCTTCGAGGTCGTGATATTAGACGCGAAGCTGACATTAAGTAAAGGTTAATGTCTGATTCCAGATATATCCAAGACGTTTTTAATTGTTCAAGAACCAAAACAACTTCTTGTTAAGCACCGAAGAAGCTGTCACTGAATACCGAGAATGCAGCTTCTTCGATGAAAGCGCTGCGTTCATCTTTCATCTAAGGAAACAAAGAAACCGTGAAGAACGCAAAGAATAAAGCAACTTTCTATTGTTTGGTGTTCCTCATGTTTTGTTCGGTGTAGCTCCTTTTCAGCCTCAGCCCGTTTTCTCCGTACTGAACTGTAGGCAGCAGGAGAACTCTTAGAAGATACGCACGTCATAACTCGTGATGAATGGCAATGTGTCTAAATGGCTTTTGTCCCTGACGCATAAGCGATTATCTGTTTCTCTGTCGCTTTTCTTCCTAATGCAACTATAATTTTTATCTAGCTAAAAAGAGATTCCTTGCGTTTGACTTTATGATTATGCATTTGCGCATGCACTTGCTCGTTGAGTAGAGCTGAAATTTGGGCGAGTTGGTAAGCGTTCATGGTGGGTGAACAGCGCAACAAAGGCGGGACAAAGGCAAGACAAGCGCAAAGGCGGGACAAAGGCAAGACAAGCGCTTGTCTTGCCTTTGTCCCGCCTTTTTTTCGCTGTTCACCCACCATGCATTTGCTCATGGCGGGTTCGTCGCTTCTCCGTAGTTAGGGTTGCTTACAGGCCGATGCCGGTCTGTTCGTCGTCGCGTGCTGTGAAGCCCAGAGCTCCGTCCGACATGAACCAATCACGCCGGTTCAGTCAAAAAAGAGCCAGCGGTGGTGACACTCTTCTGTGCGTTGGGAAACAACCAGCTGCTGTGTGTGGCCGAGCAGATAAGCAAGTTCGCAGTAGAGGAAGTTTTCCCGCGTGAAGTTCTGTATAAACTTGAGATTTCCGCACTACTAGAGGAAGCGGTACAGTGGATCTTTGGTTTGGTTTGGTTTATGGGGGTTCAACGTCGCAAGGCGACTCAGGCTGTGAGAGACGCCGTAGTTAAGTGCGGTGGAAATTTTGACTATCTGGGGTTCTTTACCGTACACTGACGTCGCATAGTAGACGGGCCTCTAGAATTTCGTCTCCATCGAAATACCACCGCCGCGGCCGCAATCGAACCCGTGTCTTTTGTGCCAGCAGCCGAGCGCCATAACCACTGAGCCACCGAGGCGGCGTTACAATGGATATGACGGTGCTTTTATTCACCGAGCCCAATGGTGAATTGCTGCGAACCCCCTCTTTTTGCATGACTCTTGACTCCGACTATAGCAAGAAGTCAACTTAAACCACACTTCATGAGAAGTGTGTCAAAGGAATTAAAAATAGAATTTTGTCGTTCAATAATTTATATAGAACATGTGTCGTTCACAGTGTAAATTAAAGCAACATGATTAGTAAGAAAAAGAATGTTTACAGCACTACTAAAGTATTACCGTGATTTTAAGGGCTACCAAGACGCACACACTAAAGAGGATAACACGTGCTTATTCAGGTGAATGCATTAAACATACATAGCCCTCCCTGCTGAAGCGCATGCTTACAAGGCAGCAAGAAAACCAGCACCTATCTTATCAGAGTAGGGGTGAAAGAAATGTCCACTCAGCCTCATAAGGAAAGACTGAAGTGTCACTGACACAGCATGAACCAATTTTTTTTTATTTTGATAATCGTGGTAATTAGTCTGAATACCAACTAGGCCCGCAGTTAACTCTCTGAAACTGAAGTACTGCGGCTACTCTGTCGATTAATTAAAACAGATGTGGCCCGATAGCGGCCAATTGGCATTTGCCATCGACGGTATAGATAAAATACTAACAGAGTAAAATAAACGAGAACCAAATACCAGAAATGGCACCCAAACGACGCTGCCGAAAGCAGGCACTCTCGAAGTGCGACACAGAACAGGACATGTCTTGAACCTCCCAGATGCCATTGGCTGCGCTATAATACGAAAGTTACTGAAGACATGCAAGAGAGAACATACAAGGTAGCTAAATGGTGGTTTCTCTCTGCATCACTCGTAAAAGAAATCCGATAAAACATGCATATATTCTTGGGTCATCCCCGCTTAACGAAGTCACTTCGATCAAGTACTTGGGTGCGACAATTACTCATGATCTGTCATGGAACGCCCACTGTGACATCTGTGCGTCTGCCTTCAGAAAACTATGTTTTTGAGACACAAACTTCGCAATTCCTCTCCCAACGTAAAGCTTCTTTGTCATCTATCTTTGATAAGGCCAAAACTCGAATATGCGTGTGTAGTCTGCGGTACGCATACGACATCTAACAAAAAGAAGATTGAAAACATACAAAGGAAAGCTGTTAGGTTTGTGTTCTCCAAATTTTCCAAATCTGATTCACCATCTGAACTAATGCAGGTTCATGGTATCCCCCTCCTTGGGTGTCGTCGAAAAAGTACCCGTTTAGCTTTTCTTTGCATGTTGCTCAACCGTAAGTTGGGACTTGAGCCGCCATCACATCTATTCCCTCAGCCCGCAAAAAGCCCGCGACACTATCGCACCAGCCTGTTAGCACCATACTTCGCACGCACAAATCTGTTCAAATTTTCTTTTTTTCCCCGCACAATAGCGGACTGGAACTCTGTCTCCCGCGGACCAACATTGACCTCCTTGACACGAACCATGCTTTGTAACTTTATTTTTTTGTAAACTGCAGGTTGCCATGTGATTTTCTACCTTACTCATTTTGTACAGTGCCCGTCCTGCTTGGACCTAAGCATGGTTTGCAGTAAATAAATAAATAAATAAATAAATAAATAAATAAATAAATAAATAAAAAATAAACAACTAAATAAATAAATGTGCGTGAGTTCAAGCGCAAAAGAGGCATTAAGTGAAGTTAAATGATTGATTCAAGATTTTAACATGTTTTAAATTGCTGAAGTAGAAAACAGCTCTTGGTAACGTACTGGCGAAGCTGTCGCAGTACATCAAAAAATTAAAGGGCACGTGCTGCAAATTTTTCGTTGTTCGGAGGAAATTGGTACCTAAAATTGGCTTGGCTCGCTCCAGCTGTAACATTCCGCCCGACAATCAATTGTTAATCACGTGGCGTAAAAATTGTTATTTTGCAGGAAACAATAAATTTAATGGCAACAGTTTACTTACAAATTGAACTGAGTTCTTACAGCGGTTTGCAATTAAGGTGTTGGAGCGGCCACTGCTGTGGTAATTCCAAAGCATGAACAGGGCAGCCTTTGAACATTCTCGAACTGAAGAAAGGTCAGGAGCCCCAAATGGGCCCCACATGCATCAGGAATGTCTTTGTTTATGGCGTATGATTGATGCATTTGTTATTAAATTTAATGCGGCAGAGGCTTATGCGTTAACTTATGTTCCAGGAAACGCAGCCTACATTTGATTTCTTATTCTTCTCACCTGTGGATTCAAAACACTAACATCGTTAGCGAAAAGTAAAAGTCACCATTTTTGAACTTTAATGCCTGTAGAGTGTAGATTCTGGAAGCCGCGTGAAAAATGGCATCTATGCAGCATTTTACTTGCGAATTTCGTCGGTGATGGCGAAGCATGCACTTAGTTTTTTGTTCTCTCCTATGTTAGGAAAGTTGCATTTTCTCTTAAAGTGGTCTGTGTGATTTGAAAACAGCACCTTCTCCTATTTGTTGCTCCTATTTGTTGCTCAACATCCATTTACGCCAAAATGGTGTATCACCGCTGTATACCAGGTGTTTCACGACTTTCAAAAATTTTCAAAAATGGGCTTTTTGGGGTAAAATAATACCTCTTGCTGCATAAAATGCGAAGTTACTCTTGGCGAACGCGAAAGCGGTCAAAAACGCGCGAAATCCTGCATGCATATTTTTCAAAAATATGCAGCTCAATATAACCAGGCGTCTTAGATGAACGCAAGTGTGTATAATTACAAATGGCTATGGGGCTTATCTTCTGCAAAGTTTCCGAAATTCTTTGCGTTCTCTAATTAAGACACAATTATTTTAACTGAGGGCTCCATGAGGGACAACATGTGACGTTGTGATGTTCTGGTGGCTGTGAAGAAAATGTAACCGTTTGCTTTATTATTAGCTTTCCCGCACTCTGCGATAATCTGAAAGTACAAAAAATAAATAAAGATTGCCGACTGGCGTTCAGAAAACATGAAAGCTTTGCAGAGACGCAAGCATCGCCGGTGCAATCAAGCCTTTTGGTGTTCCTAAGGGCGTTCACCAGAAAACAGTAAATAAAATTATATAATATCAAAAACGGAATCTTTAAGAACATTTGTAAACTTCAACGCCGCAACTCTATCCAGCGGACGTGCGCAGCCACTTTACAATAAATTCTGAAAATGGAACCAGCTTTTTCGGTGTGACATTTATGTTAAAAACCGCGTGTCCAAGCGCTAGGCATTGATCATAATCGCGTGTTCATTCTAACACCGTCGGACAAAAGACAGCAACAACCGTTACGCAACAACAGAAGAAAGGTGCGCTCAATGCAGGAATTTCAAAAAGATCGCGTAGCCATGCAACACCCAGAGCCCGGCTGTAGAACTGCGTAGACTGCTGTGCGGTACTCGACAAAACGGTGTCTAGTTCGGTCAAAATACAGTCTGGGTCATTTTAATACACAAATAAAATTGTCTAAATATCCATGGAGCTAACTTCGCGTGCATACATCGCGAGTATTAGTAATAAGTGATTTTGTAAGGGCGCTTATTGCTGCGTGCACTGCCTCATTTTGCCCGAAGGGGTGGGGCAAAATGCGACATTTCAAAGTTTGAAAATTTATCACCTTTACTCTGTTCATTTTCAACTGGGCTTTTCTATTTTGGTGAGCGCAATGCTCGAAGGCAATAAATATTTTGTTAGTAAAAATTTTGTTTTATATCTGTGAATAAAAAATAATGCCTGCGATTTCCATATTTGTGCCGGGTTTTTCCCGGTCTTCCCTAATAGAAACGTGATTGGTTTTTCAGGTCAGAAGGGTCTTCGACTGCTTCGGTATGCGAACCGATGGGTTTTTATTCATTAATATTTGCAACTCATTAACACTGTAACGTGAAAACTGCTCTACCTCTATCGTCATTTAAACGCAAGCATCATATGCTTATTTCTAAAACCTAGCACGTTGCCTTTTGAGTGTTGTTGCTTATGGCTGTTTTGTTCTGAAGTTTTTATTCTATTCAATTCATTTTTCAATGTATTTTTGACAAACTGCATGTAACGATTACCTTGTTTCTTTTTTTTCAGTACAGTACTGTCACCGTTGTTTTAGCTCTTGCTAACGATTGTCATTACTTCCCTTATTTCATTGGAAATGTTTCCACTACAGTGCTTCAGTACAGGACCTCTGTGTGTGTTAAGTCTGGTATGCACCTTTGCGAATCATGAAGTTAAAGAAATAGGCAAGGAAATCTTAAAACCGCAAGCTCAACTGTGAACTCGGGTAAATTTATATTTAGTGTCCCTAAAGGTGCTAAGAGGCTCGCTTGCTGTTTTCCCTACCCTTTCTTGCAAAGTACACCAAATGTCAACTAGCGGATAGAATAGGAAGCGCCAGTGCCAGTGTTATTTCTGCCGCATGGAGCCGCTTAGAGCGAGAGAATGCTAGGGAGCCTCCTTTATAGCATGCCGTATCCGGAGGTCGACGACCGTTGCTTGGTGGGAAAACGTCATTTGTTTCTCAAGGATTCTGAAGGGATATAAGCAGAGAGAAAAACGCCTTTAAATTTAAATACAAAAAAGGACATCACTGCCCTGCAGCAGCATGAGACTATATCGTCACGAAGTAAACGAAAGGGCAGCCCTTCAGAATTTCATTGCAGTGGACAAAAATTCTGGCCGCGTAAAAAATTGGCTGTTGTTTAACTATGGTTAAACCTGGAGTGACGCGATATCTACAGTTGGCCGAGTGGAACTCGCTCAGTCGAATTGCAAAGTCAGTCATTCGCGGCTCCGTTTGGCTGGGCGTTTCTTAGATGCTTAGATTAGATCGTAGAATATATCCCCCTCCCCATATTAAACTCACCACAGAAGAAGCCACATTTTGGAGGCGAATACAAACGAATACCTTCTCTAACCTGTACTTGTACAGCTTCATTCACTCTTCCAAATACCGCCCCTTCTGTCCATGGTGCGGCGATAAGCCTACGCTGTTTCACATTTCCTGGAATTGTCCCCAAAAACCCCCTCATCTAAAAACATTACAGACATCATACGAGCAGTGGGAGGCAGCCCTGACCAACAATGGTCTGGAGGACCAGTGTCGCATCATCAGACTGGTCCAGGCATCCGCCCACGCCACCGGAGTCCTGAACTGAGGAGTCCGCCTACCTGACTCGTAGAACACTTCAATGAAATAATAAATGTTTTATCTCTCACTAAATATTTTACAGCGTTGGAAGGAAACAAAATTATCGAGGACAAGAAGAAAAATCAAGATGGCGAAAAATACTTAATAGGCGGTTTATTGACAAGTCCTGAATCTTGTTTTTAGTCTTGCTTTAGTTTTAATACTAATTTATTGTCTTGAAGCAAACTCCGTTTATCATCCAGAGCTGTAGATATTGCCACAGTGTTAGCCATTTACTGGCGCCGCCATGCGGTGGGACAGCACCCGCTGGTCTTCTTGGTCTTCCCCGGCTCGTGCGTTCGTTCGCTGAGTGTGTCTGCCTGGCTAGTCCTGGTGTACCCTTCTGCCCTTTCTGCCGGCTTTCGGTGACAATATATATAGAGCCAGCATCCCAGGTCCTAAAACAGAGAGATTTCGTTATCTTTATTTTCGCAGTAATTCTTTTCTGATAAAGATCCGTTTGTTTTTCGGATAATACATTCCATAAACTAATGACTTCGAGAGCTCACTCCGCGATTAACGTTTATCAACTTTTCATGGCTGATCAATGTTCAGCAGTTTATTTGAAAGACTTCAAAAACCATGACATCAGATGACGGATTGCACTAGTCGCGTATAGATAAGTACGAAACCAAGCCAGAAAGAATGCAGAAGTGAGACACCTCGTTTAGAACTGGCCGGATGAAACACCTCTGACAAGTATTTTTCACAAGCGTTTTCGCTGCGAAGCCAGACTTATTGTTGTTGTGCCGCCTGAAATCTGAATCGTTGGGGCAATGGCAACATGATGCGTAGCCGCTCATAAGCACCGATATCTCATACGCGGTATTCGAAACCATCTCGCAGTCTTTATTGTTTTCTGGAAATCGACAAACTGCACAACTCGTAGGCGTTGACAGAGGGCTCTCAATCTTAGGACATTGCATAGCGTGTGAAATCAAGCCTCGTCCAGCGTTCGAGAAATGCGGAAACCACACAGATAAAACGTTGGCACTTTAATCACGAATTCTGTTGCTCCAGAAACCCTTTTCAGACCTCAAGTTTTGTGTGAGCCCGCAGTTAAGCTCGCATTCAGGGACAGAACATTGTTCTTATTTCGACGCGTGTTTTGTTTGTCTATAGGAGAAGAAAAAATCCTTCTATCGACTTTACCTGTCTACTTCAGTTCGCTTCTTAAGTTTGTCCGATGTGCTGAACTAAAATGCATCAGTACTGAATCTTGAGTAAGCTAGAGCAAAATGAACGTCAGTTAAAAAATAGCGGTAGCCCAGAGGCGCAGCAGAGGTCAAGGTCAAGAGGTCAAACAGGGAACTCTGTTTATATTATCCTTCGCCAACTGGCCTAATCAGATGTTGTACAGAATCTTGAGCCCAACAATTGCGAACTATATATAGAGACAGTGGACAAACAGCATGTATTTATCTATCGCTTTAAGGATCGAGATTGTACACCGTAGAGATTGTTTCAAGCTGCATGCGGGTACTATGTCACGAAGTGGGAGCTCGCCAACAATGGGCTCCACGCTCTCTGATACCAATTCTAGGGGAGGAGAGACAAACACCTCCGCCCAGGTGCCAAATCTTTAGCAGGACCGAGTGGCTAACCGGCAATAGGTCCACGCCTGACCAGCGGCTGACCGGAGGCACGACACAGGAGTTGGCGATAAGAGTGAGTAGAATTTAATTAACAAAGAGGGACAACACTTTTACCATACCATCAAGAATATCAGAGCATAGGCACTGAATAGACGGAACAAATTTTATCTTCTGCACACAGTCTAACATGACAGATGAGAAGAAATACAAATACAAGGCACTTTTCAAGGACATTATTCAGGATATAGTTCGTAAAGGTAGGAGTGGTCGGGCTTAGCTGTTCGGGTGGTTGAGGACCGGACCGAGATGGCGTCGGGCTGTCTATGTCCGGTCCCCGGAGTCGCTACTCGCCGGCGCGACGCTTCGCGACCAGCCGACCACCTCTCGGCTGACACTTCACACACACGTGCGGTTAGCCAGCACACCGCCACATCCAAGATCTCCACCCTGACTACTCTCCGCCACATTCCACAGTCCCCCCGCAGCGTCCCCATCTCTCTAGATCTCACTGTCGCTGGAAAGCCCGGGGCCCGGGACCGACGAATCAGAGCTTGCGACGAAACGTCCCGCGCCGAGCCCCTGGCTGGCCCCGCCGAAGCCCGAGACGGAATTCCGCGTAGAAGAGGTCACCGGCCAGACAACTGCTTTCTCACGACCGGAGAACAGACAGCAGAAGGGGGTGCGGGCGGGAGTGTTCTGAAAGGACTCCCGTCGCCGGGCTTAACAGCCGCGGGGCAAAAATGCCAACCAACGCGAATAGAGACATGCTCAGTGCGCTCAGTGTGCGCCGAAGCCGCTGAACGCGTCGGCGGTCAAGCGCAGTTGGAGTGTAGAAGGTATCGCTTTGGCCGACGTGACGTCGCCGTGCAGCGCGCGCGCGTGTTACGCCGGAGTATAAACGCGCCTTAAGAGTGCCTGCGCTTAACCGCTAACCAACGTATTCGGTGGCGGCATCTATGGGACCCTCTGAAACATCCCGCACGCTCCCTGAACAAAAACAAAAACCTGTGCCGAGGCTAGGAATCTAACCAGGCAGGGCGCTTAGCGTTTGATGCGGAGACTCTACTACTCCGCCACGACGGCTCAAGCCTTAACCGTGAATAATGGCGCATCTAGTGAATGCACTGTTCTGATGCAGAAGTCTCCGCGCTTTCGCTACGTATATCCTGGCCTAACACAGCTAAGCCATCAGCAATTTTTCTCATGGATCGATACTGACACACTAAACTTTCCGCCCTTATCGATATTTGATATTCTCCGACATTGTTCACAGACACTGCTTCGCGCTAAAAGCTGCTACTTTCACCTTTTGTATAAGAAAATAAACAAACCATGCAGAGCGCAAAGAAAAAAAAGCAAGTTTCTATTGTTAGAGTTCGCATTGTTTTCGTCCATGTAGTTCCTTTTCAGCGTAGCCCATTGTCTCCGTACTTGACTAATTCCATAACTTCAGAGAACAAGAGGACGCTATAAAGAAACGCACTTAGTTATTCATGACGAATGACACCTTGAAATGACGTTTGTCGTTGACGCATTTCTCTATTGACGCATTTCTCTCTTGACGCATAAGCCGTTTTCGTTTTCTCTGGTGCAGGTTTTCTTGCTTGCACAACTGTGTTTTAGGTCTAATGAAAAATTAAATTATTTGCGACCGCCTTTTCGAATATTCATTTTCTCGTCGCGTCTGTAGGGGGCGTGGCGGCAACTTAGTTACGGCCGCCTACAAGCCGATGTAGGCCAGGTCGCCGTCGAGTGCTGTGGAACCTAGTGCTCCGCCCGCTATAACTGGTTACGTCAGTTTTACAAGGAGAAGAGCTAGCGGTGGTACCGCTGCAGTGTACTGTGGGAAGCTGAGAGTCACTCTATGGGGCCTCGCAGATCTGTAGGTTGGTTTGCAGGGCAGTGAGCTCCCTGTTTCGAAGCTCCGAATAAACTAAGGCATTCCAGTGTACAGTGGGGAGGGGGTGGGTGGCAGCTGTACTATATGGCAGTGAAGGCACAGAAATTCATCAATCCCAGCGGTGCATTCGTGCCAACTTGCAGTTTTCGCGTGCCTCTGTTCGCCGAACCATAGAAACAGCTGAACTGAAGGATACCAGATCAACAGCACAAATATGCTAGTTTGCAGTAAAAGGAGGAGCGGCATGCATGGTTGTGATGGACATCCTCCAGCGGCATTGGAATAGGAAAGTTAGGGAAGATGTACAGGCGTATGCAGAAGTGGCGAGACCACGGCTCCGGCGGCAGAAGCGCCTGCTGGGCCGCATCACGGAGCTGCTATCTCGCGACGCGTGCTCTCTGCCCGAGTTCTCATATTGACGACAAATTTGACCCTTTGATCTCCAGCGGATGTTTATCACGCTTGGTAAGTTTCTAGTGCGGCGTTAGGCTACGCTGTTGCTAGGCTACTCTGCTGCCGACGGTCGCAATGAAGGAGAGAGCGCATCGCAAAGTGCACATCCAGCACATTGGGCTGTGGCTCCGTTGCGAAGCAAGCGGACGATGACACGGCGTCAAGTCATTGCGCTCCTATGCGGCAAAACCGGTTTGTTTCTAACTGCACGGATTTTTGATATTTTCTCCACACTAAAGAAATACTAACTTGCTTTTATCTTGAGTTGTGTACTCGTCTGCACGATGTTTTCGCCGTGTAACACAGCTAAAAGCGTAGTCCAGCCAGGGATAAAGAAAAAGCTTTCTTGCTGCAACAAGCGGAAAACGCGTTTCAACTGGCCAATTTGATTCACACCCCCTGTTCTGATTGGCGACCACGGCGCCTCGAGGTACTCTGTGTTCGTTATTTCGTTGTACAGAAGCCGAGCGCCGCACTATAGGAGTTGATCAAGCCTTATCAGAGCCCGCGTGACAGGGAGGACGAACTTTGTCGTCACTTGGGCTCACTCGATGCCAGCGCGAATTAGGTGCAGTTCTGTTTTAACTTCTGTTCTGGTGTTCAGATCCACAGTTCCTGGATGGCAGTTTTACTAAGAGCGATAATCAGTATATGTGGAATTGGTCATTGAGTACATAAACAGATCCATGGGAGCCTTTTTACCACTCCTGGCCCAGTGGTGGATCGGTCAAACGATGCGCCACTGCCCTTCTTTGGCGGGGGCTTTGGTTACGTTACGAAGCAAGCGGACGGTAGCGCGGTGTCAAAGTATCGCGCCCCTGAGTGGTAAAGACTAGTTTCCTTTAAACTGCACAGATGTTTCATATTTTCTCCACACTGAAGAAAGAGTGGTTATGGCTCTACGCAGGGGCAGTTTTTAGCAAGAGCACAAAGGGAATCGCGATTCGACCAGCCGCTGGCACTCGCGCCGCGTCCGCGGTATTGAAATACAAGGCTCATTTAGTCAGTAGCGAGCTGTGATAACTGCATGGTAGGCATTCCAAGAAGCGCGTTGTGCTAGTAATAACTGTTCTCGCTTTTTAGCTCTTTACTTCATCTTTGTGGCGACCGCCACTGGCAAGGGCGGAAGCAGCGGGAAAGACGGGAGAACCTTCTTCGTTAAGTTTCGAAAAGCGATCGCGCAGTAGCGGCGCCAACTGGTTTCGAGGCCGTTTTTCTTGCGCTCCCGCGTTCCCTTTCACAAATCCTCTTAGTGTACACACTTTCTTATTATGAACATTATGGCGAGAGTTTCTTTCCAGTACAAGCATATTTTTCTGCGGGGCTAAATGTGGCAAATACTCTTGTGAAAGATTTTACTGTTAGGATTCGCTGTTCATTTGATTACTTATTTTTTCAAACTGTAATTTTGTCATAATATAGTGTTATTTCTGATCTCTAGAACACTATTTCTTAATGTTGTTGAGGATTGGGTTGCAGTAGCTGATGTTCGTGTGAAGAACATGTTTCGGAGAACTAAACACCCATTCTTGAGGCACCTACTTTAAACTGATTCCGTAATAGTTCAACGCTGTCATTTATAATTAAAAAATTAAAGTAACTCAGGCGAGGTAGTTTCATTTAGAAGGTCCACACATTGCGGAGAGTGCACAACGCGATTGACTCGTTGCACATGTGAATGAGGTGCGGTGATTTTGGTGCGAGATGTTTCAGTTAATTCACAGCGAGACGAGACTGGTTGAATGTAAATGAAACTCTCTGTTCAGCTTTTTGGGGTGTAACCACAGCACAACGCCATTATACGAAGAAAACGTGCCTTGATATACGTGCTGTGTTAAACAAGTTGTGCAACGTCATTAGCGTATGAGTCTGCTAAATCCGAGGCCAGACTAGACAGTGTGGAAGACCATAGAAACGACAAGCGACTACAAAGTAGAGACTTTGAACCTCCAATTAGCAACTTCCAAAAAAGTAGTTGCAACTTTGGGCGAGTAGTATTGTAGGTTTTCTGATTTTTTTTTTCGCGCTGACTAGTCTTGTGCTGAAGTTAGTGCGCTCATACACTAATATGAATATCCAACTGGTCTCACAGCCGACAGTATTGGTCTGGCTTCAGGAAACAACGACCAATTTAATCCCATATTCATTGCACCTATAGCACGGATGTCTTTACAGAGTCGCTTCACAACCACGCACCACTTGTTAGGATTGTCTTCGTAAGAAAATGATCCGTACCCAGACAGGGGTGTTGTAAACGCTTGCTGGCGCCACGATGGAATGGTCGGAAATAATTGGCAGTAATGTAATTGAAAGAATGATAGAGACGCGTTAATGTAATTAGTAATATGATTTTTGTGAGAGAGGTGAATATTTTAATCACGTCAGAGCACTTTACGTTTACTACTACAGCCGAAGCTCGTGATAATGGCACGGTTTATAACAAAATAATGGACAAAGCAAAGGAATGACGATTCCCCTTGAAAGCTTGGAAGTAATCGCCGGGCCTCTTCGACTTCATTATAACGATGTTCGACTGCAGTCAGTTGTCAATATTATTAGTCAGTTATATCTAATTAGTCATCTTTTAACTGTGCACTAGAATGAGCATAATGTGCACCTCTCCGTAAAATGCACCTTGCATACGTAATTCACGTATCTGTCATGGCTTTTGAATGAAAACGTACGTGGAATAAGAAAATAACGCCCGTATGCTCGTACTGAGCACAGAAACCCACGCGATTACTTGTTCTAATGCTGTCAGCAAGAATGAAAACAACATTCTAGAATACACGAGACGTACCCGTTTCCGTCGCCGTATTGGCGCGTGCAAAAGGAGAAAACAGCCCCAGGTGGTCGAAATTATCCGGAGCCCTCCACTACGGCGTCCCTCGTAGCATGAGTTGTTTTGGGACGTTCAACCATATCGCTTAAAAGAACGTCTTGCGGTGCAAGTTGGTAACTGTTCATCTTTGGTTACAAGCGCGAAAAAAGACGCAACACAAGGCACAAAGACGGGACGGAGCGCCGAAGATGAGAAGCCTAGAAAGCAAATTTCCATTCAGATCTACGGCGTACACTAATTCGTTTTTACGAACAACACGTGTGGGCTAACGCAGGTGCATTAACGTGCAGCACATCACGTACCCGCTCCGTCAAAAGTTCCCAGGCCACAGGGTTAGTTTTCGATCATTGTACGGGGACATTTACAACACTCGTGAACCTTGAATTACCTGTAGGAGTTAGGAGAGGCATCATTCTCACGCCTCGAGACTTTGGTAGCTTCATAGACGTCTCAACTGCCAACATATACTGCTGAAAAGCGGATGCACTTTGGCCTGGAAACTTTTGACTCACCCTGTACGTGGTAATGAAGTTCCTCGACCAGTATAAAAGCCGTCCCATTGTGCTTTCTTTGTTCCGTAGTTTTGTGTCACACGACATTGACGATTGTAGTTCGATCGGTATACTTTACTCAAGCAGCTGAAGGACACTTTGTCTACAAAAAAAAAAAAGAAAAGGCGTCGCTGGAGGGCTGCGCAATACGCCTGAGATGTTAAAGCACCCCGCTTCACGAATATTGTCCAGCAAGAATTTTTTTTTTTACGCGCTTTGTAGAAGCTGCATTATCTGTTGTCAAAATTTGAATTTCAGCGTTTTGGCGCCTTTTTCTCTTCTGTCGTCACTTTTTGCACGCTGGAAGGTCAGCGCTCCTCCTCTGGAGGCGGAGCTTTTGGGCCCTCCGGAGTTCCGCGGCCCACGGTAGCTGCCTGACGTCTGAAAGAATCTAAACAATAGCCGTCTCTGAACTGGCATACGCAGGTGCGAACGACGAAGGAGGGTGCGAACATGAAAAATTCGCCGGGAAGGGCTCGCCAACTTCCGCGCGTTATTGAGGGCGCTCTGCTGCGTGCAGCACTGTATTATTTGGCTCAGGTGTTCATGACAACACAATGCAGTGATTGATCAAGTTGATGTCCTCTCCTCGGAAGGAGCTCCAGAGCTCCTTTAAGACGCTTTAGAATGATAATTACCATACCCACGTCACAGAAATTTTGAGGTTCGGTCGAATCGTAAATACTCCATTACACGGCTTAGAAGCAGACGCTGCAGCATAGGAACGTCTGACAAATTACATTATTGTTATCCAGCCTGTCGATAAATTACGTCCTCCAGTCTTGCGATGATAGGCACTCTATACAAAAGAGCTATACGGGTGATTTTCAGTATGCCATTCAGCCAGGCAATTGCGAAAGCACTCTTATCGAAATCTAAATCTGATTAGTATTGGGGCGACTAACAATAAAAAATGGCCGGTTTTTTCTAGAAACCTGCTGAGGCTCGGCAAGGACATTTACGGGCCCGCGTCTGTAACTTCGCCGACCATGTGCGGTTTTAGATGCACGAAGTAGCATGCAGCCCATTCAGGAGCAAACTACGGCTTCGAAAAATTACGCACTTATCGCCCCACGCATTGAACATTTGGACTCGCTGAATTACCACTACTCTATGTAAGAGATGCTACATGCCATACATATTCCCATGGATTTATTTTTTTACGCGATTGCGTTAAAGGCCCCATTGTCCAGGACATCCAGTGCCGGAAATGTCGTCTTTGTGAGCGAAAAATCACGAGTATGACTCTTGTAGGTGGCGCCCAGAGAGCAACCTAATAGGGAAGTGGGCCACCTAGGTCACGCGACTTTGCGGCTTCAACACAACCTGCCCTCCGGATAGTGAGCAAACTGCCCACCATGGAATGTGGCAGTTGAATTAATAATTGGTCGCTCGGGAAGAGCAACCCGGGTCTCACAGGCACCACCGGTGGCAGCACCTGCCATGGAAGGGCAGTGGCGCATCGCTTAACCGCTGCACCACTGCGCCAGGAGTGGTGTGAGGACTCACAGAGATCTATGAATGTAAAGTAGAGAATGACCTTGTGCATATGTTAGAATTAATCACGCTGCCGCGTCATACCCTGAAGGCGGAGCTTAAGTTTCTCCTCAGATTTTTTTCCAATCGGTAGAGGGAGGCTTATAATAAACTGCACATCTCCAACCAAAATTTTAACTTTAACCCAACGTTTCGAAGCCGACTCGGCTCCTTCATCAGGGGTGACTGAGGGCAGTAGCTATCGTCTTTTAAGTATGGAGGGGAGGGGGGGGGGTGAAAATAACAGCTGTGTCGCGAAAGGCGCGGGGGAGGCGGAGGGCGGTTTAGGCTGTTAGTCACGCTGGCGCACTGCAGGGAGGTGCTGAATGGTGACTTTTTTTCGTGGCTGCTGAGCGACCCTACGATGCCATTTATGTAATTCGTTTCTTGGCACTTCTTGATGTGTTGTGTACAAATGTTCACACCGGTAGGTGCTGTTGCCGTTCCCCTCTGCTCTATGCATTTTCGTGCCAGCTTTGCAACTTTTGTGAGAACACCAAGGGGTGTTCCTGTATGCCGCCACGTCATTTCACGCACTACGCTGATGGAAGTGCGGAAAAAAGAGTTGAGATGCACTCTCGGCCAGCCATGCCATCGAGCATGAATGGGCATGGCACGTGTGGTCTCGATTGGATAATAAAAAGCTGGGAGGTCAATCAAGGGGGCTTTCAACTGGTGCTCGTGCGTCATAGGTGTTTTGTTGCTCCCGATACTACGTCATTCAGACCCTTGGCTCTCTCGCAGCCCATCTGAGGGAATATTTGTGCAGGCTGTGCGCTCATTTTTCAGTGCACTGCACCAATATGAATTGTTTTTTTAAGGGGGAAGAGGGGAAGATAATACAAAACAAAAAGCAAAATAGGTACACCAGGAAAGAGATAGCATCTTTAGCGTGCGCAATCAATGAACACGAAAATTTAGGTTAGATCAACTGTATTTATGCACAGGAAATGCGATAGCATGCATGCATCTTACACGCCTCAGTTTATTCCAGCTGTATTTCAAATCTGATACTGTGTTCATTGTCTTTCTCTCCGAAATATATTTCAAACCTGACTGCACTCGAATTTTGATTAGGCAAAAAGAGATACCATGTAAAGGCCTCCTTTTGTATCTGTTTTTGAGTAAAATACGTTGTTAAATTTAGAACGGTAGAGCTCTGCACCAAGAGGTTACACATGTTTAGTAATGGAAGCGAAATATTGTGGAGGACGCGCGAAAATGTGCGGACAAGACGAGCACTTTTACAATATTCACTTTGGTTGCTACAATAGCAAGTGCAATTTCCGCCTGGATGACGAAACAGGAAGGACAGGTCAGCTGTCACAACCGCAGTTGGATCTCTAACAAATCCGTGTTGAATAAGGTGCACATGGCCATTTAGTGGGAACTTCCGGAATGTGGGCTCTGCACATCTGCGCACTCGTTGTCTACCATTTCATTCATGCCCGTTTCAAAGGGTTACATCATACGGATTTATCTCATCATCTGTCCACTCGCACCCAGTTTAGCAGAGTCTCGCTCTAGGAACCGCAATGTTCGAAAGTACAGATGTCATACAAATTCTGTCTCGTAACGTATGACGCATCTGCACACACTGTAACTGACGGAAAAAGAAAGAGACACGTCGCATAAGGTAAGTTGCTGCGAGAAGTAATGACGCGCACGTCGAACGCTGCGATTTACAAAAAGTTTAAAAAAGCCTAGTTAAAAACGACATGTTCTGGTTCGTGTTCTACCTTAGAGGGTGGTGCTCAGCATTATGAATACGGACGCTGACTGAAAAAGGAGGTCTTTGGTTTCCGGTCATGGAGGAAGGAAAGAACTGAGGAGAGGTGGTTACGTCACATTTTTTCAAGCCGGCTCCCCCCCCCCCCCCCCCCCCTCCAACTTGGTCGCCGTCTCGCATGCGCAGAAGGCAATGCAGCAGACGACGCCGCTGCTCCCAGCGTTGTCCCAGCGTTACTATTGGCTGTGTCGTTGGCCAAAGACTTCCAGTAGTCCCTGCGAAAGTGCGTGACTTCCTGCACTCTTTCTGGCGTGCAGCTCGGGTAGCGAGGGCCTGTACCAAATTTTTCTTCCTCCATATTTCCGGTCTTGAGAGTGTCTTCTTTTCTGCGACTCCGTCCGCTAACATTGGTCGGGGCTAGTTCTAGCGGCCAGCCCAACTCTGTAACACGGTCATCTCCAGAAGCGAAACGTCTAAAGAGCCTCGTCTATAATTTCTGACCGCAGTGTGCCGCAATAAAGTACATGGGCAGGATTGCTAATAACGCAAATTGTGCTTGTACCTGCGTCTATTCCACTGCACAAACGGATCCAGCGATATCGATCAAGCTGGCCGATCACGTTCACCGATGACGAGGTCGATGAACGCCAGTTTCGCGGTGCGCGCTCCGCTAAGGCGTTAAAGAAGAAGAAAGTGAAGATTGAAGCCGTCCATGGAATTCCACGGGTTCCCACTCTGCGCGGCACTGAATTAATGCTACTATGTCGCAGGTAGGAGTTCGTTCTATTTACCGACTCGTAAATTACAGAGAGAAGGTAGATCATTCTGCGTTTGTCTCTCTCCTTCTCGCACTGGCATAACGAGATGGGATTATTTCACGCCCAGCCTATGGGCCTTTCTAAAGGTAGCAAGTGGAGGCGAGGGTGGAATGCCTTGAGGGAAGAGACCATGACGTCATATATTTGAGTGAAATACTGAAGAAATACGTAGTGTAAATGTTTTGACCAGTGATTAAGGCTCTTCGGCGCTCGCTTTTGCATATTGCCGCGAATTTTTACAGTGTTTCTTTGTTCATTCTCAAAGCTTCCAACACGCCGCTTTATCGCTTTATTTACGATGCAAGACGCGACCAGATTTATCTCGATTGATCGCATCCAGGCGGAGCTGATTCTACGTTGTTCCGGAATGTTCTAGTAACTTTGCACGCCGAATCTCGAAAGTTGGCTATAACCTTCAAACTGAGCAGCACGGCCGACAGCTGCGGGCATTCTGTTCGACGACAGCACTCTTGTTGCTACGCCGCCGCCGACTGATTCAGACCATTGGGGGCGCAAGTCAGCCCAAATATAGAGTTTGGTTTAGACGCCATTTTCGCTGCCTGTCTTCCCTTCGGATTGCAGTCACCACCACATGACAATATCATACAACCTTAAATCTTGAACGGCCATGCTTTGAAGTCTTCATATAATCACAGGCGGCCAGTCTGCCGGCATCGGTACTCGTAGCGAGTTCCTCTCCGCATTGCTTGCAATACCCTTCACTTCCCGTAAAACTTGGAAGAGCAGAAGCAGTAGCAGCGACTGGTTAAGTGTCTTACCCCGTGCCGTTATGTGAAACCATCCAGCTTACGAAGGCATTTTTGGACAGTTCGAGGCTTGTTTACAAAGCTAGATCCTCTTGTGGACACTGTGAGGACCGTCTGCTGGTCCCCTAAGCCTCGTCACCGTCACTTCACTGCCAGCCCGATTCTCTTGTTGGCCTTTTTATCTGTGTTTCACTTTCTTTTCGTTGAGCCGATGACCAGATCTCGACC
Source organism: Amblyomma americanum (assembly GCF_052857255.1). Taxonomy (NCBI): domain Eukaryota; kingdom Metazoa; phylum Arthropoda; class Arachnida; order Ixodida; family Ixodidae; genus Amblyomma; species Amblyomma americanum. Next base: position 9,116,315 of record NC_135504.1, read on the forward strand.
GGTCATCTCGAGGTCTTTGTCCCATTAATGTTCAAAGCAACTGCGCAGCGCTCTACGGTTCCTACAGATATCGAAAGGGCAATCCTGAGAACTCCCACATGTTCTGTGACTGGCCAGCGTTCAGAGCCTCCTTACTCACGCCGTTACCCAAATCCCAGCTCTAAAAAATAATTCCACATATACAGAGGAATCTGCCTTACTCCCCCACATCGAACCTTTCAAGAAGATTACAGGAAGTAGCGCAGAGCTGTTCGCAAATTCAAATTGTGAACTTAGCGCTAGATCAAAACTGTTGATTCTTTTTTTTGTCATCTACGTTCGGTCTCACTTCCTGCGAACAACGTTAACAGTCTCATGTCCCCTCATACCTTACCAGAGATAACTGATTTCCAAATAAGCCACCGCTGTACCTACCTCCCTAGGTCCTAAGCTCCACTTCGGGCACGTGTTTGTAATTCAACGAAATTCACTGCACGACATTCTTCACGTAAATGTTCGTACAGAAAGTAAACGCTTCAGCTTTTTCAAACAGGCTGGTGGTTAATGAGCGCAGTTAATTTGCAAAGTCTATCACCAAGATGTTTCTTTTCCACGTGAGGAGACGTAGAGTTGGAAAATCGACTAGTTTAGAGCACAAGCCCGAACAATGGGATAGGGAAAAATGTTTCTTCACTTAGAAACGTATTCAAAACTTCTCTAAAGGAATACTAGTCCTCTTGTCCAGACGTAGGCAAGAGAACAGGGCTTTCCTCCTATCATTTGTTCTTGTTTGGCCAGTCTTGGAAATGCGCTATGAAAGCTTGTAGTGATGGAAAAACGTTTTTTTTTTGCTTCTTCCTACACGGTAGCCTTCCTCCCATTTAAGGCTAGTTACACACTTATAGCGTGAGGCGAAAATAGCCTTAGTGAGACAATGTGAAGGACACACAAAGGATGCGACACAAAAGCATTTAAAAGAGCCAGATTTTGAACAAACAAGGCTGAAGGCCAACGATCCCGTCCATGGAAATAATCTTAAGCCATATTTCCCATATATCGGGTACTTTCATGTGACAAAAAATCGCGGCGCTCGCAGTGTATTGCATATTTCCTCATTATGTTCTTTTGTTTCATCGTTGCGCACTGAACATGCGCTTCATTGCCTGGAATTAATTAACTAGTCCACCAGCAAGTACTCTTGACCTTCACTCTCTCAAATCTTGACTTCTGATTTATTTGATCTCCTGGCCACGATGGAAGTCGTCACTGAAGGATTGTTTTTCGCAGCCACCGCATGGGCAAGACGGCATTCTGTCGCCGCTACGGAGCACCGTTACGTCCGCGGGATCCACGTCACCCACCTCACCTCGCGGCGGCACAGGCCGGAAAGGCCAACACGGCAGCCAGCCTCCGTCGAGGAATCGCTCCCTGGAGGCTCTGCCCTGCCCGAGAGCCGAGGTAAGGCGAGCAGGCAAGACTCTTGTTTTCCCCGAGCCCTGGGAAAGGCTTTGAACGCCTACTATCTGTTCAGCTTATTCAAATTTCAGAACCGCCGTTTGTTTCGTAACTTCCAAATCCCAACTGCGGCGCGGCGGTTTCAGGTTTCGCCTTGCATTCGGAAGGCCCAAAGTTCGATTTCCATTGCCTGCTGGTGCTCACCGCTTTTTCAGTCGGTGCAAGTTTTCTCTTGGCCTGGCATCCGGTTTATTCCGAGTGAAAGGCTTGGGAAAACGGGTCTTCGACAGCGACTCATGAAGACCAGAAACGCTTTAGCAAAAGCGGTATGTGTGGCAGATCTACATCAGCTTGGCTTTAAAGACTAACGATCAGATCAACGACGAATCCCTGGTGTGCAAGATTGTTTGGAAGTGTGGAGCAATTGTGAAATGTATCCCACGCAATGTGCAGTGTGGTGTGTTTGAAACGTGGACGCGGCACGCGCATACAGCGCTTGTGTTGACATTCTTGCCTATACCACGTCAACTTATCGTCTGCTATCTTCGTTCGCTGACTGCCGTTGCACAAACTTGAGGAAAACTCGGCCGGGCGCAGAACTCGGGGTATCCTGCATAGTAGGCCAGCACTGCTTTCGAGTATGTCGAACCAACCATTCTTACAGAGCGCATTAAATAACCGTTATGTCACACATCAAGGGTTGCGTAACTGGGAATTAGTGCATCTTTGGTTACAGGCGCGAAAACCGACACAAGGCAAAAAGACGGGACGGAGCGCCCTGTCTGTCTGCCTTGTGTTGTGTCTGTTTTCGCGCCTGTAACCAAAGATGTGCAGTTACCAACTTGCCCAGTAGTGGTAAAGGATATTGGCCAGAAAGAAAGCAGAACGAGCTGCGTTGCGATGGCGTTTATGGAGCACTAGCAGCCAAGGTCATCATCTACATCATCATCTACCTGACTACCCCAATGCAGGGCAAAGGCCTCTCACATGTCTCTCCAATTAACCCTGTCCTTTGGCAGCTGCGCCCACCACAATGCCAAAATCATGCATCCTCTTTGTTAAATCACGAAAACATATTTCAAAGTGTCAGTGTGCTTGTTTAAATGGTTTGCTTGTCTTCAAAAAGTGCGAAAAAAAATCCGAAGAATAATTCAACCAACGCATTTTGTCCTAATAGGAAGTTGGTGTGGAATAGGATGCGAAAAATTAAGTGTTATTTCATCACAGCAGCGTTGCTCTCCCCTTAGCGGCACGAAATTTATTTTAAAAGATAAGGTCGAAGACTACAAAAACTTTTCGTTGAAGAGTTAGAAGTGTTTACATGACTTTCATTCTGCGAGGATTGGGTTAACTGGTCGCAATTATTTGCAATCAAACACTAACTACACAATGCAACCTGCCATTTAGCCCTTATTTTACTCCGTGCGAAGTTCAGAAAGCAAAAAAAAAATTGCCAGTGGCTTAACTTGGCCAACCCTGGAATTCAGCGAAAAGCAAGCACGCTTGCTAAGCGTGCTTGCCGTTCTATATGTATAGCCCGTTCTATAGCCCATATACAGCCGATCTGTACGTACCCACACGACTACGTGTCTATGACGCGGTATCACATGGTCTTACGACACCACTTGGGATGTCATCACGTGGCTTGACATCACCCCATCGGATGTTCTTAAGGTCAAAGGTCAACCCAAAGGTCACCCAATGTCAATGGTCAGAGGTCAACTAAAAGTCATGAGCCAAGGCCAGGAGTCAAGGGTTCGACACCATAACTGTACCATGCATGGTCATGCACGGCTAACGTGGTTGGGCTGAAGGTCGTTCAAGGTTACTCTCCGGCCTACCCGAAGACTGCTTTGCCTAGCGTAGTGAAGCTTTTCGCTTCAAAATTCGACCCCTTACCCCTTCATTTTCTATGGGACAACGGGAAAGTAACTTGCCACATTGCGACGAAAATTTCAATATCGTTCAATGTCACAGAATCTGTGCTTACTCTGGCCCAGTTTACATGAGAACGGTGCTTTGCAGGCAACCGTGCCGGCCTCGGCTGCGCTGATGGTCCTGCAGGCACTTCAGGCTGCGCAGAGGAAGAAGGAAGCAGAGCGGCAGCAGATGAAGTTGCAGAAACAGCGGGAAAAGGAGAAACAAATGGATCAGAAGAAGGCAGGACAGAAGACTGAGCCGGAGTCGCCGGTCGATCAGCATAGCCCAGGCGACGTCTCTCCAGCAGAGCGCAGACGGTAAGCAGGATTTTTTTGGTAACCCGGGCTGATCCAAAGCAGAAAAAGAAAAAATTCGTTTGAGGCACCTAGATATCTCTTAACTGCGGGAAGGCGAAAGCCGTTTGCGACTCATTGCACTGATTTGAATTTGCAGCGCTTGAATTCATTCCACGACAGAGGAGAAGAGCAGCTGGCGCGAGCGTGGCGCCATGTGACCGAGGTGGTGATGTAACAGATGGATGGTCACCGCGACCTAGGTCACGTGACCTTGGTGGTAATGTAACGGACGGACGGTCACCGCGAGTATGAGCCATTAAAGGCTATCGCTTTAAAAATCGGGGAATAAAAAATTACCGAGGATTAGGGTGGTTAGGGGAAGTGCGAATTAGTTGAACTAGCTCTTCGGTTTTCACTTCTGTATTGATATCGTCTTGAGGCTGGCTTTTCAAGGAGAAGTAGACTTCAGACAAAGGCCGAAGAAATCTGTGATTGATATCAAGTGCAAGCTTAAGTGGTTTTCCAGGAATAATGGCAAAAGTGCACAGCGTGTTTTCGAGCTGATTCTCGGCTTAAAAATAGAAAAAAGCGCAATGATGTGTGAATTGCCGACTACAAGGTCTGTAGTCTATCCTCATTAATTATGTGACCTTCACTACGCATTAGCATGTCATTTCGTCTCACCTGCAACAGACCTACACTCTCTCCTCCAAGTATGTTAGCGATGGATAAAGGAAAGAGGAGTGTCATCACGAAAAAGTGGAAGCCTTGAAGGTGTTTAGTGTTCGCATCTTTGAATCATTTCTTTGCCCGACATGCATCCTAACCAAAGTAGCGGCGCTGCATGAAAGTTCGCGCATACGGTGTCGCAAGTGCATGCAGGCAATTCATTTTGTCAGGACGCGGTGTTATGGTATTCATATTCTTTCTCTAAGCGTACAATTAACTGTTTGTGACGCTTCCATACTGGCCAGCACTGTTTCCGCCTGGTTAGTAGAGTGCCGGTTATTGGAACGTTGCGTTACGTCAAGAATGCGCGACGGAGGGTGATGATGTACACCCCACGCTCCTATTTTCTAGCCTTGTGCCCTACGTGCCGCTTCCAACGCAAGTATCAGCGCTTCATTACTTTCCTTGGATTCGCTAATTTCGCAGCGAAATGATCACCTGGCCGTGTTTTCTGCCTACTAATCTGCGTTTACTTACGCGAAAATTTCTGGCCAGTAATCTTCGAGTCCTGATGCCAAAATTAGACCTGTTAGAAAGCAAGGAGCTGAAAGCTGCTCACTTGCTGACGACTACGATCTGGTTATTCAACTGCAAATGTGAGGAAGCAGCCAATGTGCGTGTGTGGGGGGGGGGTCTCTTCCGGTGGCCAACATCAACCATGTAGTGGGCAAGTATCACACCGTTCTTAAATATAGCCTCAAACCTTGTGGCCCGTTAGTTTATCTCTAGCTTCTAATATCTCTTTTGAAACACGGAGTATATCTTCATCTTCATTAAAAAGGTGTTCATTTCTTCTAAACGGTCATGATATAAGCCTTCGTTGCCTATGCGACAAGAATTTGCTATAATCATCAAAATCAAACAATAAGCAGCAAACTTTGTGAGGATTATGTGTCTCTGCTCAGATAGCAGCTATGTCTGCACTTTGTTCTTGAAGGAAGCCAACAGTCACCGAAACTAAGGAACGCGTAAGGGAATGTTTTGTGGTTTTGATCAATGGAAAAAAAGAGTAGTGTAATCATTTTTCCCTCCGTGGTAATTGATTAAAGAGCCTAAGAAGAAATAACCACTTGCCACCAGTGGAATGAGATTCCATTCAATACTCATACGACTCAAGCCCCTCACCTCCGTACCCTTGTCTGCGCACTAGATGTTGTAACTCATTAAAATTCTATGTTGAAATCCTTTCCAAGAAGTGCAGTATACATATCTGTAGCTGCACAACATGCAATTTAACCCCCGCCGCATGCTCAGTGAGTTGTTAAAACATGAGTTTGTAAACAGCGTCTTGAAGCGCTAGGCTGTTGGAAATGGTAGGAGAATATATGAGCGCTTCTGTTTCACTCTGCTGCCCGTTTGCGATTTCAGCTTTCTCTACTTAAGTGGTTTGCGTTTGATCGTAAGCAAGGAATTATCAGTCTGGCTGCTCGTGCAGGGAGAATGCCCCCGCTCGTGAAAAATGGGTGGTGGCTCTCATGAGCGTGTTCCTCTTGGGCCTGAGTCTGGTGCTGTTCGCCATACTGGTCTTGCTCGTCAGCCAAGACGGTAAGTGAACGAAATATCTCGTCCCGCACATGAAGATGTGAAAACGACATTTCTTTCTTGCGCAAAACATGACTGGCACTAAAGTGTCGGCAACGGAGGAAAGAATGGAGCTAGCAGAGCGATGGTCAACTTGGAGCCTGAATGGGGAACGATTTGCGCAGAAAAGCCTTTATATTTCAGAATCGACAACTGCGGAGGGGAGAGGGGCACGTATGCACAAATTAAGCTGCGAAAATTAAACTGGCAGGAACAGACGTTTATATTGAATCTATTAATCGGTCTTTAATACATGTTTTTGCTTTATTAGCTTTTTGTTTCGGCCTCCACCTTTCATGCATCAGCGACCTTCCTTCTTATGTTGCTTTGGACACGTCCGCTTTTGATAGTTCTCTTTTACTTACAACCGACATTTCTCCACTACTCACTATATAAGCTTGCCCGGAAAGTCCGCGACAGCAGGGTCGATTTGCGAAGAACTGTTTTGGCAATGGGAGAGAGAGAAAAAATTCGTTGGCTGTTTTGGAGTAAGCACTGATTCCTTGAGGGACCGACCTTTCGAAGCGTTTACCTATTAGCTCAAGCAGTGGTAGAGGTTGTGGAACTAAGCTATCGCGCGAAGCGCCGTTTGGCCTGCCGTGAATATTGTCGCATAAGCTTGCGATGCTTTTTGTTTCCTTTTTCGGTAGGGCATCGCTACGGCAGTATGCGCAGCAGCTGCGATCAAAAATGCGGGCAGAAAACTGGTTCTTTCTGGTCACGAAAGAAATCCTATTTCCAGCAGCATATATTACAAATGGTGATTACGTGATTAGCGTATTCGATTTTGTTTCTTAGTATACGTATTTCGTTTATTCTTAAGGGATGGTTTACGCCACTGCTGCGAGAGTTAGACTTTCCATCTCAAGGAAACAGACGGTGCGACTTTGTCTTCGCTGTAATTTTCATCGCTACTCTTAGACACAAGTGCACCCTTCCGGTGTTTGAGCCGGGAGGTGATCGTTTTTGTGTTCATAGAGGAACTAAAGTTAGAATATGGACTGAGTTCTAGAATCAAAGTTGAAATTCGGGTTGAAGTCAACCCCTGGGGCGCTGTTAACGAACCTGTGTTGCAGAGGGGGCACAGCAGCTGAGCAGAGGGTTCAGCATTTCGGTGTTGGAATCCGTGCATTTTCGAAATAATATATTCCAGAGGCGTAATGCTGCAGCTCATGCGCTTAAGTTGAAAGTGTTAGTTATTTCGGTCAGGCGTCAACAGGGCGCTATGACACCAAAGGGCACCCTTGTGGCCTTTAATTAACACACTTATCTGTACAGAGTACAGCTTTGAGTCGACACTTCACCCGAGAAAAACAGTCAAGTGAGATGCTCAGATATTCCAAATAAACCCGACACAAAAGAACCCAGACGAAAGCGAACCACAGACGACAGTAATTACCGCTTGATCGCAAATAACTTCAGAAATTATTAACACATCAGTCACTTAATACTTGTACCCCCGAAGAACCATCATTTCTTGTTTTCCCACTACAAGCATGGTACAATCGCTGCTAGCAAAAACAACGAAAAAGAAAAAGTGCGGGCAGCGAGTGCGGCACAGAATTTCATTTTACTGTTTGAATAAAAATAGAAACCCAGATCGTAGGCGGCTGATAGAAAGCAGTGAAGAAAAATGTTAGGTTGAATTTTTGGTTTCTCTATTTATTTCATACATAAAACCAGTACTGTTTCAATGATTCTTGCGATAATCAAGGAACTGGCTCACCTGTCCGTTCTTTTCTTGGACGTATAATATGTAAGGTACACCTTTATTCGAAATAACTTACTTATAGTTTAATATGCACCAACTAGGCAATAAAGAATTCCGCCCACCAGTATAATGAACCGAATATGCCTTTCCATAGAATAGAAGCCATGCTTATGTAACTATGTGCTTCCGTTGTCTTTTTCTTTATTTGCAGCATATCTACACCGGTTCTGTAAGTACCTGATCTTCACAAAGAATGCGCTTGCTCTAGGGTGGAGCATCAAAGGCGGTTGAATCTGTTCGCTTGCATAAAATGTTTGACAGCTGATGAATATGGGGTCTCAAACAACAAATATTGCGGGCTGGATCTAGCACACCAATTTCGTCATAACACTATACCACGCATTACTGTTAGATTTGTTAGCCGCTGTCAATTTTCCCATTGTGCATACATCAAGATTTTTTCTTCAAAGAATGCTGCCTAGCCATTTACAGCAAGGTAGGGGCTACCCCCTTCCTTGTTCACTTTGTGTTGTCAAGAAACCGACCCTCCTGCCTCCTCTTTACCGCAGCCGGTAGAAGTCGTTCGTGTTACCAGGCTCACATGGGGGTTTAAGTTCCAGTTAGTGCACGCTAACTATCATGACTAAACAGACGTGCAGGCTTACAATCACTACTGTAAGCGATCTTCATAAAAAATCACTCCAGAATATTACTGCACTCCTCAACATGTGCGGACTCACCTCCGGCTGAACAAGCATGCTTGTAAAACATTGTTCTCGTCCAACCGCAGGCAACGCTCAAACATTACGGGCGACAAACGTTAAAATACAGCTTGCCAACCACTCCTAACTCGGAATGTATCTCCTCACTGTGAAAGCAGATTGCACGTCATTCGTTATTTTTTTCCTTCGTGTTCTCCCGAATTTTTCTATTGTTTTGTGTTCATTCCTAATATAGTGATCATCACTGCTGTTTCTGTCAAGTGTTTGTTAGTAGGGTGTAGGTCTCGTCAGGCCTCCAGAAGGCTTTTTGCTGGCACCCGCAGCGTTGCAGTGTACGTTGTGATGTTGAAATAAATTTGTTTTTATTTGATTTGATTCGCCTTACACATTCCTAACCCCCCCCCCCCCCGCGATATTTTTGATTGCGCATCTATAAACCTCACCCGTATCCACTCCGAGTCTGATATGAGGAAGTCCTTAGTGCGCTTGATGCCATCAATCAAGGTCACGAGCTTGATTCGATCGGCGGGAGCAAATATTTTTTTGTTTTCTAATTTCTTGTTGATGAAGGCGTGTCTTACTGCAAAACGACAGGCTACAGGCTCGATCGTGACGCACGGAAATAGTATGCCGGGTTTGTCGATCTTTTCCTATGTGACCTTGTATAAACTATTACAAATCATTCGGTAGAGAATAAATTCAAGGAGCTGTTTTAAGAGTTGCCATAGAACACATAGTTGCTGTTTGAATAGTTTGTGGGAAGCATTAACGTTGAAAAAAAAAATGTGTCATATGAACCTACGCTGCAATATAGTCGGAGAACGTTAAAACAATATTTAGTACAGATGTACTGTTTTTTGGCGGCCAGCCGAAGGAAGGTACATCGTTAAAGATGGTGATAAGACGATCCAATGGCTGCTGGCCTACCACAAACACTCTGTCGCTGGTCACTGTTCACTCCGTCATCCTCTAGAGCATGGCTATGTATTGAACGCACTGGCCGTGTCGGCTAAGGAAAGGCGCCTTTCATCTTTATATCGAAAAATACATATCGTGCACATTTTCCTTGCAATTCAATAAGGAATATTTTTAAAACTAGTGGTATAAATACGTACCCTTCAAGAAGCAATAGTTTCAGGAAAATTTCGACTCATTAGATATATATGTGACCTCTTAATGCATCGATTATTTCAGTTGAAGATGCCACAACTACTACAAAGAAGCCCACATGTAAGTTCAATATGAACGAAGAAGGGTACGGAACTGGTGTTGTTCCCAATCCAGGGGGTGAAAACTAGTGCGGTGACAGCTGCCGAGTTGGGTGGCAAACATGTAACCGAATATCCGTCGTTTGCAAGCATTCTCCTACTGAAAGTTTCCATATGACGAGTTCCCTGATCCTACACGTTTCAATAAGAAATTGAATGGAGTCAGTATGGAACATATGTAGTCAGTGTGGGCTATATAGAAAAACGTATGGAAACTTACGGACTCCATATGACGTCGTATATACTGTATGAAAATCGTATAGAAATTATGTGGAATTAAGTGTGGAATTATGTGGACTCCATATTCACATAATTCCATACGAGCGGCTCATGTATAAAGTTTCAGTACGTTTCCATTTTTGTCTCCTGGAGCACAGCAACCTGCAATGATGAACTATTTTTTAAGAGCGCACTCTTTTGGGTTGGGATGCGGACTTGTATGAACGAAATGCGTGTGAAAAAGGGCGCTTCGGTGTTCTCTGAATTTTTGTGTCCATCGTTTGGGTATGTTTAGTTCGCGCTACCACTTTCGCTGCTGGTATTGTGCCGCCCTTTCGTAAGTGGGGCCGAGAATTAGTCGCTGCGGCATATGTCCTATCCTGGTTCGGAGAGTTTCTTTCCAATTATTATAATAGCAGTGTGAAACGTAAGCACACCCGCTTGAAAATGGTGAATACGGAAGAAATCTGCAGCCAGTTCTTTGAGACAACTTTGCTTCGGGAGACCGAGGCCAGCGTCACAAAATGGTAAAAATTTTATTTTTCATTATACTCTGATTTTGCGAGCAAAGTTGACTAAAGCTTTTTCTTTACGTTTCAGATTTGTTAACATGCCATGAAAGGAAAGACCGGAAAAAGGATCAAGATTGTTTGCTAAACAGTTCGTCGTTCGAAAAAGGAATATTTTCTTTTTTTTTCTTGAAGAATAAGAGCATATTCTCTGTCGATTGTTTTCGCCCTAAGCCACTTCTGTCATTTCATTTGTGCTAGGGATTGACCCTGCTTTAAAAGCAATAAAATATTGCGGCAAAATATTCGTTTATTCTAGCAGATCAATATATTTGAACAGTGAGCGTGCCTACACTAATGATGGCAGCATTTTAAAAATAGCTTATAACAGGTGTGTACCAGACCTCTTTGCGCATTTAGATTGGCGAGATAGTTTCTGGCACCATCTCTGGAGTAGTTCTTTAGCCGTAAATTATTTCTGCGAATAGCTAGACCCAATAAAATATTTTACGATGGAGGAACTACTCCAGAGATGATGCCAGAGAACCATCTCGCCAATCCAAATGCGCAAAAAAAAATCCTGCGGGTACCTAGACTCATTGTAGCCGCCGCAGTGGCTCAGTGGTTATGGTGCTCGGCTGCTGACCCGAAAGACGCGGGCTTGATCCCGGCCGCTGTGTGTCGAATTTCGATGGAGGCGAAATTCTAGAGGCCCGGGTACAGTGCGATGTAAGTGCACGTTAAAGAACCCCAGGTGGTCGACATTTCCGGAGCCCTTCACTACGGCTTCTCTCATAGACTGAGTCGCTTTGGGACGTTAAATCCAATCAATCAATCAATCAATCAATCAATCAATCAATCAATCAATCAATCAATCAATCAATCAATCAATCACTAAATCAATCAATCAATCAACCTAGACTCACTGTTTCCGGGGACTCTACGAATACCATGTTTGCTGCTGCCTCTGGCGGGTTGAAACTTACTGACTGCTAGTTTAAGTCGCTCAAGAGTAGATATATTGTTTATACTATATTCTAAAACCATCTTCCGTGGCAATATTGAGTACGATGGGTGTATCGCCACAATGCGATTGTGTCACGTGGCCTAGCCCCAGACAGATGTCAGCGCTTGGCTTCAGGGGTGCGTTGGTAGTCTTGATCTGTCCTTCTGGCCTTGCAGGTCACGCTCCGCCACACGGCATATGTGAGGTGTGAAGTCGCGGTTTGCCAAGGACACCGCGCTTAGAGGCTACGTTGATTGAAGCAGAGGCAGAGAGAGAGAAATCTTTATCACCGAGGGATGCAGCGCCCTTTCTCAGACACTGCGCTGACGCCATTGAACACAATGAACGCCGACAGCTTTCGCTTTTTATATCCTGGATTAGCTGAGCTAATCTACAGTCCAATTTTTTAAGCGGAAGCTTTACTGGCCGCCAACATGTGATTTCGCCGTGGCGGTGCTCCGAGGAGGCACAAGACGTCACAACGCGCGCATCGCCGCGGATATTTCTCTCTCTCTCTCTCGCTCCCTAGTCACTACTGCGCATGCGCCACTAGCAGCACCGAGCCACAGGTGTTCCGCCGCTGCGCAGCGCCGCGCCTTTCCTCAAAATCCAACTTGCAATTTTCAGTTTTCTCTTTCTTCTTTCCCTCCCTCCTTTATCCCTTCCTTTAGGGCGCGGTTCGGTTGTGCACCGAGATATGTGAGACGGTTACTGTGCCATTTCCTTTCCTCAAATACCAAACGAAGCAAGTGAGCCAACGGCGTTCATAGAGTTCATTGGCCTTGACAACCTTGCAAAGGCCGTTCATTTTCACGAAAGGTAAGGCGCACAACCGGCTCCGTGGTTCAGTGGAGACCTCAATCTCGCTTTCATGTACGTGGCGTTGGTGTCCAATTGCAAAAGCCTGCTTTGATTGCGTTGCGCACACTGGATAGGCAGCGCGCCCTCCCTGCAACCTGGGAGGTGACATGGAGTTAATGGTTGATCGTGAGAGATTGATCACCAAATGAACGCTGCGGCCTAGCTATTGCTGCAGTGCCGCATGTCAGCCACAACGCTGTCAGCGCTAATGCATTCTGGCCACATCTCTCTCTCTCTCTCACCACCGCCATATGTATCAAAGCCCGAATGAGGCGTCCGCATATCCAGGGAGCCAGTTATGCGCCCTTCCTTTGCTCAATGCCATCGCCGTCTATAGAACATTGTCAACGCCAACGCCAATGAACACAGTGAACGCCGACGTCTTTCGCTTTCTATATCCTGGATTAGCTGTGCTAATCCACATTAATTTTTTTCTAAACACTTCGCTACAGAGAGCGACCTCAACTTTGCCCGAGTCATGCAGTATTGTTTCTGGCTGTGGTATATCTGTCACGTTCTAAGTTCCTGCTGGTATTGTAACCAATCTAATGCTCGCGATGCGGAAATTGCAGTTGCTGTGTAGGCCGCTACCTAAGATGCTTGATGCAAATCGCAACCGCGGCGACCGCTTCGTTCATGCTTTCTTACTCTCCATTGTCTCAGTGCTCGCGAACGGATGCCAGCTCTCGCTGTACGCGAGCACCGGACGTCCTCGTCGACTGACGGCTCTAATATCCACCATGGTGATCAAGAGCACCGCGCTTTTCCTCTCGCGCGTCAACGCCGCCGCGTTGGCTCTCGTAACGTGATTCAGGCCCGTGGACGTGTGGGCGTACCGCGCCAGCGACCGCCGTCCCTTGGAAGGGGATAGCAGGTGAGGGGAAGACATCCGGGCGTCCAGGCTCCTGTCTGGGCATGTCGGCGCCTGGGCGGCGTCTGTTGCCGACCAGCCACACGCGCAGCGTCGCTTACCGGACGCACGTTTCTTTCGCGTAACCCGATTCAAACGCCTCGGAGTACCACAGAGACGCTGCCGCCTGCTGCGTGGAACCGACCAGGAATACGTCACGCGCCCACGTGGCGATAGCTGCGAGCGCCTCCGGCGACCGCCGACTCGGATTCACTTGGCGCAGTGTGTACTTGCGGCGTCGTCCTGAGTGTTACTGGGTGCGCGAGGCTGACAGCTCCTGCTCAGTATCATAAAAGTGTCTTCACCACTAAGGACTTTCAGCGTCTTTGGGTGGCTAAGTGAACAGATTAAGACTGCAGTCTGGTACTGCTCTGACGACAGCGTTTGTCTGAACGTGACCCTGCTGCGAAGACTTGCGCCGCTGTTTCGAAGAACGAGCTCCGCAAGGGCTAACCCAGCTTCCGGCATGTCGTCGCTGGCTCCGTCCGAGGATGTCGTGTTGGTGTCCGTGGCCCCGTGCCAAGTCCTGTGGGTACCGGTCTGCTCCCTTGAGTTCGCCCAGCTGAATTCCTACCCACTGCCCATGAACACTGCACTCAGCAACTACGTCACCTGGACACACAGCGCGGAATGGTACACGGGTAACCGTACACCCCGGTACAACATCGCGTGGCCTACGCTCACTCCAGGGAACGCCCAGGCCCTAACGACACGTCAAGAGTGCTGCTTGTGTTGCCTTGCCGAAGCCCAGAGCGCTTATGGAAACACCTCGAGACTGCCCCTGACTAACGGGGCGTCTAGCGGGAACGCTGCTCGGCCACTGCGACGCGCAACGGGCGTCTTGAATGGAGGCAGTGCTGGTGCCCGGGGTCAGGCTAGAAGAGGCAGAGATTTTTCATTGGCCACTTCTCGCGGTGCAGGACGATATTAGCGTTACTCTGAAGTCACGTGTGTGCAGAGGTGCCAGAAGTCATCTTGATGATATTCTTTTTTCCGATGTGTCAGTTGTTTAGAGCGCCCTGTTCTTATTTTGCCATGGTTGCTCACGTGTACTTTTGGCACCGTCGCCTCTGCTTCGCGCCTCTGAAGAGAGAAATGTGGAGACGAATCTTCTAATGTATTACCCTTTAGAAACCTTAGAAACCTGGGTGTATACAAGTTCCAATTACAGCATGAACAGCCAAGTATCTGTGACGTTCAATCCTTGCTGCGGTTTTATTCGTCGATATTTTGCTGTAACTGCTTGTTCTTATCGAAAAGCTGTAGTACGGAGTCAGTATCGTTTTGTATTAAGGTTTTCGAACTGTATTAAGATCTCATGGGAGGCAGGTGCGGCTTAAGCCGTAACACTTGCTCACCCTGCATATAAAGCGCATAGCTTTAAGAAAAAGTGTGAAAGTGCTCAGTAAATACGTGAGCCGTGATGTTTATGCCTGGTTTTGCTATCGATTTCGCTCAACAAAGGGGGGGGGGGGGGGGGAGTTGTGCACTGACGGATTTAAAGAACTTAAGCGCTGAAAGAAAATTGACATATCTCACTGTCATGGGTCGACTTAAATGTTTTGCGCCCTGTGCAAGATTTGAATACACGTTTAAGTCATTGTTACTTTCTTAGGCTACTCTAACCCTACATGGGTATTTAGTTTTTTCTTACTGCCTCTTGTAGTACCACCGTTCCTAAGAGGCGCCCTCCACTTTATATTTTTTCGCATTGTGTATTCAGTGATAGCAATGCATATGTGTAAACCATTTTCGCACGTTTGTGGTAAAGTTACTGCAATATATTCTTGTGGATTACTTTGTTGCTTCTTGCTTTGAACATTTTGCTTTGTGGTGCCCTGCACTTCTTTATTGTCTGCTGTATGCTTTGTGCATTATATTTGCAAACAAAAGCTATCAGTGTACACGCAATGCACACTAGTATAACAAACTCTGACGCCTTCAATCTGCGCTTTTGGCATTCTATTTTGCTTTTGCGTCAAGCAGCAACATTTTTGTACTATGGAAAAGTAATAAACCATTTCGAGACAAGAAATGCGGATCTTCTCAAACAAGGTTGGCGTCGGCGGCAGTGTGATATCACGGCTCAGCAGAAAACTTCAAAGTAGTTCCCGGGTTCGAACCCGACCGCGGCGGCTGCGTTTTTATGGAGGAAAAACGCTAAGGCGACCGTGTGTTGTGCGATGTCAGTGCACGTTAAAGATCCCCAGGTGGTCGAAATTATTCCGGAGCCCTCCACTACGGCACCTTCTTCTTCATTTCTTCTTTCACTCCCTTCCTTATCCCTTCCCTTACGGCGCGGTTCAGGTGTCCGATGATATATGAGACAGATACTGCGCCATTTCCTTTCCCCCAAAACCAATTAAAAAAAATAGCGGCTTAAAAAAGACTTGGGCGGGTCGCTTATAAATATATGTGGGCTGGCGACCAGCCGCTCTGAAGAATGCGCTACTTACGTGTCATATAGGTTATGGGGTCATGAACAGATACGGACAAGTACGGTGCCTCAATGCACCCATTCCTCCGCCGCTCCGTGAATGGTTGTGCCTTTCTTTGAAGGGACCATTGCCGTCTCCGTGCGGCGGCTGGCATGGGCACTCCTAGGGCTTCAATCTACGATACAGTTACAAGCTGTATCGAAGCACACCACCACTTCTCGTTTCGCCGGTGTCTGCTTCGCGTGCGAGGTCCGCGTCTGTTTTTACGAGGGCTGTTTTTACGGCCGCATGACAGGCAAGATTTCGGTGTGTCGCGTGACATTGTGCACGAAGAACCCTAAAAAATGGCTGGAGAACGATCGGTTTCCAAAGCGACTTAAAAGAAGGCCCACCTGAACTGTAAAGACAAACCCTGAGAAGAGGCAGCTGCCGAACACTTGCAGGAAATGCAGTGTATTACAGTCTTTAATAGCGTTCCTCGCAATTTTTCCACAGTTGCAGACTGATACCCAACGTTAATGCTAGAGGTTACGTTAGCCTTTCTGTAGGCATTTATTTGCAGTCACTCATGCTGCCGTGTATATGCTCGTTGTAGCTAGTGGATATTTATTAATAAAGTAACAATGGAAGGAAAACATGTTGCTAGCCGCGGCATCTGCCATCAAAACATGAAGCACCTGAACTGTGCCTAGCGGGAATAAAAGGACAGGGAGAGGCAAAGACAGGGGAAAGAGATGGTGAGAAAGGATAGGGGTAATATACACTATGTACAAATAAATGATATGGAAATAAATGTGGGAATATAATAATAATAATAATAATAATAATATTAATTGGTCATTGGGGAAAGGAAATGGCGCAGAATCTGTCGTATATCGTTGGAGACCTGAACCGCGCCGTAAGAGAAGGGACAAAGGAGGGAGTGAAAGAAGAAAGGAAGAGGTGCCGTAGTGGAGGGCTCAGGAATAATTTCGACCACCTGGGGGTATATAAGTAGTAGTCAGCGGTTTTTTATTAGAAGATAACAGGAAGGAAAGATTGTTGCTAGCCCCGGCATCTGCGATCGATACTGAAGCACCTGAGCTGGGGCAGCGGAAATAAAGAATAGCAGGCAGAATGGAGAAATGAAATGAAAGAGGTGAGGGTACAGGAAGAGAGGATAGTGGAGAGGTAATATACACAAACTATTTACACAATAAGAAATGTGTACAAGCTTGAAAATTGGTTTTTGGGAGAGCTTCTGGTGGCCGCCGATATGTGAGAGAGATACTGCGTCATTTCCTTTCCCCGAAAAAACAATTTTCAACGGTATATAAGCTAATAATAATAATAATTGGTTTCTGGGAAAGGAAATGGCGCAGTATCTGTCTCGTATATCGTTGGACACATAACCGCGCCGTAAGGGAAGGGATAAGGAGGGAGTGAAAGAAGAAAGGAAGGAGGTGCCGTAGTGGAGGGCTCCCCAATAATTTCGACCACCTGGGGATCTTTAACTTCTTTTCATCCCCTTTATCCCTTCCCTTACGGCGCGGTTCAGGTGTCCAACGATATATGAGACAGATACTGCGCCATTTCCTTTCACCGAAAAACCAATTATTAATATTATTATCTTTAACGTGCACTGACATCGCACAGCACACGTGCGCCTTAGCGTTTTTCCTCCATAAAAACGCAGCCGCCACGGCCGGGTTCGAACCCGGGAACTCCGGATCGGTAGTCGAGCGCCTTAACCACTGATCCACCGCGGCGGGTCGTATGTAACCTCGAAAATTATTTTTTGGGAGAAAGGAAATGGCACAGTATCTGTCTCAAATATCAACGGACACCAGAACCGCGCCGTAAGGGAAGGAAGAAAGGAGGGAGTGAAAGAAGAAAGGAAGAAAGTGGTGGCGAAGTGCAGGGCTCGAGAATAATTTCGACCACCTGGGTACCTGTAACGTGCACTGACACTGAACAGCACAAAAAAAAAGATTTTTGCAGCGAAGCACCTCGGACGATTAACAGCTGGGCGCCTCACCCCGGCTGTTGCGTGCAAAGTGTTGTGCGCGTGTGTTTTTCCTTTTTTTTTATTAACTGCACGCGCGCAACTTGTACGTGTATTGATATGCAAATAGTGTATTTCCCACCCCTCCCTCTATCCTTTCTTACTGTCCCCTCGTCTCTATCATTTCACTTCAAACTGCCTGCTATCCTTTATTTCCGCTGCGCCAGCTCAGCTGCCGCCGCCGTACTGATGGCTGATGCCGGGGTTAGCAAAAATCTTTTACCTTCCTTATTGCGTTTCTACAGCGAAAGCTTTACTGGCTGCGAACTTGCGATTTCGCCGTGGCGGTACTCCGAGGAGGCACATGACGTCACAACGCGCGCCTCGCCGCGGATACTTCTCTCTCGCTCTCTAGTCACAACTGCGCATGCGCCACTAGTAGCACCGAGCCACGGGTGTCCCGCCGCTGCGCAGTGCCACGCCTTTCCTCAAAACATCACCTCTTTCATTTCGTTTCTCCATTCTGCCTGCTATCCTTTATTTCCGCTGCCCCTGCTCAGGTGCTTCAATATCGATGGCAGATGCCGGGGCTAGCAAAAATCTTTTCCTTCCTTTTTACTATTATTTTAATAAAAACCACAACCACCACCACCATTTTGTTTTCTCTTTCTTCTTTCCCCCCCTCCTTTATCTCTTCCTTTACGGCGCGGTTCGGGTGTCCACCGAGATGTGTGAGACGGTTACTGTGCCAGTTTCTTTCCTCAAAAGCCAACCAAAACGAGTGAGCCGACGGCGTTCATAGAGCATTGTCGTTGACTGACTGATGTGGCTGAAAGGAAGTAGGAAAAGGAAAGAGCACGGGCCTGCCTACTGGCTCAAGCCGAGCCACGCTCGCTACCGCGTGCTGAAAGTAGGAGACTTAAAGGATAATAATAATAATAATAATAATAATAATAATAATAATAATAATAATAATAATAATAATAATAATAACAATAATAACAATAATAATAATAATAAATTGGTTTTAGGGGAAAGGAAATGGCGCAGTATCTGTCTCATATATCATTGGACACCTGAACCGCGCCGTAAGGGAAGGGATAAACGAGGGAGTGAAAGCAGAAAGGAAGGAAGGGGTGCCGTAGTGGAGGGCTCCGGAATAATTTCGACCACCTGGGTCTTTTACGGATCTTTAACGTGCACTGACATCGCACAGCACATGTGCGCCTTAGCGTTTTTCCTCCATAAAAACGCAGCCGCCGCGGTCGGGTTCGAGCCCGGGAACTCCGGATCAGTAGTCGAGCGCCCTAACCACTGAGCCACCGCGGCGGGGATTAAAGGATAAGAGAAAAAGATAAATAGGAGAAAAATATAGATAGAAAAGGCGCCGCGCGCTAACAGGTCCATAGGCCCCGGGCCGATCCCGGAGGCAGTGCAATACTAGGCCGACCCGTGCCAGAGTGCGTCTAGCACTCCACTATATTCCAAAATTTTTTTTAATATCTTGGGTCCAAGGACCAGCAGCAGGTAATAAATCAGGTATCAGGTACCCCCTTCATTGACGGTGACAACTTTGCAAAGGCCGTTCATTTTCACGAACGGAAAGGCGCACAACCGGCTCCGTGGGTAAGTGGAGACCTCAATTTCGCTTTCATGTACCTGGCGTTGGTGTCCAACTGCAAAATCCTGCTTTGATTGCGTTGCGCACACTGGATAGGCAGCGCGCCCTCCCTGCCACTCTGGGAGGTGGCATGAAGTTAATGGTTGACCGCGAGAGATTGATCAACAAATGAACGCTGCGGCCTAGCTATAGCCGCATTTCCGCATGTCAGCCACAACGCTGTCAGCGCTAATGCATTAAGGTCACATCTCTCTCGCTCTCTCACCACCACCACATGTATCAAAGCACCAATGATGCGTTCGCATATCCAGGGAGCCAGTTATGCGCCTTTCCTTTGCTCAAAGCCATCGCCGTCCAGAACATTGTCAACGCCAACTCCAATGATCACAGTGAACGCGGACATCTTTCGCTTTGTACATCCTTGATTATCTGAGCTAATCCCCATACATTTATTTTTTATTCAACATTAAACACTTACTTCTACAACGAAGCTGCATACCTCTACCGTCCCAGGAAATTTTCTCTTCAAAACCACATCATGGATGATAAGGCGCGTGTGAACACTCGGCACACCGTCCGACACGTTCCGGTAAACGTTAGATTTGCAGGTGCTTCGAAAGGGATTGACGTCATGCGAAGCCCTCGGGGGAAGTGGAAACCACATAATGTATGATACCTGCGCCGGCATAACTGCCTAACAAAAATAAAAAGTGAAAAAAAGATTTAGAAAATTGGAGGAAGCTTAGCTTCGTCTTTAACAGCACGACGCGACAGCGTGTTGCAGCGTTGCGAAGGGGTCCACAGAACGCCATCGTCCGTTTGGCGCGACCTCTTGCCCGTTGACAATTTAAGGGAAGGAAACATATTTTGGTGGACACCAGAACCGCGCACCGGAATAATAATAATAATAATAGTTGGTTTTGAGGGAAAGGAAATGGCGCAGTATCTGTCTCATATATCGCTGGACACCTGAACCGCGCCGTAAGGGAAGGGATAAACAAGGGAGTGAAAGAAGAAAGGAAGAATAAGTGCCGTAGTGGAGGGCTCCGGAATAATTTCGACCACCTGGGGATCTTTAACGTGCACTGACATCGCACAGGACACGGGCGCCTTAGCGTTTTTTCTCCATAAAAACGCAGCCGCCGCCGTCGGGTTCGAACCCGGGAACTCGGGATCAGTAGTCGAGCGCCCTAACCACTGAGCCACCGCGGCGGGCGCGCACCGGAAGGCAAATTGGTTTTTGGGGGTAGGAAATGGCACACTATCTGTCTCACATATCGGCTGACACCTGAACCGCGCCGAAAAAGAAGGGATAAAGGAGGAACTGAAAGAAGAAAGGATGAAAAATTTCCAGTGGCTTAGCTCGGCTATGCCACGATATACGTAGCGAGAGAAACCTTTCCCTGGCTGAGCTTGTTTTTCGGAATTCGAATGGTGCGATCAGTCACACGAGGGGCCTTCACATCCTCTACTGTTGGTTCCCTTTGATCAACGCCTTCCATAGGCTTCATCTCGGCGGCTATGCGCCGTCTATTGCGCTCGGCAGTCTGGCATCTCCGTCTGGCAAGGCGTTCCTCTCTGTTCGGGCGTCTCTGCTGCTCTATTCGCCTTCTGACGCTCATTCTCTCTTTGTTGAGTAGCGAAGTGCCAGGCGACAGCCTCAGAATCGGAAGAGTTAATCTTCTCTTGTCTATACCGCCGTTTAGCAGCGGCTGGAATCTCCTTTTCTGCATGCATGTCAAACGTTGACATACAGCCGCCCATTACATCTCTGCTGTTTATGCGCAATGCTGCGCATGCGACGCGCAGTTCGGGTGATAGCGCGGCATGCGGCGAGGCGGCGACGAAGCGCGCGACGCACCTGTGAGGTCTCTCTGGTAACCATGGTATCGGCGCATGCGCAGGACTGCTCATCCGCGTGACGTCACGCTCGGCGTCGACGGTGGAGCGGGCGCGCGGGCGCGGCTGCGGCGAAGCGCACGCTGCACCCTGCTCCCCTCCGGTTGCCATGCTAACGGCGCATGCGCAGAACTGGCCTTTGCCGTGTACCGCGAAATGCTCGAATTGTAGCCTAGTGTAGTTCTCGCTACAAAAATAGTGCCGTAGTAGAAAGCTCCGGAGTAATTTCTACCACCACGTGGGGATCTTTAACGTGCACTGACTTCGCACAGCACACGGGAGCCTATGCGTTTCGCCTCCATCGAAACGCATAGGCGCCCGTGTGCTGTGCGATTTCAGTGCACGTTAATGATCCCCACGTGTTCATCGAAATTACTCCGGAGTCCTCCACTCTGGCACCTCTTTCTTCCTTTCTTCTTTCACTTCCTCCGTTATCTCTTCTCTTACGGCGCGGTACAGGTGTCCGCCGATATGAGACACTGTTCCATTTCCTTTGGCAAGGAAAATGAAAATTGGTTTATCGCACAGCACACGGGCGCCTTAGCGTTTTGCCTCCATAATAAAGGCGGCTTCGTTTGTATGTACGCAAAACGCTAAGGTGCCCGTGTGCTGTGCGATGTCAATGCACGTTAAAGATCCCCAGGTGGTCGAAATTATTCCGGAGCCCTCCACCACGGCACCTCTTCCTTTCTTCTTTCACTCCCTCCTTTATCCCTTCCCTTACGGCGCGGTTCAGGTGTCCAACGAGGTATGAGACAGATACTGCGCCATTTCCTTTCCCCAAAAATCAATTATTATTATTGTTATTATTAACATCATATCTCCTTTGATATCAGGCATACGTCATACAGCTGAAGTACATTTCACTTGTCTCCGGTTTCACTGTTTTTAGAGCTACGTGTGTGAATTTTCAAGTGACATCGCATTGTGTAATTGGGTGTCGTATTAAAGCTTCGCTGTCACCACCTTTACAGCGTGGATTGGCATCACATTCATTTTTTTTCCTCCTTCCTTCGTCGTCTCCTGAGGCGGTCTACTCTCGCTTCTTCAGTGTTTACTCTAGGTTTCGCTTGTAACCTTCCTTTCCATGCTCCACCTGAACTTTCTCAGTTAAAGGGCATGCGTGCTTTAAGGAACGAAATGCGATAATAAATTCACTCTTAAGTGAGAACTTAATTAGTTCAATTAAATTGGCAGAAACTGCATTCTAGCCGGCAATACCGGCTGTGTTTTCTGACCTGACCTTCTGGCACCGGTGGCATGGTGCAGCGGTCTAGTGCAGCAATGTCTTGTTTGCCTGTATCGAATGTTGGTGTATCCGATAAATTAAAAGGGACTTTAGCTTTCTCTCAGTGCGGCCTGTCGTGCTAATAAAAAAAAAGTTTCAAAGAACTCCTCAATCACGCTCTCAGGCACGGGGTGGTGGCGTCCACCTGCAAAAAACTGCCTTCGCTTAATATTTCGTGCATAGCAATGCCGAACAGACAATTTGGCAATTGTTTGGTTGCCAAACATGCAGCCAATTCAGGCACGGGGTGGTGGTGTCCACCTGCAAAAAAACTGCTTTCGCTTAATATTTCGTGCATAGCAATGCCGAACAGGCAGTTTGGCAATTGTTTGGTTGCCAAACATGCAGCCAATTCAGGCACGGGGTGGTGGTGTCCACCTGCAAAAAACTGCTTTCGCTTTATATTTCGTGCATAGCAATGCCGAACAGGCAGTTTGGCAATTGTTTGGTTGCTAAACAGGCAGCGAAACAGGCAGCCAAGGACCAGCGGTTGTCTTTCCTTCCCAGTACATGCCCTGCCCTAGGCCATTTCTTCCTCTTGGTTTCGACTAAGATGTCACCGCATATTGCCCCGCCGCGGTGGCTCAGTAGTTAGGGCGCTCGACTACTGATCCGGAGTTCCCGGGTTCGAACCCGACTGCGGCGGCTGCGTTTTTATGGAGGAAAAACGCTAAGGCGCCCGTGTGCTGTGCGATGTCAGTGCACGTTAAAGATCCCCAGGTGGTCGAAATTATTCCGGAGCCCTCCACTACGGCACCTATTCTTCCTTTCTTCTTTCACTCCTTCCTTCATCCCTTCCCTTAAGGCGCGGTTCAGGTGTCCAAAGATATATGAGACAGATACTGTGCCATTTACTTTCCCCAAAAACCAATTATTATTATGTCATCGCATAGTACACGGGCCCATTTGTGCGCGATGTCACTGCACGTTAAAGAAATTAACTACGGCACCTATTTTCTCTTTATTTTTCACTCTTAGAGGCGTCGCACAGCACACGGGCGCTTTTTACATTTCAGCTGGAGTCGTGGATGGTTTTGCCGACGCTTATTCGAGAATGATTTTCAATTGGGAAAGCAATATTAGGCTATGTCGGGAGCTGACGTGTCCGCAAAAAGTGGACGCAAAATGTGGAAGCAAAATGTGTCGCACGATACGATGTCATGGGATAGTGTATAGGAGGGATGACTGAATGTGTATGAACATTAGAATATAAATAGTGTGTAGATCAATGTAGCCTGCTGTTGCAGAATCTACCTGTAGGTTTTTAACCATATACCCCGCAATTTATTCTCTGTTGCATAGCAGGGCCGTTCTGTCAGAAAAAAAGTCACTTTCAGGAAAAAAGTCAAATAAAAGTTCAGTTGTTAGAAAAGCGCTCGTGTCGTCTCATGTTTCTTCCTCTTATCCTGCGTTTCGCGCTGCTTCAAGATGATCACTTTCTGTCTCGGTACTTAATTTATTGCGGTTTAACAGCGGCTTAAGATTGCGCATGTCTACATCACCCCCTTTTTCTGGTTATGTGCGCGTTAATTTCTGGGGGCACCTATAGTCGTTATTTACTCGTCCAAATATTTACCGCCATATTTACGAAGGCTGCCTATACCCTGATTACGCGATACCACTACGACTTATTATGTTTGAACTTGATGAAATTGTTTTTGAGGCATGTGGAAGGCATATGAAAGAACTCTCTGTTTTCTGGAACATTCCTGTATAACCTGAACAAATGCTTTGCTGTCTTGTCGTTTGATTGTCTTTTGCGAAGACACCTGCTATTTGTTTTGCTTCCAATGTATATTGTTACTCTGGTCGCTTTACTAATTGCTGCTGTAAATACCTTGTAATCAGTGGGCTGTAATCTAGTCGTTCTATAACTTTGAGTTATTGGTATACCGCCTTCATCGTTCGTTACGACTATGTTGAAATTGTCCGATGTTTCTGTTACACTTGAGATAAACAGGTGCATTATGGAGAAATATACGAGCTTTTCCAACCTGTAAGACTTTCCGTACCCCCTCTTTGGTTAGCACGGCAATGTCAATTTATTCTGCGCTGCAGTTTTTTTCATTAAGAGCCGTATTATTACGGGTACTGTTCGAAAATCTTTATGATGAATAATAATAATAATAATAATAATTGGTTTTTGGGGAAAGGAAATGGCGCAGTATCTGTCTCATGTATCGTTGGACACCTGAACCGCGCCGTAAGGGAAGGGATAAGGGAGGGAGTGAAAGAAGAAAGGAAGAAGGAGGTGCCGTAGTGGAGGGCTCCGGAATATTTTCGACCACCTGGGGATCTTTAACGTGCACTGACATCGCACAGCACACGGGCGCCTTAGCGTTTTTCCTCCATAAAAACGCAGCCGCCGGGGTCGGGTTCGATGTTATGATGAATGTAAAACATATTTTTACCTTATACAGTTAGCTAACGGCATTTTTCTTCTTGTGTTGATTACGTAGACAAATTTATGCTCAAATGTGCTGCTTTCTCATTTTATTGGTGCTTTCCTTTTTGCTCAAACTTTCCATGATAATGTTTTATTTGTAGCAATAGTCCTCGAGTTTTATATGATGTTGACTTCTCAACGAAAATCTTCTTCTGGGAGATGTTGGTAGCGCCCAGGCTGGCCTTCTTGAACGGGCCCAACACCTGTGGAACAGAAGAAGAAGATACGAAGCCATCGATTTGCCATCATGGGTAAGGAACCTGCGTTTTGAGAGAAATAACAGTGTCAGAACTCGGTTATTCTCGGGGAAAAAGAAGATCACTTAGAGAAATGAATGCTCGTAATGAAAAACATGAAATCATGGGAAACAGACATAGCCCCGAGATATAACGTTGGACACAACGCTATTTTTGAACTTCTTGTACTGTGTCACTTGTGACGGAGGTTCACGTCCTTATGCGTATGTCAGAAGTTAAACATGATTTATGTCAATACAGAACCATGATTAGATCAAGGAAACAGCTGGAACTGTGTTTCACAGCACCCACAGGAGCCTGGAGAGGGGGGGGGGGGGTCATTTCATTTTAAACTGGTCCCGAGATAATATTATGTAGCGAAGGGCTCATAAGGGGAAGGAGGCACGTTTAGGCTGCAGCGTAGCCTGTGGGTGGTTTGTCATCTTTTTTTGCCCTTGGAACATGCTGCCAAAAATTGTCCGCTTCATATCGGGTGATATGATAATGTTTCATTAGCAGGCCTGCATGGTGCGTTAAAATTGGCCACTGATGCCGCAGTTACATCGCTGCTTGAATAGCCTGTTAGCAAAACAACCTTGTTTCGACAACTAAAACAATCCATAGCACCTCCTCAAAGTGACCTCAGCGAGAACGCTCAATACCCCATGCTGCTAAATGCAGCTGCTTTCGTCACACTGGCATACTCGAGCGGCTAGTTGGTGCCATCAGCAAGATTTTAGTGTTCGATACTACGTCCTTGAACGACCCACCTTCTTACGATATGTGTCAGTGATTCTCAGAGAGCAGTGTACGCCAGCAGTTCCGAAGCAAGGAGAGATGAAGAAAAACAGTACTATGCACGCGAAGCATTGATGACATGCGGTGCTCACCAAAAAAAACAACAACAACATATTTACGGGATTCGAAAACGAGTAAATACGGTCCAACAATCTACGCTGCCACGTCTCTTTAAGGCGTTTCGCCCTTGGTGCAATATATTTGCTGTCACCGGAGTATGAACCACATTGGGAACCATTCCAGATGCATGTCTCATTTGAAATGATGCCTTGCAAGACTAACGTGAAGAAAAAGCTGGCGATGGATATATAAACAAATTCCCGTGACATCAACCAAGACATGTAGCGGCAAAGTATGGCAGTACTTTGCCCACCTGCTACTCGAACATGCAGGGTGCGATGCCGTTGCCCAGCTCACTTTTTTTACACAATTTTGTCTGGGATTCGGTCGTATGCTGTCGAATCTTTTGCGGTCACTGCGAGTAGTGACCGTGTTAGTGCGACGTCTACACACTGCGCTTGCCCAGCCTGGCTCGATGGCGCCGACGGCATTCGCTGCTTCTTGGCATGGTGGACTATGCGACGAATTCGCGGCTGTGTGCCGCGCAAGATTTTAATGAGAAAGCACTCATACGTTTGTCAGAGCAGAGCAAAAATCTTGCTTGTGCATCGCTCGTTGCCATAGTAACATAATTGCATGTGCCCGACAGGAAGGCGGCCTCCAAATTTTGTTCGGGTCGTTTCCAAAAATTTGGTATGGGCCACTCCGGAAAAATTAGTTCACAGCTTTGATATTCGCGCCTCGTTTGCTATGGTGTCTCTTGTGGGGTCACCTTTTACGTCACCGCGCTCTCGCACGGCACACATTGGTTTAAGCGTAGTAGCTTGCGCCGCCAGAATCACGCAGTGAAACTTTGCGCCTTGAGGTCGGCCTTAAAATAGCCGTGACGACACACACCCTTAATTTTACAATGCGTGGGCGAGTGCATGAGTTCCCCATATCGTAGTCCACTGGACTACGCGCCTGAATTTTCCCCGGGAGCTATTTCAAAGCTATACTGCTGCATGTGGGACCGAAGGCTCAGACATTTATCTTTACTTGTTGCCACCACTGAGGTGACGTTCTAAAATTACCACAGTGTTAGCCCACCACACCGCAGAGGTGACCGAGTGTTTGAGCCTCCGCCTTGCATGCAGGAGGTGCGGAGTTCAATCCGCAGTGCCGCCAGGTACCCACCTGTTATACAGTCGGTACAAGCCTTCCCCTGGCCTGGCCATAGACATCCTTGCGCCATAAAAATTCGTCATCATCATGACCACAGTGCCTTAAAGTTGCATGACAATGGGGATGACTGTTTAGTTTCCGTAGTGTCCGGGAGACGAACGATATGAATAAGACACAAAGCATGTTACCATAGAAGTCTATAAAGGGGGCGAATTATACCGTTCAAAACAACGCTGCCATATCTGTGACAGAAACCCTAAAGTGGTCGACATGACTATTATACGGCATGACGAACAGGGAAAAGAACAAGAGGTGCGCATTTCACTGCGAGATGGAACCTTTGCTCAAGTAACACCATGGCACCTAATGGTTGTAGTCCATCTGATTACATAGCGGCGACGAAGAAGCCGAGGACAGAGCCGCACCTAAAGCCGGTTAAAGGAAACTGGCGGAAGTGCATCAGCGCGCCGCGGTAGTATCCAAGCAGCAGAGATAATCGGCTGAATATTGGAACTGTAATGGGAAAGGCTGGTCCTACAACGACCAGTGTGAAACCAACCTCTTCCAAAAAAATTACAGGATTGCACTTGAGACTGCTTATGAGCGCAAATGCGAAAGCTTTTTCCTGTCTTCTGTTGCTCGCTCCATTTTGTTTATTGGTAAATTGTCTGTTATCTTTATATCTTTCCTGCTTTTATTTTTATCTGCTTGTTAGTTTTATATTTTCCCTGTTTTTATTTTATCTGTTTATTATGTTGTTATTTTGGTATATTTATTTCTTTTTATTTTTGTTTTTATTTTCCTTACTTTCTGTTTTTTCCTCATTACATATATGTCGCCGAAGAACTGCTCCTTAATGAACTTTTACATTTTTGCTTTATTTACCATTCAAATAATGATTGACAGTTCGTGTGGACAACTTCCGTCCACAAACCTCCGTCCACAAACTTCTGTCAACTTCCATCCACGCCACTCATGAGCCAAGAAAGGCTTACGCCTTAATATTTGGCCAATCAACTGTGCTGCTTTGGTAAATAACGAGTGAAATATGCGAGAATGTATATGTTCACGTTTTTCACGCACATTAATCTCGCTGTTACTTTTGCAGCGTCGGAGTTCACGGACACGTCCCGATTAAGTAAGTCCTACTTTTTGTTCGCAGTTCGTGTCTCCGTTTAATCGTTGCTGGTAACACCAGCAGTTTTTTTTTTTTCACACGTTTGGTGACAATACTCCGTCCCTCTTTTCACTTTCTTCATATCGTTGCTACACAATGAGACGGCTACAGCACCTTTCATTAACTCAGATCTCCTTTTCCTGCGTTTTGTTCTTGCAGCAGCGATGTCACAATCCAGTAAGAATCATTGCTTTTTATTGCTCACGGGAATTTTTAACGCTGAAGTCGAAACTGTTGTGTTGTCGGAAAAGTCCGTCTCAATATTTACCCTAGCCTTTCTTCGCCCCCCCCCCCCCCCCCAAAAAAAAAAAGTCTTCTTTGGACAACTTGCGGTGTCAAACAAATTTTCGTAAATGCGATAGAAATCTTTGAAAATGCGCTATTAGCATGTGAACACAAGGCTACGTGCTTGGCTGCCGCGGTGGCTCAGCGGTTATGGCGTTCGGCCGTTGACACGAAAGACGCGGGTTCGATCCCGGCCGCGGCGGTCGAATTTCGATGGAGGCGAAATTCTACAGGCCCGTGTACTGTGCGATGTCAGTGCACGTTAAAGAACCCCAGGTGGGCGAAATTTCTGGAGCCCAATTCACTACGGCGCCCCTCATAGCCTGAGTCGCTTTGGAACGTTAAACCCCCATAAACCATAAAGCCTACGTTCCTATATATACCCAAAAATTCTTGACTAAAGCATTTTTCAAAGGTCAAATAGTTTATGCACGCAATTTTTTATATAATGGAAGATTGTCGTCAAAAGCATTCCCTATTGGTTTTCTATGGGAGTGTTAACTGTTCGATGAGATCGCTAGAAAACACTTTAAAAGGAAGATTTTGCTACACATCAGAATAATGGATCATTACCTTCTTTATTTATACAACAGTTTCTTACAATTTTCCAATTTTCAATATTTTCACTCTAGACAGCTGCACTTGCGCCTAAGGGAAAGCGCACTACTAGTTAGCACTTTTTGTCACTGATAACATTATCACTGCATCCTAAATAAAACTCGTTTCGCTTGTGTTAAACTTGCGGTTGTTATTACAGCGTCCCAGCTCACGGACACCTCACGATTCAGTAAGCGGTCTTTTTTTGTTCGGTCCTTTCTTTACCTCATGGTTATTTCTATCTGCGTCCAAGCCTCTTTTCGAAATAAATTCACTGGATTGTTGTTTATATGTAGCTACTACATCGCAGCTTTGTAAGCGCCGATTTTGAGCGCTTTCGTTCGCCACTGCTGACGCAACAACAAAGAAGTAATAGACATCTTCACCATACCGTGTACCATGTTACCTTTAGCGCTACTGGAGTGGCGGGATCCCGCCCACCGCCACTGAGCACGCGCTGATTGGCCTCAGTGCGGGAGGCGTGCGTGCAGCTGCTGGATGCGTGGCGCCATCTGGCGCCTCCGAGGCGAACTGAGCATGCGCATCGTCGGTGGGCGGGCTTCCGGTACTCGGGTAACGCTAACGGTAACACGGTACATGTTATGCTAAAGGTGTTTAACTCTTGTACTCCGATTAGCGTAATTTTTGAAGTTAAGGCTCTTAGTAAAGTATAACATATAGAACTTACTAAACATCTGTTAGTCCTGAGCATTCCATCGCTTGCTCCTATTCTTTCTTTTTTTTTTCCAGACACAACAAGCTTGGCAGTAAGACTAAATTCTCTGCTTCTAGACGCCCGTGTACCACTTCGTCAAGCATCTCATCTCGACTAACGAGTCCATCGCACAATTCCGGAAGCGATGTTTCCCTCCAATTTAAAAGCTTCGCGAAGGAAATGCCGGATAGTGAAGTTTGGGATAGCTGGTGCAACACACCGCAAGGACAGGCGGCCCAAGAGAGCCAACTCAAAGAGTTGGAAATTATCGGCTGCGTGACTCCTGCCCTTCCCATGCATTGGTGTTACGTTGGACCGTAAGTTTGAAGTTGCCAGTAAACAGGCGTGACCAGAACCATTTAACCAGCATTCGATAGCACATGTCCTGTAATAGACACCCCTCACGTGCAGTGCTCTTTGAGAGCAAAGTCTGTCGTCGTCCAACACTCCGGCAGACGTGTGGAACATAAAAGCTAGCTTGGAGAAGGGCTACATGCAAAAAAATAATAAATAAGCGAGATTTCACAAAGCTTCGCTTGATAGGCAGCCTCTCTCATTATCTCATCGATGGTGGTACCAGTGCATTCTTTATTCCCTCAGTCTCGCAGTGCTGGTTGCCAGCATGCAGTGCTAGCTTGCATCGCTTTATCTCTGCGTTGCAAGATGTCTGGTCCACGCTTCATGCCACTGCCCGAACTGAACTCAATCTCTTTGCCACTTTCAATCAGGTAGGCTGGAGAAATGTGATAAATAATTAAAATTGAATGCAAGCACTTTTTTCTGGCTCTCCCGAGTAACTACGCAACGGAGTTGAAAGGGGTAAACAGCCCACTCTCAACCCGAAGTTTATGAGAATACTCAACCTAGGACCTGTAATCGCGTGGTCTACGTAGACCATGTAGTTAAATTGTGCATATTAAAGAGAGCACGAGCACATTACCCACATAGATAATAGAGGGCTTTTGGATATGAAGCCCAATGCTTGGAGTCTCAAAGAAAAAGGGCACCCTTGCGATGTAGTCGTGCGCACCGGAGACATTTAGAGTCGGGGTTTTATGTAGGCAGCAGCGACTACACTGTCGGCAGCACTAGGCGTAGGTGCCTTAGGTTTATTCACGGCAAGGCTGCTATGTACAAAATTCGAAGTGCTGAAAGGTAAACGGAGAGTTTAAAAATTTTCTTTTTTCATATATCTGGCTACTTTTCTTCAGTACTACATTCGCGTCTATTGGTCGAAACAGGCGCAACGGACAAGAAAAGCTTTCAACCTTTTTCGGACTGTTTTCAATGCAACGCCATCTCGGCGTGAACACACCGCCATAAGTATGGCTTCATTTACGTCCGCAATAATAAAAGAATTCATTGAATAACAATAAGGTGTTAAAGAATGTCATTTTTGGTGTTTTCATCAATTTTGTGAGACAAACAAGAACAGCAACATCATGGAAACCATTAAGGTGTTTGAACCTCCCGCCATATCGGACGTGACGTCTGCACGGCCGATTAAATGACACATGCTCGCTAAGCCTAACAAGTGTACAAATTGGTAAGCTATCTGATAATTTCGGACATTTTATTTCTAAAATTCAACTCCCCAACAAGCGGCCTTGAGCCTCCCTTTCTAAATAAACAGCTCAATCATTCATCTCTAAAGTCTTGTATTGCGCGCATCTTCAGACAAAAACGCGAAACAGCGTGGCCGAAACTACGAATCGGTGCTTCGCCATACACCGCTTCGCCATACACCGCCTTGTTCCTGCAACGCAAAGCGATTTGGGGAGCGTGCTATTTCGGAAAAATAATGTTCATCACATGTTAACCAAAGATGCATAGCATGCCTTGGGTTCAGCGCATGTACATGTTGAGGCCAAAAATTTGCCCTATTGTAAAGCTGTCTGCTTTATGATCAGGAAAGGGGTCAACAAATGATTTTTTTTATTACGACTTAGTGCGTCTACGTCTGAGGCGACAAGATTTAGCGACAATAATTTCTGCAATGACCGCATACCCACGCAGAAAATAAGGAGGGGAGCTTGAAACACGTCACTCTGGAATTGCGGAATGCGCCCACCTTAAATTCCTTCAGGATCAATCTGCAATGGCGAGCCAGCCGATGTCCGTGCCACAGTACTACCCACCGCCTGACCTCCTGACTGTGCAAACCCAAGTAGCTGGGGACATCCACCACCTTGCCAGCGCGGCGCCGGCCCTCGCCAGGATCATCGAGGCACAGATCGCGGCTGAAAGGTGTGACTCTTCACAGTTGTTGTCTTGTTCCCGCTATAAACCGTCGAATAAGTGACCGGGAACATTTCATGGCCGAATATTCCTGAAGTGTAGATGTGGATTTGCCCATACAATGCGCGCTTATTAGAGACACGTCGCGACTTCACCTCTTCATGTTTTGAGCAGCAGCTAGCAAGTTATGAAGTGGGTGTAGGTAACTCATTTTCGTATCATGTGTCCTTCTCTTAACTGATGCGTAAGACGTGACTATAGATGGATGACTATGTGGGGTTCGCCCACGACCGCTAAATAATTTATTTTCCAATTTTTCTCTCGCTGTTTCGGTATCGGCAGCTTCGAACCCGACCGCGGCGGCTGCGTTTTTATGGAGGAAAAACGCTAAGACGCCCGTGTGCTGTGCGATGTCAGTGCACGTTAAATATCCCCAGGTGGTCGAAATTATTCCGGAGCCCTCCACTACGGCACCTTTTTCTTCCTTTCCTCTTTCACTCCCTCCCTTATCCCTTCCCTTATGGCGCGGTTCAGGTGTCCAACGATATATGAGACAGATACTGCCCCATTTCCTTTCCCCCCAAAAAACCAATTATTATTATTGTGACAAAGTCAGCAAAGAAATAAATTAAGTGCCGTATAGGTCACATGAATCAAGAAAAAGCAGGAATATTGTGACGGACTAGAAGACGACGAATTGTACAGTAGCGCGGGTAGGAGTGCTCGCGCCATGCCGTCCGCCATTAAAATAATCCTGTAACCGTCTGTCATCTCATCTCATTCATCGGCTTGCCGCCACGTAACAATTTCATCTCTACCTCATGTGATCTATGCGCAACTTTGACGTCCCAGCCATCTTTCGGACGCTGGAACCGAAGCTGAAATGGCATGAAATAAATTGTACAATAAATTATTTAGCGCTCGTAGGTGAATACCGAGCGATAACCCATTCATGCAAATGTCTTATGCATAATTACAATGAAGAAAACATGCACATAAAAACTAGGTGCCTATAGTGTTTTGGTTGAATGCCGAAAAATTGTAGCTGCCTTAGCGGCTCACACATTACATGACTTCTTTGATTTCGTTCGCCAGCTGTTCTTAGCGCACAGAAATGCTGGCACGCCCCCGTTGTTTGGTATCAAAACCTCCGTTTCTAATCGCAGGGAGGGCAGCGCTAGGCGAGAGTCGTGCTACCTGTGCGCGCTGTGTGTCTTGTTGGCCATGGCGTTTATCGTCACCGCCCTTGTTCTGACCTACATAGGTGAGATGGCGGGAATCGTAATACGAAACTAATCGTGATAAATCTAGGACGTGGCGCGTAGATGTCGTGGGTACTTGCAGTAGATATCTTCGCTTTGACCTTACTGGACCCTACAGTACTGCGGGCAGGGTAAATGTTCAGCAATATATAGCTTCAGCTCAAAAGCCAGGTTAGAGAACGAAATATACACGACTTAATGGGTGTTTATAAAATTCATAAGAATCTGGACAGGCCATATACGTTTATGAAACAAGGTAGGCAAATAGTAATAAAAGAGAATCTTGAACAAGGTATCCACCTGGCCAGATACTAATAGCAAAACTCTAATAGCAAAACTTTTCAGCCGTTATGAGTGAAAATGTCTGTTAACCTAAAATGCATTACATAGAATCCTGTCTCGGCAAATAAGCTCTATCTTGTCGTCATTCAAGCAGATGCGCGGCGGCCTGTGTGCTCCTTATGGCGTGAGAACTCTGCGTAACTACCGCAGAACTTACGATAGAAGTGGCCCCCCGATGCAAGCGCAGGACATATACAACAGGCGTCTCTCTTACAAAAACTTTTAGACAGTCTATAGACTTTTGTCTATAAAGTATATAGATTTCTATAAACACTACAGAACAGTCTATAGACAATACAAATCCTATGGAGAGTCTATAGACAATCTATAGATTTATTGTGGTACACCTTTAGTAGAATTTTGTTTATAAACAGTCTATGCTATGAATAGACAAAAATAAATTTCTATAGGAAGGCAATAGAGCCCGTAAGAAGCCTATAGATCGTCTATAGACCACTTTTGCAAGAGCTGTACCACCTCAGGCAGGTCTGACCACAGCAAAACGATTTCGTTTGTGGTGCAGGCAACCTAATCAACTCCCCGCCGGTTACCCGGATAGTGTACGTAACGGCGACGGTCTCCTGATCTCCATTAGAAGGAGCGGTGCAACCCAGCAATGCTCCAAAGACAGTGCGACGCGCGGCGAGAAAATCCTGTATTAGCACGTCCTCAAGAAACCAACGTGCATGTAAAGGAATGAGGAGTTTATTAAAAACGTAAATGAGAAGATTGTGACTGAATTCAATAACTGGGGGCCTCACAAGCTGTCACTGGGCCCCATCCACGGATTTTCGACTGCTAATATTACAAATGCGGTCTTTCTTGTCATACATTTAGTGCGGTGACACTACTAGGCGAATTTTCCGACTTCGGGCATACGTACGTACTGCGTGCAGTACGTCATGAAGGCCTTTGTGGAGGCCTTCAAGGTAAATAATGCCTTCAGGGTGAAGGCTCGTGGGTCAAAAGCCTTTGAGGCAAATGCCTCATGGTAAAGGGCCCGTAGTCTGCATACGACGATAGTGTATGCTATCACCGTAAGCGGACTGCGTGCCAAAAGGCACGTGTTTATGACGTGTTCTTATAACTTTTCTCAACCAAAAGAGGGCGGGAGGAAGTGGTCCGTTCACCAAGCGATTAAATTAGTAGTCGTAGTCAGTGAAGTATTCCCAATAGACTTATCATTTATAGAGAAGTCAACGAGAGTTGGATGCTGGCAGAGGAGACTGCGATGTTTAACGAGCCCCTGGAGGGCCGTGCACGCAGGAATGAAAGCCATTTCTTTTGCCAATTGCCCTTCGTTAAAACATGTAACTTTATGGTTGCAAAAAATAAGTTAATGCTAACAACACCGCTAATTCCAGGAAATTATTTGCATAGTTGCCCCAGAAAGTAAAATGTATTCTACCCTGTAGATATAACCACAAAAATTAGGTAAGTAAGGGACACTTCGTTCGCGCCACTTAAGTCGCATAGGTCGGTGAGACCCATTCACACAGCTGTATTGCTGCAAAAATGGTGTACAGATATTAAGCGCTAAAAACACTCGGTATTTGATGGCAAAAAAATATCTGCCGAGCCTGAACTGAAAACCCGACATACGCGCCGTCCAAGTGCTGCATACTTCACGGCACCTTCTCCCTCGTATGGCCGAAACAGGCCTAGACGGTGGAGTTGACGAGATGTGAATGCCCTCTTCTGAACTGAGTGAGCAAGCGAGAGTGAGTGAGTTAGTGGATTAACCTGCTCATTGTCGGCTTTGTTACTTACACTTGCTGCGTTTGTTGAGGCATTTCTGCAGCGCACGCGCGTATTATGCTGAACATGCTATTCTGCGAATAGCATCCTATAGGCCTGACTGATTTCCGTAGAAAATTTATTGCTCGACTCCTGGCCTTGAAGTCCCCGCGGTGCGCCATCCTCTGAACAAAAGCGTGCTTCTACGGTGTCACCCGCAGGCAGAAATAGAGGTCGCTGGGATCCCAGTACTCCTTGTACACGAAGTCGTTGACTGCTCTAAACATCCTCATGCGGTCAAAGGCCTTCAGCTTGAACGCTCTGCAGTCGACGTCGTGGGC
Source organism: Amblyomma americanum (assembly GCF_052857255.1). Taxonomy (NCBI): domain Eukaryota; kingdom Metazoa; phylum Arthropoda; class Arachnida; order Ixodida; family Ixodidae; genus Amblyomma; species Amblyomma americanum. The sequence continues at coordinate 9,152,109 of NC_135504.1, forward strand.
GTCGTAGTCGAGGTCGGACATGCCAAAGTTTAACTTCGCCTTCACATTTGTGTAGTTGAGGAAAAAGTTGCACATCTGAAACGAAACACAAAACCAGGCGGAACACCTTAATTTGGAAGGACTGCAGAATACCTAGCATGGCTAGAAGGGAATATAAAGTATGAAGGGCGCAGTAGGGCGGGGTTCTCTGCAGCACAAACCAAAGTGAACAATGGTTGAGGAGCGAGCCTCAGTTCGCTGAGCAAGCGTTTCGACAAAAGGAGTATTCTTCCTCTGGGCAAAACGCTCATCATTAAGGGATTCATACAGGATCTTCACTCCGAGGAGGAAGTTCCGGTGCAGTTAGGAAGCTGTGTTACGGGAAGGGTGGCGGGATGCGGAGCAAGTGTACATCGGTGTTCCAGGAGCGATGGTTGCTAAAGAGAACAAACCGGTTGGCGTTTAAACAGGGATTTTTTTATCACAGTCTTGAAGGTCAACCGCTAAAGAGAATTGCAAGACGCTGAGCGCATTGTCCAGTACTAGAAAGAGAAGCGCCTGAACACCACGACCCATAAAGCACCTAACAGGCAAAGGGCGACTAATGCGCTGCCCAGCTAAAAAAAAAAAAGGTCGAAGCTTAGAAAGTAGCTAGGAAGACCATTTTGTCTGTCTGCGTTGACAGCAGGAAGCGAGTGACAGCGTGGGAAAGTTGAGCGGCTAAAAAGTGCGGCCAATACAGGCGTATACAGGCGTACTAGCATGCGCTTGCCTGTTCCTGTAATGCAGTTCGTATTTACGTCTGCAGTCGATGAAGAGATAGAAGGAGTTTTTTGTAGCCTCTTCGTAGGCCCTAGGTTATTAGTGATGAATTGATGGAATGCGTTGCATTTCTCCTATTAGTGTACTTCAGCTACCACTGGATCGGGTTATTACGGAAAATATGGCAGAAGCCTTTTTCCAGCAGGGGACGTATAGCTACTATTCATTGTGAGGTTATCGGCATGTGACTGTTCGTATTGAGCACGACAAGCTCTTTGCAGGTTATTCGCATTCTACTGATTGCTTTTTTTCTTCTAATTATGCGGATCTGCAGCCACTGCTGGTTCTCCATGCCGTCCTACATTACTTTTAGTGCGTCATCGCCTACCCAAAATGGGGCGCTGAGGGCGGAAAAAAAACTTAAGAACACTTCATTCGATAGTTGTTTTAAGCAAACATCAATTCCATGCCTTTTTTTTTGGCTATCTCCGGCAGCAAAAGGAGCATTTATTGATCGGAAAACTAGGTGGAGGGAAAGAATTTTTTCCTGATAGCAGAAACAAACTCGCCAAGCGAAGGCCAAGGAGGATACTGTAACAATCGTTTGGGCGTGAATAGCGGTGTAGCACGCAAGCAGAGATCCGTGCCCAAGAAACTACGCCACCATAGTTTGCTTGAGATACCAGTTGGTGATGTCGACCCAGTATCTTATTTCTTGAACTGCTCTTTCAACTTATGAAAGCTCCGTATTCCGCTACAGCGCGTTCCTTCTTATTAGAACGTGGTACTGTAATCAGAGAGGCCAACTTAAATTTGTACTCCAAGGCCGGCGCCCTGGTCGCACTACCCCCGATAGTGTGCGTGTTGGGCAGGGACCCGTAACGCTCTTTTTTTATGTTTACCGATGTGATTTGTCGGGTAGGCTGATGAACGCGGCATGGCGTGGATGCTTTCGAACGGACCTCGCCACACCGCACTGCACTCTTGGGGAAGTTATGTACAGCTCGGTGGTCCGCTATTCACGCAGCAACCAAAGAATTGAGTTGTCGTCTGGTAAAGTGCGTAAGGGAGGGCTAAAAATCATTGCACCATTGTTGACGAATACAGAAACGTGAAATTTATGTCACAGCGATGTCATATTGAAGCTGCAGGGTATGCTAGAACAGCACCGTATTTAATTGCCTTCGCACTATCCTTAGATGGACAGTAGAATGGATAGAGGATGAAAAGACAGACGAGTAAGTAGATGACGTTAGGGTAGTTCAGATCAATAGGAGCTATAGAACACGATGTAATGGGCACACGTCTGGGTAAGGTGGCGCTCAATTACCCAACATGAGTATGCGGTGATTTAAATGAAGATTATGCCACATATATGCCAGCGAGCCTGCTGCATTGCTGGGCACACTTCAAAACTGCAAAGCGCTTTTGCTACACATAGGCGATTCCGAAGCCACAGAAGTTTTTTTCAGAAACATATTTAACACACCTGCGACTATAGAGCATACTTGTATAGGAATCTGCTGCATGCTTGTATGTCTGCAACGCTTCAGGCGCTGCCATGTACCTACTACGATACGGACGAATACGCCGTTTACTTAAGGAAGCCCCACTTGCCGTAGTTAAAGAATAATGTGGCTGTGATGGTATGTGTACGAAAATTTTCTGGGTTACGTGCCCAGCGAACATACCTTGAAGCGAAACGTTTCAGCTGTGTCCAAGGTGTACGAACGTTCAATGCGCCTGCCTTTGTTGTAGGTGACCCACGTGGCGGCGTTCCCCTGGTACTGCATGTTCCTGAGGTACTCGGGATCCGAGGCATTGCACACCTGAGGGAGAAATGCAAGTTCATGTAATTCAGGCAGTAATATGTGAAAGGAAATTTCACTTGAAAAAATTAAAGTCGGTTTTTGGGGAAAGGAAATGGTGCAGTATCTGTCTCACATATCGGCAGACACCTGAACCGCGCCGTAAGGTAAGGGATAAAGGAGGGAGTGAAAGAAGAGAGGAATAATGAGGTGCAGTAGTGGAGGGCTTCGGAATAATTTCGACCACCTGCGGTCTTCACCGTGCACTGAAATCGCACAGCACACGGGCGGCTTAGCGTTTCGCCTCCATCGAAACGCGGTCGCTGCGTTCGGGCTCGGACCCGGGTACTCCGAATCAGTAGCCGAGCGCCCTAACCCCTGTGCCACCGCAGCGAGTAAGGAAATTTCAATGTTCAATTTTTTTTTCAATTTTCACATTTTTTTTCTTCAAAGGATTGGTTTTTGCGGAAAGGAAATGGAGGCGTGCCTATCTCAAATCTCGGCTGGCGCCTGAACCGCGCCGTAATGGAAAGGACAAAAAGAGGGAGTGATAGAAGAAAGAAAGAGGTGCCGTAGTGGAGGGCTCCGGAATAATTTCTACCACCCGGGGATCTTTAACGTGCACAGGCATCACACTGCACACGGGCGCCTTAGCGTTTCGCCTCCATCGAAACGCGGCCGCCGCGGTCGGGTTCGATCTCGGGTACTCCGGATCAGTAGCCGAGCGCTCTAACCACTGAGCCACCGCGGAGCGGTATTTCAAGCTTTGTCTGCTGTTACCCGCCGCGGTGGCTCAGTAGTTAGGGCGCTCGGCTACTTATCCGGAGTTCCCGGGTTCGAACCCGACCACGGCGGCTGCGTTTTTATGGAGGCAAAACGCTAAGGTGCCCGTGTGCTGTGCGACGTCAGCGCACGTTGAAGATCCCCAGTCGAAATTAATCCGGAACCCTCCACTACGGGCACCTCTTTCTTTCTTTGTTCTTTCACTCCCTCCTTTATCCGTTCTCTCACGGTGCGATTCAGGTGCCCAACGATATACGAGACAGATACTGCGCCATTTCTTTTCCCTAAAATCCAATTATTATTATTATTAAGCTTTGTCTACCGCGGCCGTTTTGCTCGTCTGTTAATAGTTGCTGGTCTTTTTTAGTTTATGGCGCAGTCTATGCGCCGCGGTCGCTGGTGGCTTTCGACGCCACGCTGTGTGGCCAATTCTTGGCCTCCTTCGAATGGAGCTGATCTGTTTCTTGTCGGAGCAACTCTTTTTCTTTGGAGAACATTTTTTCTGGCAGTGGTCACGCCAATTCATTTCTGTTAGCAACGATCGCCTTGTTCTGGTTTTAGACCAAACCGGCGCTAAGTTCATTTTTTTCTGTGTCAGATTATTGCTGTTTCACTCTCTTTAAATAGGTATGCTATCCCATTTTACATCGCCCACGAGAAATTCCTGTTAGTTACTCAATGCTGCTTATGGTACCTCTTTTTGCCTCACCTTACATGCCTTGCGTCCTGTCTACTTGTGAGTGTCAACGTATACGGTAACCTTCGAATGTGTTAATATGAAAATAATTTTTTTTTCTAATCAGCAGACTTAAATAGGGCCCTCTTGAATTATATAATAATTCGCCATTAATATCCTGCACGATGAACATTCTGAAAGATGCCAATATTGTTAAAGGTCATAAAAACGAATACGCGTTATCCCGTCTAAGCCTTCACTAGAGGCTAATACCAAAGGGAACCAACTTTCTTGGACGTCCGAGAGAGTTTTAATGCCCAATAAAAATGACAGAAATTTAGGCGAGTGACTGTAGTCCACAAAATAAACTTAGCACAAGATGGCACAGCACCTTTTTCTGCTTCCAATAGCTCTAAGTGAAGTTTTCGAAACTCATCGGGCAGTTGCATGGCGTCACTAACGTGAGCAAAATTTTCACTCACTTAGATGACCTCAACAATCATCATTGTTATCGTCAGAAGATGTAGCACAACAGTTCGAAAAAGGTGCACAAGGTTAGGCCTCGCCCTCAAGGTGTCCTAGGCCTCGCAAAGAGACATGAGGCGCCAAGATCATTTCGCCACGAGAAGGATGCAACCGAATTGGGGAAACTGGGATCATGTAAGGAGGTGTCAGAAATGAAAACCACAAAGCAATATATTTAATATATATTTATATATAAAAAGACCGCATTTCTACTCCCTAGGAGGGTACCACATGGATATTATCAAAAGCGCAGAACGGCCAGGATGCAAAGACTATTGAAGTACACTTTGTCTTCTGTCATCTGGGATTTTTCGTGATCTCTTTTGGGGTCAACGACGCCGGGCTTTGTTGCCGATGATGATGATGATGAATTTTTATGGCGCAAGGGGATCTATGGCCAAAGAGCGTCATGGCACAAGGCAGTTTTCATTGCACCAAGGTGGGGCCAAAAACCAATTTCCAAAGCATTTCACACAACCCGGCAGCACAGGGGATCGAACCCTATTACTTCCGCATGCGAGTCGGGTGCTCAAACCACTAGGCCACCGCTGCGGTGCGTTGCCGATGAACCATATAATTCTTTCGCATTAAAACAGAAACAAATACTGTAACTTTACACTTCACGGTGCACCTGGTGGGTACGTACCGTTCTCGGGTCAATGAAGTATCGTCGTGTCTGAAGGACAATCAGAAAAAACAGAACGGAAGCGTTAAAAATATAAAATAAAAACATTTGCTCTGATCAGAAGCTATGCGTAGAAACTTGACATAGCCATTTCTGATGTCCATATTTAAAGCGTTAAGTGGGGTGGGATAAGGTTCAGTGAAAATTTTTACATGAAAATGAAGGCGCCCATGAACATTACTTAAGATTCATTAAAACCTGTCCTCAAACAGAATTATACCCGGGCTCTATAGCTGGTAGTCACAATAAATGTACAAGAGCTACCCTCACAAGTCTTGAATACATTTTACAATACAATTTTTAACACTAAGCAGGTCGATTATTTTTTAAACGCTATTTTTAACGACCGGTATCGTTCATGCATGAAAGAGAGCGCGGAAGGAAACCATGCGCGATAAAACCAGCAGGCTGCTGTTTAATCCACCCATCTGAGATATTGTGACGTCTTCTTGTGTAACAAATTGAGCACAATATGGGAAAGTTATATCGAAGAAAACGTGGGCTTTAAGTGGCTGTACACTCAGTTTTCCTCATGCATATAAGTTCTGACTTTTCCCTGGGCTACAGTATATCACGTGATTGTTGCCTATGCTGTAACAACTTCTGCCGAGCATATTTTGTAGCGTAAATCTGTGAGCAAGGTTCTGGCTTGTGGGGACCTGCCCTGCAGCCCCCTGTGTTTGCTTTCCCGCGAGGCACCGTGCAGCAGCAGTCTCACCCCGAGGATGAACGCATTCTCTTGTCAGTTACATTAACTGGCAAGAGAGGGCGCCAGCGTCGCTGCGCGGGAGACTGCTGAAGCCCGCGCGCGGGAGATGCGCTTCGGCTGGGATCGTCGGCGCGAGCGGACGTGTCGCTCGCGGCTCCGCTGTTCCCCGGCGGGGCGAGGAAGCGGCACGGCGGGGAGGCAGGCTCCCGTACTCGTCCCGTCCGGCGTTCGGAGTATATCCCTTGCAATAGTGCGGGCGAACATTCGCACGGAACCTGACTGGTGAGTCGGACGACCTTGATTCATTAGCGTACCTTGTTGCTAGCTGGCGTTATTGTTTCTGTAGCAATAATTGCCTGTTTGTGTCAGCCAATGTGTCGTTCCTTTGTTCCCTCAGAGCAAGGCCCGCCGTGGTTGGCGCGCGCTCGGTAGCGTACGCGATCACGGGGTGGGGTACGGGCGGCTTTTGACTGTGTCAACCGCGATTGAGTTGGGAGAACGTACTTACCTCCCCAAATCAAACCCCACAGGCTCAATAGCTTTCCCTGTAATAGAGGCCCGAGAGCTTTGTCAGTGTATTTAATGCAGCCTCTTTTCCTTCATGCTCATGAAATGGCGGATAATATAACTGGTTTAGTTAACCTAGCTAATTGGCTCCGCTATTTCTCTGTCACAAAGGAGCTCGACAGCGTACAGCCCAGCTACTCAACAAGGCGTGCCTATAGGGCCAATTAACCTGCGTTACCGAATCCGCCATATCGTGTTGTGTAAATAGTTTGTGTATATTACCTCTCCCCTATCCTCTCCCCTCAGCTCTTTCATTTCATTTCTCCATTCTGCCTGCTATCCTTTATTTCCGTTGCTCCAGCTCAGGTGCTTCAGTTTGGATGGCAGATGCTGAGGCTAGCAAAAATCTTGTCCTTTTTTATTATTATTTATAATCCACTATATACTAATACTAATGTCGTGTTCGATTTATGTGTCGGGCGTCATTGTCGCGGTAGCGATTCTATGCGTATGGTTTCAGCAATAAAAATGCAGGTTATGCCTCGTTAGTAACTGTAGCTCCCATATCGGGCAAAGAAGGTAGGGATATAGCGGCATCTGGGTCCGCGCTCTTTGGAAGAAACACAAATAGCGCTTGAGTTAGTGCTGGAATCGGTTGGGGAGCTAGACGCCGCTGGCGTTCCACGTCCAGACAAACTTCCTGGAAGTTGCAGTGGCAATGGCAATAAATGTTTCCCTCTATGAAGCTGAATGTACTGTTGCACTTTCTCTGTGAAGCCATCTGAATACCCCTGAAGCCGATCTGATAAAACTTGACCCCTTCCTCCGCCGCATCGTCTGTCAGTTGTAGGCATGCACTGTGTTTCGACACCGTAGACAGTATCCGGTGTGGTCTGGTAATATGAACCTGAACCCCCGTCCTAGACCTTATACAACTGTCCTGATCCTCATTGTCTTCCAGGTTTTACCCTCTTCACTACTCTCGGGAAGGTGCTGTTAAGTTGTGTGTCTAGAATAAAATGGTTATCAGGCCTTTCTCTCTCCCTGTGACTTCCTCTTCTGCTAGTTACTCGACGGAGACGACTGGTTAGTATGCTGTGTACAGGCAAACTCCTACAATTGCCCTATTTTATTCTGAAGTGGAAAATCATCGCAGCGGTGGACCTACTGAGTTCAGCTGTGCAGTTACGAAGAAAATCTATCGCTTCCATATTTATTTCGCATCAAAGTGGCTGCGTTGGAGGTATGATACTGCAATGTTTCCTGCCCACTTCTGGTCTTTATCGTTCAAACTCATTTGCCTTGTGCGTAAGAGCATGTTGGCTCTGTGGGTAATAAAAAATATAAGAGTGGGCCTAAAAATGACCAGCTGTAGTGTTGCCGGTTATAAGAACAATGCAAGCTTTCATTCTTTGCCTACTCATCATACCGGATCCATCGACACATCTTGAGGGAACACGGCCGGTTGGTAGATGGCGTAGCGACCCAGATTGTCGTTGAGATTGTCCGGGTACAACATGCGCTCTGATGTGGCACCAAAAGTCAGTAGAATGACGATTTCGGCCGCCACGCCCAAGCTGAGCAGGGAAAGGCTTTCCTCCGCGGCGTCAGCCTGAAGTACCGAATCGTGTCACGGAACGTAACGGTAACGGTGAGATTTACACAGATAGACAAGTTGATTGATAGAAAAAGAAAGATAATTACGAAGATATGCTACCGAATAATATGCAGCACGTTCACACATTTCGGCCGCAGGCCTTTAAAAGGCGCGGCCTATGGTATAGCCCTCATAAAAATGTTCTACAGACAGTTTATAGACTTCTTCTAGACTCTTGCCTTCATATAGATATTTTTTGCCCATTTTTAGTCTATAATAGACTGACAATACACAAAGGTGTACTAAATGTGTATGGCCATAAATGTATAGATTGCCTATAGACTGTCTATATACAGCATTTGTATTGCCTGCAGACTCTTCTCTAGGGTTTGTCTATAGAGAGTCTATATACTTAATAGGCAGAAGTCTGGGGACCGTCTATATACTGTTTGAAGAATTTTTTGTAAGGGAAGACGATGTTGTCTGGCACGCAACGAGGTTTACGCGAGGACTTGCAAGGTTAGTGTTTGTGTATCGCTATATAAACAAGGAATGATGTTCTGAAGCTAGCCGTTATTGGTTCGATGGCTGCCAGTGCGCTGGGAAAAAATAGGCGTGAGGCAGCCTGCGGTACACCTCCTGTCAGTTCATCGCCCCCAATGGAAGCGGAGGTCCTAGAAAAGTGATTTTTTCTTCATTATTCTTTCTCTATTTTTCAGTTGTAAAAATATGACTTGTCTTTAATGTGAGCGCGGCATGACTACGATATTGGTATTTGTACGATATTCTCCCTTCCGCGCAACACTTCACTCGCTCCTTGGTCCTCTTGGGCAAGATTACCACAGATGGCGCTTCCCACGAAACGAGCAATAGCCGGTCTGCGTTATTTGATTTCAGGAGCGCACCTGGCAGCAGCAACCTATTTTAAATGTGATGCTTGGCCAGGGTGTAGCAATATCCCGACGCCAACCTGGAGGCCGACACTGACGTCATGCGTAACTGCTGAGGTATAGCGCCACGCCACGGGTGTATCCGTGCAATGTTTCTCCCTCTTTTTATGTTGTTGCTTCGACCCACTGGAGGAAAGATTAGTAACCAAGCCAAACGTTCTTTTCAAATAGCGTATCGCTTTTTCTTCAGAACACTGTTCCAGATAAACTCATCGAATAGTAAATAAGGCAGGTTGCGGAAACGAAACCGGAACAGGAGTGCTGGTGGCGATACTGATGAAGCAGCTGTATGTTTTGATTCCCAGCCTTTGAATTCTGTATGTCCCGCTAAACAAAATTGCTTTAGCGCCCAGCGCTACATGATGTACCTATGATTTTTACCACACACCAATTCCTACCTTTCCGGCAGCCTGTTTCCTCGCTGCTCAATAGCTTAAAGAGGGCCTCGGTTTTTAGTCTCGATGCCATAGGAACGTAAGAGGGTTATAGCAGAGCTTCCACCTTCACCGTTCTATGAAGAGTCGATGCCACAGAGAGCATAAGAGGGTTCTAGTAAAGCACCCACCTGGACCGGTCTATCACGTTTCACGTGAAACTCTCTCCAGTACAGGACGTACTACGTCCGCTACTATGGACGGAGGTGGGTGTGGTGAACACTCAAGGTTAGGTAACGGGCAACATAAATAGCCCCTAAAGCAGAAAGGTGAAAAGACGGCACCATATTTTCGATGACTGCTGGCTTCTTTCATTTATTTCGACCCTCCTCAGTTTTTCACTGCCTGATTGTTTTGCTTCCGTAGTTGCCTTAGGCGCTGAATTTTTATTTTTTCTTCATTTTTTTCTTTTTCTTGATTCTAATACCCCCACCCCCAACACAAGCAAGGGGCAAACACGCGAAACTGAGAAATTGCAGTGTAGAGCGTTAGATGCAATGTGGTTTAGGTACATCAGGTATTAGTCAACTACACACTCACCAAAGTACGCCCGTAATTAGCCCGATAATAACGGGTACTGGGCCGATAGAGGTTGATTGCCGGCAAAAGCGACCGATCCGTCAGGTTCCTCGGGGGTTCAAGCAGGTGTCCTCGGATGATAAATAGATCAGGTAGTATTCCTTTACTCCTGCGTAGTATAAAATATTAAGGAAAAGCACAATAAATCGTGGCCGGATGAACAAATTATCGCATAGATCATTCTGAAGGCCCATCACTCGACCGACTCACTGCATCGTCTGAGCTAAAGGCTCATGTGTAGCTACCGGAGCTTATGCTGCAGCGGCTTGGTTGCGTCCATTGCAGGACAAAAGGGTCTCCCACTCAGCAGCAACCAGTACTGGATGGTACTAGCTGCTCCCATGACTTATCCCCAGAAATTCCGAAATGGTAACTCTCCAGTAGACTGCTTGCGGATCCTCACTGTTCTTGGCGCAAAGATCAATCTGTTTACGACAGGCATCAACTGCATTTGTTTATTGATTAGTAAGTGGATCACGCAATCAATGCCGACTTGGTTGCTTCTTTGAAACTCGAAGATATTTGTTCATACACTAGCGCACAATAAGGAGAGCGGTAGCCAAAGACCGAACGCGTTAACATTCAAAGACAGTTATTGGCAGGGAAAGCCAACATTACTATGCCCAGAGCATAGATACTATTCGTCTTCCTCATGCGAGTCCCTGCACACGACAACTTGAAGTCTGCAGTACCTGATGGTCTTCATTAACCCCCATAGTACATACGGGTAATTCCCTCTTCGCCAATGCCTCCGTGTAAAGCCTATCAGCCGTGAGAGTAAACAAATGAAATGAAATCCACGTGACTACGTGACCATCATGAGCACGCGATGTCCGCCAGCCACATCGTCTTCTGCGGAAAGAGAGAAACTGGCAGTATTGATGCCACAGGCCCACAGCTAGATCAAGAATGTTCTCGCGCTGCGGTCTCCTTCACGGCCAGATCACAATTCACATGGGGCATGCGATATTAAAGGTCGTGTCTATACCCGCCGATATGGTAGAGTGTGGCGCTGGTGAACACTTAAGTTTGGTTACATGAACAATGATATCATAGAAAATAGAAGATTGCAGTGCCGCCGTCGTTGGCCAGTTGGTCAAAAGCCGCACTCGACGTGCGAAGGTCGTGGGTTGGGATCCCACCAGAGCAAAATAATTACTTTTCTGGATTCTCGCGCTGCTAGCTTCTTCACGGCTCGATCAAAATTCACGTGGCGCATGCGATAAAATTGTTTCAGATGTAAAGTGTAATCAAGGACGCCTGCTACACTGCTAGTTTCCCATTATTAGCTTCGCAAACAAAAAAAACATTTCTAAACAATTTTCTTGGTTTAAGTGAGTTGTGTTTCACAGTTGTGTAAAAACAAGCCCCGAATTTCTTTCCCCTTGAAAACTACCACCTTAGCGTCACCTTCAGAGAATTGCGTTTTATATACTGAGAAGGTGTTGCTTCTGGTACTCACCACTGCGTTCTACCTTCATTTATATGGCGTGCCTACTTCACAGTCTTTCTGTGCTCGTAATTTGCTTGCAATAACTGATTTTTATTCATTTCTGTTAGCTTCGCCGCCTCTGTTTTGCATTTGTGTTTGTCATCTGCTGCATCCTTCGTGCTGTTTCTCGGTGTGTGCCATTCGTATTTTGCTCTTCACTTGTATAATTCCGTCACCTGTTCCAGTTCATCGATCGACTGGTTGTTCGCGGGCACGATTATAAATATACAGATCGACTGAACGAATAACATTATTATATATGCAGAAGCAGGTGTGAGAACTAATTTATACACGTGATCTTACTTTGCGAAGCGGGCCAGTCGCTCATATCCTTCAAAACCCATTTTATCAGGGACGAATACAATGCTGCCGTCGCCTTGAAACACTTCAGTTATCACTTTCTGCGAAAGGAAGGAGAGATGAAGCATTGTTAAATAAAAACAGCCGCAGTTATAACGAACGCTCGCTTATTACGAACGAGGGTGCTGCTACTGCCAAATTACGTATTAGGACAACGACTTTGTGTCTCGGGTACAATGAACACTTGTGGCTGCAGAGCTTGGTTGCAGCGAACGAACGGGCTCTGTAAACTCGGCAGCGCAGTGAAAACCACCGCTTGTTGCTGGAGTGGACAATGAAAATTTCGTGTAACCCCCTTATTCTTCCTGTGGAAATAACGCGGCCATCGAAAAGCAAAAAGTAAGCGATAAAAATACGGGACGCATCGAATATCGACAAAGAGTTTTACCACATGCGGCTGTCAAGAACTCATGCCTTGACAGGCTATGCCTAGCGGTTGTGGAGACTGCAGTACGCTCCGCGTTACAGTCCTTTTGTGCACGTGCACTGGCATGTATGGCAGCGGCCGCCGGTCAGCGGTCGTCAACGGGAAAATACGGTTTCCTAAAATGAAATACCTCCTTGAAATGCTTATATATCATATTTTATACGCTCGACTAAACTAAACGTTCACTTGTATTGAAAATATTAACGGCGCTTGAAAAGTTTGGGCAAGGATCAGTTAAGACGTCTAACCACAAACAGTGCGCAAGCCCCGCCTAACCACATAGGGTACTCACTCCCACAGGGCAGCACAGCCCGGCTGCCGCTGAGTGCCCGGTAACATACAGCGCGCCATGTTCTAGCCTACAGCCTGCCTGAAACGGCCATTAGAGGCCTTTGCAACGAGAGCTGTTAGAACATAACAGTTAGCAAACCTCGAACCAAACAAAAAAAAACGGCCGTGGCTTAGCTTGGTTAAGCCTGGTGATTGCGAAGCAGGGCCAGCCTTGGTGAGAGATTTCTCCTGTCTTTTCTTCGAACGCTCTTGTCTCTGCTGGGGTGTTTCTCCTGCACGCTGTTTTCTTCGCTTTTCGTTTTCCTTCTCTCGACACGCACGTTCCTTCTCGAGCCGCTGTTCCGGGGTTTCTTGGACACGCCTCTGCCGTTTAGTCGCGTTCTGAACTAGTAGAAGGAGACTCATAATTTCTTCCTTTGCTTCTGCTGTTTCCACAGAGGAGGTTGTCGCCGAGCTGCATACTGGGCACGCCGCTTAGAAAGTCGTTCTTCTTCCGTCTCCGTAGCTCGCTGATGCTTCCTCTTTGCATTCTGCCGAGCTGACAAGAATAAAAGCGCAACAACACGACACAAAGAAGGAGGAAACCGACAGGACAGACGCCTGGAAACAAGTGTAATCTGCAAAAGTAAAGACACGATCGCACGCGAATTGATAGAAGCGCACAGAATATGTAAGAGTGGGAGTGCATGTGTTAGCACCCCGTCGATCGTGATGTATAAAAAAGAATGTCAGTTTTTAGATATGGCATAGTATCTGCGGAATCACCTGTTCTTGTTGTGCCATATTCGAGTTTTCTACGCACGTGCTTTCAACTGTGTTCCCCCCTATCTGTCTTTACCCCCCCCCCCCCCCCCCCACCTGTGGTTGATATATACGCGGCGGTTTATGAAGACAGTAAAGTGTTGCAAGTAAAAAGCGCCTGTCCTGTCGGTTTCCTCCTTCTTTGCGTCGTGTTGTTGCGCTTTTATTCTTGTTAGCTACGAACCAACATGCCCCGGAGAGTGTTTTACTGAACTGCCGAGCTGCCTTGTTCGTAGGCACCATCGTAACATCTGGCTGTATGACTGCCTTGGCGAGAGGAGCGGAGCTGTTTTATACAGCTGGTGTGACGTCACTCTGACCGTAGCGCCCTTGGTGAGAGGAGCGGGAGTTAGGCCGCCGTTGGTGGCTACCGCCTCGCCTCGCGACGGCGTGAGATGGGGCCCCGTTTTTACACAGCTGGTGTGACGTCACTCTAGGTCACGTGGTGTGACGTCACGCAGCGAGGTCATGCTTAAGGTCAGTGGTGCCTACCACCGCCTCGCCACGGAACGGGCTGAAGTGCGACCTAAAGTAGTATTGCTTCGCAATAAAAGTAACTATAGTCGAACTTCTTTATAATCAAGTTGATGGGGCCCTGCGATTACTTCATTACAGCCGGAGTTTCGTATATTCCTTGTTGACCGAGCTTCCAAGGCGAACTTTCATTCCTTAGTTATAACCATTATTTTGTTATAAACCATTTCGTTGTAACGAGATTCGACTGTACCACTCTCACGTACCTAAAAAAAAACGCAGCCAGAGATGGGCGAGCTAAAAGAGATGAGCTCGGGATGGAGCACTGTGGGAAATGCAATACTTCCCAGACGATGCTCTGGACGGGCGCTAATATATGGGCTAGAAGATTAGTGCAGCGTTTGCAATCGGTGACTATTATCTTGGAGTGAAGGTGCAAATTTGCACAGGATTATATTTGCTCGCGACTATCTGCGACGAGAGGTGGGCACACCTTGGAAATTAAAATATTTCCGGCGAAGTTTAGAACGTGCTGAGGTAACTTCAGGAAAACAATTACCCCATATACGCTGCACTCCGAAGGCCAGGTCTCCTGGTAGTGACCGAGCCGAGTCGCACCATTCAGCGTCGCGCGGATCCCCACACTCACCTTCGCAATAGTGAACGCTGCGGCCAGCACGGTATCCCTTTGCCTCCCCATTTCATTGAAGCCGAAATGACGCATGTTATTCTGGTACATCGCGCGCAGTGTATCGACATTTTTTTCCCAGTCGTAGAAATCTTCAGGATCACTGCCAGAAGGATGAAAAAAAAAATATTTTCACGCCTTTCACACAGCTCAAGTCTTGGGTCATTTATCAGTGTATGTAGAGAATTGGTTGTTTTTTTTTTGGAAAGGAAATGGCGCAGTATCTGTCTCACATATCGGCGAACACCTGAACAGAGCCGTAATGGAAGGGATAAAGGAGGGAGTTTAATTTAAGGTTTATAAGGGTTTCACGTCCCAAGGCGACTCAGGTTATGAGGGGCGCCGCAGTGGAGGTCTCCGGAAATTTCGACCGCCTGAGGTTCTTTAACGTGCAGTGACATCCCATGGTACACGGACCTCTAAAAATTCCCCTCCGCCAAAATTCGACTGCCGCGGCCGGGATCGAACCCGCGTCTTTCGGGTCAGCAGAGGAGTTCTATAACCACTCAGCCACCGCGGCGGCTGGCGCGCGCTTCTCTCCTGTGAATGTAATAATACGGATGCATGTTCTTGGGTGGGAGGGGCGGACAGGCTGCGATGAATACGCCTGGGATATGACGCCGTGCCTATGAAAGCAGATTAGGCCGTGATGTTTTTTGTGTGGAAGGAATCAGACGACCTAAAGGGGTGTATGTATGGTGTCCGTACTGTAGTGTCATATAAGCTCCGACGAGCTCATCTAGCGAGGAGATGTTCCGTCGGCGTTCCGGTATGTAGGCCGAGAGCCGATTTGCAAGCTGAGTGGATGAGTTTACCTTCCTTTTTGCCTGTGAATAGTGGTGGTATGGTAGGCTATGTAATCCTGCTGATCCGATACTACTTTCCTTTGGGGCAAGCGCCAAGGGGTATGCCTTGAAATCTGTGTGCGATTTAATTCACTGGTATATAATTGCATCAGGTCGATTCTTATGCTAAAATGTGAATTCACGGCTTTTACATTTGCCCCGCCGCGGTGGCTCAGTGGTTAGGGCGCTCGACTACTGATCCGGAGTTCCCGGGTTCGAACCCGACCGCGGCGGCTGCGTTTTTATGGAGGAAAAACGCTAAGGCGCCCGTGTGCTGTGCGATGTCAGTGCACGTTAAAGATCCCCAGGTGGTCGAAATTATTCCGGAGCCCTCCACTACGGCACCTCTTCCTTCCTTTCCTCTTTCACTCCCTCCTTTATCCCTTCCCTTACGGCGCGGTTCAGGTGTCCAACGATATATGAGACAGATACTGCGCCATTTCCTTTCCCCCAAACCAATTATTATTATTATTATTTACATTTCCTTTTTTCTTTCACCTTTTTTCTCCAAATTTGCGCCTTCTTCACAAAATTATCCAATTATTCCACTCCTTACCCATGTGTGTATTTGTATCAACAATGTACCCTGGCCAATCCGCCACCGTGGGTACGTGCCATTCAACCAGAGGCCATCATCATCATCTCACGCAGGCTTGGACAATGTGTAGCTTCCTTCATCCCATTATTACAGTTGACGAAACATTTGCTGAGGCAGAATGGTTGCGAGACGGTTCGGGTGAGTATAGCTAATTCGTTTCATTATTTTGAACGAAGAGACCGAATACACTCATAAGAGAACCTTGCGGCATAAGCTCTCCTCTTGCGTACAGTCGAATGTCGATTGTTGGTGCATTATTTGGAATGTTTACACTAATCAGTTTCGACTTTCGTGGGCAGCATAATAGGCCTGGCAACCCTTGCGCAGGGTGCCCAAAGGTGCGGTTTCATGAGGAATGACGCAGTTGTCAGTGTTGCTCATGATCATGTGTTTCCTCCTCTTTTCGGGTTGTTTAGGGTTCGCACTCATCGTTCACCATAAGAATAGCATGCACCAGCTATCCCGAACCGAAGTTTTATTGCAGCACAAACTATTTCAAGATAGCTTGAGTTTTGAATCTATAGTGCTGTATTTGCCTGAATGTAAGATAACCAATGTTATCTTACATTGGCCTCCCAATGACCTCCCAAGCGAAGGTCGTTTTTGCGGCGCGGAGGAGCATAAAAATTATTCTTTTATTCGAGTATAATATTGCGACTATCAAGCCAGGAATTACTTCTCGCAATATTAACGAAAAGAACATCATCCTCTTTCATAGCAAAGAGCGCCAGCACAGTGACCATTGATATTAAAAAAAAAAGGTTTGGCTTAGGAGGTTTAACGTCCAAAAGCGATTCAGGCTATGATGGACGCTCTTGTCGAGGGTTAAGGAATAATTTCGACCACCTGGGGTTCATTAACGTGCACTGACATCGCACAGTACACGGGCCTGTAAACATTTTGTCTCCATCGAAATGCAACCGCCGCGGCTGGGATCAAACCCGCCTCATTCGGGTCAGCAGCCGAGTGCCATTACCACTGAGCCAACGTGGCGGACCGACATTAAAAAAAAAAAGAGGAGCCGTACGATTAGCGGCTTCCACTTACCGAGAACAGGCGACAATCCCGTACTTGGTCTTGACGTCGTTTTTGCTTCGATCGAAAAAGCTTTTGTGGTGTCCCAGGAAGTTGTCAAATCTAGCACCCGCCCGGCAGCCTTCATCTGCGATTGTGAGGTCGCAGATTCCGTCTGGCGTTGTCTCCACTTGGTTCCAGCGGTAGATCATCACATAACAGACAAACAGACGGGCTGTAATGAAATCAAAACCAAGAGGCAGCGCTCATGCAGGGAACAAAAATTCAGTGGGGGGGCGGGGGGCACTTTGTTGACGTAAAGTACGGTGAGGCGTTAGCGCGGTGTTCCCGATTGTGTCACTGATGTGTTGTTAAGATGTTGATTAAGTACATAAGTGTTTGTGAATCTTAAAGGTTGGAGACACTGAAGAACGTTTGAGAGGCACCCGTCTGATTCGGCGCCTTTCCGCAAACACTCTCCAGAGTCCTTACGCTACACATATATTAGTGTTGGCAGAGAAAAAGGAAGAAGAATAAGAAGAATTACATATGCTTTCGCAGGAAGTGGTGTAGTCGTTAGCACGCTCGGCTGCTTAAAGGTAGGATGGTGGTTCGAATCCCGCTGTGCACAAGGACTTTTTTCTTATCTAGTGGACGTCATTTGATTGACAGCTACAGTGTAAGATTTCGCGGACGGACGGACAACGATGAGCCATTTAAGGCTTTCGCCTTAAAACAGAGCTGTGATCGCAACAGCACCTTGGCGTCGATTGAGGGACGAACCGGGTTGCCCTGGCGGGGAAAGAGGGACGAATAGACTTCGCGGGAATATGTAGGCAGCGTCAGGTGATATCACTCATGTGACCAGCCTCAGTGAACAGTTAGTAAATTTGTTATTTAGCAAGTACTATTTTTCTTTCTTGTTTCTCTCATTGCCCTGAACCTATCTGCGTTGTACGCGGACGATGTAGTCTTTTTGAGCATGTAATGTTAATTTGCACCTCCCACTCCTGCTACAGATCACGACGGACCTGTATTGTCGAGGTTTTAAAATTAACTCCTTCGATGTCTATGCGCTGCTCTCAACATAATCTTTGATCATACCCAGCAATTCTGGACAAATGCATTTTCAGCGGGAAATCATTTATGAACGCAATTTTTGCACATAAGATTTCACTATAACAATCAATATAGTTACATATCACCCGACGGCAGTCTTGAATTTTTCTTTCTATTAAAATTTTTGCTATCGTGAAAAGCGTTCCCCATTGGTTCTTTATGGCAGTTTTAACTGTTCGATGCGACCGATGGCAACACTTAAAAAGAAAGATTTTCCTACATATAAGAAGGGTGGACCATTACCTTCAATATCACCGTAAATGTGTGTGACAATTTTGCAGTTTTCAAACTTTTTGCCCGAAATAGTTGGACTTGAACCAATTGTGCGCTTAAGAGACTAAGACGGAGGGAGAACAAATTTCAAAGATCATGAACCAACTAACTGGTCAAAAAGAGTTACTCTCAACATAAAGATTTTAATTTTCGATTTACGTACAGAAGCCTTCACACTGCTTTTAACCCCAAAAAACTAAAATATTTTCATGCACTTCAGCGCCTCCAGCTGAGTAAAGCTCTTTTCCCGGAATTGCTCATCACTGGACGATTTCGAAAAGGCGTCCATCATTCACGCTTTTAATTGTATAGACATGCGGAGCTTAACACGGGGTAATCAGTCAGCTCAGATTCAACTCACGCTTTACGGTGGCTCCCGTGTATGTCAGTTTGGTTCTCATGGTGGTGGTGGTGGTAGTGCCAGCTGCAAAATCAGCAACAAAGTGTTGTCAAATCTGACGTATTTTCGTTGAGACGTTTTAAGTCGAACGGGTAGCCATAACAGAGAACAGCATTGCAACAAGTTTCAGCTCATTGAAGGCGTTCACAAAGCTCGGGTAGGCACACACAACGCTTAAAACTGTAAAATACATGGTAAAGAGTAAAGTAAGCAAATTTCCTTCAGGTAGTAAAACTGCTGCAACATTACAACAGCGAACAATAAATGTATTCTCTAGAAATTCCCCACACTGGCTAGTTTTCTATTTCCGCACCCAAAACAAGTTTGTCATTAAAGCATATGTTCCATCACTTCTAAACAAATATCCAAAGGAATTTTTTCCATCTAAGAAATAATGTAAAAATTATTTCTGTAGCCTCAACTGAACTTTTACGCTTCACCCTGATTTGATGTATCTTGCCTTGATTCTAAACTGACTAATTGTCCTTTGACCGTGTGCTTCCATATCATCTAATGATTTTTTTTTCTTTTGTCTCACTGTTTCTTTCGTGTATATATACGCTTTTGAGACCTGCTTTATTGCCCTTATATTTTCAAAGCGATCTTTGATGAGTGCGGTTTTCTTTCTTTTGTTTGGTAATCTGCGTCGACGGCTGTCTTGTAAGGTGACCACTGGGCCGTCCTCAAGTTGCTCAGTGCAATTATGGCCCAGGGGACCATTCAGAGTTTGTGTTTGTACCGCTCTAAAAAATAAACGAATTGAATTCAAAAGAATAAGGGCGCGAAAAAGTATTAGCTCCCAGCTCCTGTCAGTGAGCTCAGCTCATGTTCTTTTGTTCCAGGGTTTGTAGCGCTCTACTAGTTGTCTATGAAGTGGATGCAAAGAGTTTGTCTATTAGTGCCTACAAACAGGATTTTTCTGCTGTGGCCGCTTTGCATTTGCTACTAGTAGTAGACAATTACTTCCCAAATACGGTATGCAAACTAACCATAACAATTTCGAACTACTTAGAATCGGTTCCGCCTGGCTATGATCCTTACAGATACATCTGGTCGCCTCAAAGCCACGTGCCGGCAGCTTTGAGGAATGAATAAAGAACCGTTATAAAGCTCTGCGTCAATATGCCGTTGTTTTGAACGATTTGCGATGTGCCACTTGTTCTTAAGCTTTGATTCAAGTTGCGGGAAACGCCCTGTATATCAACACATGTCCTATAACTTCCCCATTCACAAGAGGTCGCTGGACCGCAGCTGAAAACTACGTGTCCAAATAGTCTATGGAAGAGCCCTTGAAGAGTTGCGGAAGAGCCTTTTAATTCACAAAACGTTCCATGTTGTCGACGTTCTAAGCCAATGCGTGTATTGCGTCACGGACGTGATGACACCACGAGCACCTGTCGAACGCAAGCACGTGCGTTTCTGCTGTTGCTTTCGGATTTTTGCAGCCAATCCTTGGGTAAACATCCACATGCAGGTACTGCCATAATAATGGAGAAAAAAGTTTGTAGCAACGAAGCCCTGGCGTCAAACTGAAACAATATGGAAAGCGGGGACGCTGGAACTCATTTGTGTTCAGTGGGTACTTTAAATCGCTGCTTGAAAAAAAAAGATTTCTCGTGCTTTAGCTCCGGTTAAACCTGGCGTGTACGCGATAGCGATCCCCGGGTTAAACACGTTCACTTTCGTGTGGCCAACCCCGCGTGTGAGGAAAGAGTCGGTCTGGCAAGGCCAGATCGTCCTCTCGTCTTGGGCTCGCTGCTGATTCGCCTTGTACCACGCTACAACTTCGGGACCCGTCGACGTGGCTTCGCGTAGCCTGTACTGCTGCCGTACTGACTACATACGCTGACAATCCGCCTCTTCACTCATCGTGCATCTGACTAGGGAGCGCTTCATACCCAGCCGAGCAACAGCGCGCGGCGCGTGCTCTACTGCGCATGCGCGGCTCTGACGTCACGAACGGCGGAGGAGCCGGCGGCAGCGGCGGCGCACCTATGACGTCACGCACGCAGCACTTGCGCAGTAGAGTGAGTGCCGGGCACGCCGAAATCGGCTTTACATGGTGTAATGAAGCTATCACTTCAAAACAGTAAACTGAGCTTGGATTCATCTGGATAACGCATGCTGACAGCACATAACTCCATGGCAATGCATATTTGGGAACTCGGTGAGGCGACCAAAGGCTCAGCTCTGCGTTTCAACCCGGAATTCTCAGTGCGCGTTCCTTATTGGACCTTAACCCCGTTTCATATGTGTATTTGAATCCATAAAGCCAAGCGCTTAAGAAAAGGTCAATGACACAAAGGAGCATATTGATACGGTATACAGTCGCCGTAACAGGCGCTAATGACGGGACCGGCGTTACGGTCTTTCCCTTGTGCGTTCTTTACTTCTCATTTGTCTCTTCTTAAGCGTGAGGCGTTACAAACAGAGATGAGCGTTTGTAAGCAGCCCGAATATTAGCTTCAAAATGTGCGAGAAGTCGCCAAAAAATAAATGCCAGAAGTCGCATAAAGATTCACGCACTCGAACCAGTGGGGGAAGGAGTTTGTTTGGGATCACTGGCAGGGTTTTCTGTAGCACCCGGGGTCGATGTGGAGTCAGCGACCACCGTGGAGGAATTGTCTGTAGGCAAAACGTTGGGAGGCGGCGGCCGATTGTCCGAACCAGGCCTGTTACCGCCGTTACCGCTTCCACCATTGCTCCCCTCGAGCGCAGGTTCTTCGTCGCCATCTGTGGGCATCGCAGAGAACGTAATATTGAGAAACGAGTTAGGTAGGGTGCTGGCAGCGGTTGCATCATATGTGCCCAGTTGATGGATGCATGTATCGTTTTCGGGGTGTGTGTGAGATTGTATCATTCCTTCGAGTCTCCATTTTGGGGAACAACTTTACTTGCGTGGTGCCAATGGTCCTCGCTCTGACCTTCATCAATGTGAGGAGGAACACTCGCTAAGCTGCTTTTATATTTCGCCCACAGCTTCAGCTCTCCACAGCATGGCTCTCCGTTGAAACAAGCTGCATGAGCCGCGCCTATGCAAATACGCGATGGAGCCTACATGACGTGAATATACGACAATCTGAGTGATTTCGGCAATTTTTAAAAAAGCTTTTCACTGTCTTTCTTACGCCAGGTATTGTCTGATCATTCTATGCAGGGCACCATATGGAGTCTGCATGTATTCTGTTCTTTTCGCGTGTGTTGTCCGTATAGGCAGCAGAGATTGAGTTTGTTCTATGTGAGGCAAAGGCTAAACAAACACAATTATTGTAATGCTTCACAGTAGTAAGGTGCCTCCTTCGCAGATCCTGATAAATATGAACGCTTCTAGGTGCTTTAGTTATGGTGAAAGTCAGCAGCATAGAAAGTTAGGGAATTTAGGATGCTTAGTGTTTACAGGGACAACCACTGCCATTTTCGAGATTGAGCTTTGTTGTATGGTGCAACCCGGATACACATTTCTGGGTAAGGAACTCTTGTGCGTCTGCGCATATGACAACACCCGGAACGCTGTACGGCGAACGGTTACATCACAAAGGTCATACGAAAATCTGTGGAGGCATAAAGTTGAAGGTGCATATGTTGTCGATTGGAATCGCTGTCGAAAGCTCCACTACGCACCTCTTTCTTCCTTTGTTCTTTCACTCCTTCCTTTATCTTTTCCTTAAAGGTGCGGTTCGGGTGTCCACCGAGATATGTGAGGCAGTTATTGCGTTATTTCCTTTCCTCGAAAACCAATTATCATTATATAGCTAGCCTCCCACTTGACTAGCGTATGTAAGCTATGTGCAGCAGTAAATCATATCACAAACGGTTGCGTCACAATTTTGGTACGAATTTTAAGGAAATTGGCGGCACATGTAGGTCGGTCAGGGGCGAGTATATCTAGACAAACGACATGTATAGGATTGTATAAAGTGGTGGTGCTCGGCTTTCTGTGTGTGTCATGCGGCCGCTTAATGACGTCATCCTATTTTTCTTGCCATCACTGGGATTTTGTACCATCTGCGAGCACACACACATACACTCATGCACCCACACACACACACGCACACACACACACACACACAAGCACGCACGCGCGCACACACACGCACACAACGGCTTCTTTTCACGTAATGTGACCAATAATGATTGCTCATTGAAAAGCCACTTTCTCCAGCCGCTTACCATGCTTCCCGTACTGGGTGAAGATAACAATGGCGCCCATGAGGAACACCAGCATGACAAAGAAGCACAGCATAGACAGCCCCCAGGCGAAAGCATTGTTTTGCTGCAAGTTTCCTCTGCAAAGCAGATGGTGGTGGTGAAAGCATTTATTTGAATATTGCAGAGAGGTTGCGCGGGGTGCGACGCCAAGTTAAGGGGTGGCGGACTCAATAGAGCTGGCAGACGTGACAAATGGTTCACAGTTTCAGCTAGTGCATACGAAAGGGAAACATGAAAGAATGACGAAACGGTACGAGTCCGTGTACCATCTCTTCCTCTTTCGTGTTTCTCTTTCGTATGCTCTATAGCGATTTTTGAAATTAGATGACGATCTCTACGCAGAGCTAAGGTTCTTAGCCAAAAGCGAAGGCAGAAGCCGCACTCCCAATTGCACACTCTGCCCATATACTCACTTATCGCGGTCGCAGCCACGTCTCTATAGCCGGCCGCTGAGTTTCTGAGCTAACATTAGCGCAGGTAACTTATCGCAGGCTGTCAGAATGGCAACTCTTGCTAAAACAATGTTGCACAAAAATTAACGATGGCTTAGTTTTGGTTAAACCGAGGGAGAAGCGGCAGCTTCGCGATGGTTTATCATGGCAAAGTCCCGTTATTCTATGCTTTGGTGTTTATTGGGTCTTTGCCGGGCTAAACAATGGTGAAGATACCGTCGGCAAGCAAAAAGTCAATCACGTGACCAGATTTTGGTTGACCTTGACTTGGCCTTGACTTGACCTTGAAATGACCTTGACATCTAACCCCATTGCGCATTCTGCCCATATTCTCACTCATCGCGGTCACAGCCAGTATTGTAACACGTCTCGATGGCCGGCCGCTGAGCTTCTGAGCCTGCATTAGCGCAGGTAACTTATCGCAGGCTGTCAGTATGGCAACTCTTGCTAAAACAATGTTGCACAAAAATTAACGATGGTTTAGCTTTGGTTAAACCGAGGGAAAAGCGGTAGCTTCGCGATGGTTTAGCGTGGCAAAGTCCCGTTACTTTACGCTTTGGTGTTTATTTGGTCTTTGCCGGGCTAAACCATGGTGAAGATACCGTCGGCAAGCCAAAAGTCGATCACGTGACCCGATTTTGGTTAACCTTGACTTGGCCTTGACTTGACCTTGAAATGACCTTGACATCTGACTTTTGCAACGGCTTGGCAATTGGTCTGATTACTGACAATTCACTGGTTCTCCGAACTTATAAACTGAAGACTTGACGTTGGCTGAGCCTTGAAGGCCATGGGAAGTACACGGCGATCTCGGCCCGTTACCTCTAGTAGTGAAGCTACCGCTTCAAAAACTTTACAAATTTACACGCTGACTTCTCTGGCAGCTTCACCTTGGGCCGTATGTTCGAGCACTAGCGCGAAAGATCTGGATGAAGAGTAGAACCCAAGAGAAGCGCCCGTTCACGACTGTACTTTTTTTATGCAAATCCAACGGCGAACATAAAGTTACCACATTCAAAGACAAGAAATGAGGCAAACGAGAGCCCGTGTTGCTGCTTCGAGCCAAGGGAGAGAAATAAATTCATCATGTAGTGTGTGTGTGTGGCAGAGGGGCGGCTCCCCATCGTCTTCAAAGATACAGATCAGCGAACAAGAGATCTGGCAAGTGGGCCCTAGAAAGAAAAAAATAAATCTTCGGAAGCCAGCCATCTGACTGGCTATACGACAAAAAAATAGTCGTTCTGGATACGGCACACCAAGACGTGTTCTTGACAGTCAGACTACCCTTTAGTGCTTTGTTTTAACGCTGCATAGTTAACAGTCTCGTTGACCAGCAAACCTAGCATCGTCGGCACGTTAGGAAAAGCAGGCGTCCTACCTGCCACCAAAGTCACGTGCGCTTGTTACGTCTTCACAACATGGCCATTGTAGCAGGTGGCGGTTTATTAATGATTGCGCGCAAGAGGCGGCTTGGGAAGAGCAACCAGCGTCGCACAAGCCCCATCGGTGGTTGTGTTTAAAACAGCCACCAACCAGGGCAACGGCGCACCGCTTAACCGCTGCACCACTGAGCCAGGAGTGGTGTGATGATTCCCCGCGGTCTATGAATGTAGAGAATGACTGATTCCGCTTATATAGGCATGTAGGCTGGACCTAGGCGACAGAGAAGTACTTGCACGGGATGGATCTCTAGTGACTATTTTCGCATAGTATTCCTATGGTTAGGTTAAGAGTTATATGATGGTGGAAGAAAGAACCGTGTCCTTGTCTGCAAAGAGAGAGGCAAAGAGGTCCCCTCACCGCTTTTTAAAGAGCTCATTAAAGTTATCTCCTCACACCCTTAAGACGGATTTTAATTGTCCCTTCAATTTTGTTTTATGTTCGCCTGTTGAGTGGAATACATCTCACGTCTTGCTTCATGCTACCAAGTCACCGTTCGTGATGTCTTTTTTTCGCCTACGTCTGTCACGCTGATGTTTCAAGATGAATCACCAGTTTGGCATGTTGCTATGTTCTATAGACCTGGTGCAGTGTGTGGCACATCTGCTGAGGCCACGCCTGCTATCTACTGTCAGATACTCATCCCATTTACTGCAGTAGCTAGAACATGCCCAGGCGTATATGCCTGAAACTTTCAGTCCAGCACTGCGATCTTCTGAGGTCTCATTCGACCGTCCAGAATTTTTTTCTTACCATTCTAGCGACAATTTTTGCGACAGCCGTAAGCTTCCTTTTTAATTTCCTTCCGAAATATGTGTTGCCTACGGATGTTTCCTGCACCAGCGGCTTTATCCGAGCAGACAATGATACCATCTCAGGGACACAGGCAAGCTTGGAAGGGACGGAAACAAATCATCTGAGTTGCGATGAAATCCGCTCCTGCCAGCAGGTTATCAAACTACGGTCCTCCCCGTACCATGCAGAACCGCTATGAAGTGAGCGCGGTTTACTGCTAGACAAAAACGACCCAAACGCTTGGAGAAGCATTGCTAATAATGGCTTTCGAAATTAGTCTTTGACGGTTGAGTGGTTACCTCGATAAGCGGCTAATATTTGTGTCATCAGTCTCTCTCTAGGGACTAACCTCTGCCATTTATAGCTTCGCATCTTCCAAATGGATGCAAATCTACTAGTGCAAGATATTCCGCAAGAGAGAACAAAAAGCTGCTCCATATTAACCAGTGATAGCTGCCGTAAAGCTTAGCAGTAGCAAGTCACGTAAGCTAGAGCAGCACCAAGGCTTCCGTGTGAAGCAAGGCACACTGCAATTTTGCAATGAAATTTCCGAGTCTGAGCTCTTCGAGCTTCGCCAGTCATGCTTCGCACTCCAACCACACAGCTGTCAGCTGACTTAGGGCTTCTTTTGCACATGGCATTGCCCATCTTACGGACTGCGCACACGCCAGTTTAACAAATGCACTAAACTCGCATTTCGCCCTTGCTCGGCATACGCCTAACTGATATCATGTGCTGCCGTGTCCTGTCTGGACCGCACCATCTGGGGCCTTATGCCGCTTTCTGCCAATGTCTGTGGTGCTATTAATAGGGGCAGTTTTAAATTTCATTTTTCTGCGCTGAGGCAAACTCTAAGCAGGCTGCTGATGGTGGAAACTGCCGATAAATCGAGCTCGGTTGTGCACCTGTAACGGCCGCCTTAACGTACAAGGTTAAAGTCTAACCTTAACTCTGTTTTTCATTATTTCATCTTTTCCTCTTTTTCGACATGATTTGCACTGATTATATCTCTTACTGATTAAACATAGTATAGACTCGGACCAATAAGATTCCTAGTCATACTCAAATATAATGCTCATCTGAACGCCGAAGCGCACTAAGAACAAAACACGGCAGTGATGTGCCTTTACTTACTTTTCCTCAGCTGACAAAGAAAATATGCAAAGTCCTTTGTGAGCAGTTGAATTCGTTATTTAATATGGAATATGTCTGAAGATATGTGAATTACATGACTGGAAATTCGTATTCAGGATTCTGATGCAGTTCACGTTAAACGATGTCGCGTTTGAGCGCTTTAAAGCCCGATTTCATACAACGGTTCCCTAAACACCGAACAGAGGTTTTAATAAAAAGAATGCGGCTTATTCTACTCACCTTTATTTGCAGGAGTTGTACAGTAAATTCTTTCTTATTTTTACCGCCAGAGGATTTGTTCAACTCTGCCCGATTTTACTTCTCAACACACATAATTAATAATAATTAATAATTGGTTTTTGGTGGAATGGAAATGGCGCAGTATCTGTCTCATATATCGTTGGACACATGAACCGCGCCGTAAGGGAAGGGATAAAGGAGGGAGTGAAAGAAGAAAGGAAGAAATAGGTGCCGTAGTGGAGGGCTCCGGAATAATTTCGACCACCTGTGGATCTTTAACGTGCACTTACATCACACAGCACACGGGCGCCTTAGCGTTTTTCCTCCATAAAAACGCAGCCGCCGCGGTCGGGTTCGAACCCGGGAACTCCGGATCAGTAGTCGAGCGCCCTAACCACTGAGCCACCGCGGCAGAAAGCAAATATTTGTTGTTTGGTGTTGCATTCGGCCACGAGTAAGGCAGACAAGAACGCCTAGTCTGGCTTGTCGCAATGCATTCGGCATGCGCTGTTTTGCTACACCGACTCGCAACACGCGTCCGAAGCTCAGCGTTGCGCTGTAGTCTCTCCCTCCGCTGCCCTTGGCTCACCAATACGGCTTACTTTTTCTACGTGCTTTTCCCTTTTCTCTATCATCCTTCGTGAAGCATCCACAGTGAAGTGCGGAGTGGTCGGCCAGTTGGTGGCACATTGCTACTAAACGCTTTATCGCGGACATAAGGTCACACGTAAGAGTAAACAGCACGTACTCTGCTGTCTGTCCTTCTGTCCTCGCTAAACTTTTTGTGCAGTGTCAACACCACCTGGCCCACCACACTTACTTCACTCTGAATATTTCTGCAAGAAGGATAGCGGAAAGCGGAAAGATTGCTGTGTGCTGTTCTGTCTGTCTTTGTGACCATAGTAAAACCTTTATGGAGCAATTCACAGTGATGCACCAGCTGCTGACTCTGCGGCTAAACGAAAAGCTGTGGAGACCAGCTGCGCAGCAGACTCAGGAGACGCAGCTTCGGAGAGCCACGAAGCTGACGACAACCGCTACGCCTGCTATGGCGCATGCGCGCGCTTGCAGGATAAGGAGGAGAAAGCGTCGGTGCTCAGCACCATGGAGCCATAGGAGTAGCGGCGCGCTATGGTATCGTTCAACCAGAGCCGAAATAAAATCTAAGCGCCATCTAACGGACCCGCCGTGGTAGCTCAGGGGTTAGGGCGCTCGGCTACTGAACCGGAATTCCCGGTTTCGAACCCGACAGCGGCGGCCGCGCTTCGATGGAGGCGAAACCCAAAAGGCGCCCGTGTGAAGTGCGATGTCGGCGCACGTTAAAGATCCCCAGGTTCTCGAAATTATTCCGGAGCCCTCCACTACGGCACCTCTTTCTTCCTTTCTCTCACTCCGTCCTTTATTCCTTGCCTTACGGTGCGGTTCGGGTGCGCAATGTTAGACAGATACTGCGCCATTTCGTTTCCTCGAGAAACAATATTCAATTTTGAATTTCACCCATCGCGTACCCTACTAATATTTCTACGATGCAGCAAAACTGTTCCCCCCTCATCAGCGGAGTCGGTGCTCTTGTCGCCCTTACTCTTTACATTAAGTCATGATATGCCGAATTCTTTCAGGAGATGCGATTGGGGGGTAACTTTTATCCCATGTTGAGGGCTGTGTCAGCGTTTAAAGAAGCAAATTAAACTGACAGAAAACGAACTTGCTAAATTGTTTATTGTTTCATGCAGTGTTCAAACGCGCGTGGTCTTTCGTTGGTAGGAAAGACAGCGAATAAATAAATATCAATGACTTACTTCCGGTAGGCTCCACTAGAGGGCAAGAAGAAACAAACGCTCTTAGAGTATGGGCAGATGGAGGGAAACCATAAATTTTAGGTTTTGTTCGTTGCGTCAAGCTCCCACACGACAGGAGCCAAGCGATGACAAACGCATCATGTCGGCACAGTCAGCACCAGCAAGAAGAACTGAGTTCGCTTTATACACTGTTGTAAGTGGCAGTCTAAATTAACAGCATGCTGGTTTTTTGCGCAGTTCTCTACGCCAAATGTAGGGATATGTCCATTTTTTTTATTGGGCTTGCGTATCTCTAGCCCATGGCCGGCGGCCATGCTTGCAGAACTCATGCCACACCTGACCGTTTCGGGCATTGATACATGGCACAGGTCCTGTTCGATATATGCATGGAGTGCAAAGAATTTTAAGCGATAGCTTAAAGGTTCCGCATCGAAGAAAAAGCGGGGTTCTCGGCGTAGGCCATGAGCGAAAAATTGTGATCAACCGAGAGGGCCTGTTGCGGGAATTTCAAACACCCATAACGCTTACGTTAAACCGGACTTCACACGTGTGATGAATAAGATTAAAATAAGGCACGTAATATAATAATTATAATAACTTCTTTATTTCCATCTGTGATGGAGGAAACTGCGAGTAAAAGTCGCTTTAGAGGCAAGCGACTTCACTAGAGCCCGCAGTCTCCTTTACAGGGCAAGGAAAGATTGAGCAGAAGATACATAGACAGGAATTGACTCCATATGAATATGCAAAAAACTAAAAACAAACAGCTCAAATTACATACAAAATGCTCTTCAATTTTTTAAGAAAGAATGAGCGACGTAACGTTCAAGTAATCCTCATACATGAGATGTATAAAAATCAATACTTGATTTTTTATGTGAACTGCAAGCCTCGACATTTCCTGAATTATTTAACTGTGTAAATTAAATCACTTCGCTCGATTAAATATTTCAATATTTTTAGATTTCAGGTGGGATTCGAACCACGACCTTAGGGTACACCGAGCCAGACACATTACTAACTATTGCACGCACAGCATGCTTGTACGGTTGTGTAACAATAGGGGCTTATATGCATGCCGTGTGTCTTTCACATAAAGTGGTATTTTACCAGTGCATGGTAATGAGTAAATGTACGTTTACGGAGGACCAGACGCGCCTCTCGCGCCATATAGAAGACAAAGCTGAAATGTTCAACTAATTTTTAAGGCACTGTGTAGAGCGCATTGTTTTTTTTTTTAACTGAGGAATAGTTGTGAAGTGATGGGCAGTTCGCAATGTAAGCGCGAATACCTATCTGTTCACAATGTTCACAAAAGGGGACACGTATTTACTGCAACAATTTGAAAAAATCTGCAAAATTTTTCTTCATACCGTGTCCTTCTTGTTAGGATCTGCGGGACACCTGCCACTAACCCTAGCCGAAGTATTCCAGAATGACGCTGTTAGCTGGCCTGCGTGCGCTTGTGATGAAATTCGTACTGCAGAAGAGAAATCGGTGCATTTGTCGCAGCGATGGTTAAATATGATAGCAGAAAACTTACGTTGGGACACTTCGGATGCATCTGAAAGGCAGTGAACCACAAGCAGCGCCGAAATACAATGAAAGAACCGTAGTGATTAAAACTTAGCACATGCACATGCTTGTCAGTAAAGGCCAGCTGGCTTAATATTTTTGTGGACCCCGTGTTCGTGGTGAATGGTCGAGTTTTTAGTGACGAAAAACCACTACACCAATGAGGCGACGGCGTGCCGCTGTTTTTTTTTTTTTGAGCGGGAGAAAGTCTACAACCGTATATCAAAAAAAAAACCCAGAGTTCTCTGCGTAGCTTTGTGACTACGAAGTGAACAGACCGAATGGTCATCAGCATAACGTAGCTTTACGGCCCCGAATAGTGGCGTGGTTTTTAGCGAACTGAATTTGTTTAGCAATGACCAGGACTGCTGGCACCATTTCTGCTGAGGCGACCCATCGGCTTAAACTCGCCTAGTTTCATGGCGTGAATGCGTTCAATGCGAGTGACCGAACATTCCCGTAATTTTTATATTTCAAACCTTTAATGATCTGAATTCTTCTAGGAATGGTTCTCCTAATCAGCGTTTATGATGTCCAGCTGGTTTGATCAATAGCAAAATTCAAACATATTCTGACATATAGTAGAAATGATTGCGTGAAGTACCAAAACGGAGGCATTTCTGAGCGCATAAAAGTGCTGTGCTGATTAAAATAAGAGGCCCATCGTATGTGGCCCACTTGCCTCCGCATTTCTTTTCGGAAGTGGCTATATTTTCGGAAGCGTGCAGAATCGCCCGAAAAACAGGATGCCGGCAGTGTCGTCTTATTGGCTCGCTTAGTCACGGGAAATCCACAGCCATACTCGAGAAGGATTTTTTGTTTTTGTTTCTATAAATAGAAAAAGAAAACAGGATAAATCAAGATTTGTTCCCCTTGAGAGTGTGTTGCATTCGGGTAGCGTTGTGAGATATCTTGGGCTGTGTTTGATTGCCGGCTGCCGGCAGCATTCAGTGCAGCGTGTTCTGGGAAAACGAAAAATACCCGCAGTGTAGGTTCATTGGCTGTGTGCTGTGATGTGACCGCAATCAACTAATGGGGTCAAACTTCTCGAAAAATGCCTTGTGAGCTATTTTTCCAGCTGCCGGCACCGTAATCTCGACCTTCCTTCCCAGGCGGAATGACCTCTGAACCCGAGCACCAGCTCTCTTATATGCAGAGCTGCTGTGGCCAAATTCCAATGAGCAATAAGCGCTGCACGCGAGAAAAATTAACCGAAAGCGTAAAACTCACCGACCATGGCGGAAGATGTATTAAGAAGCAAGCGTCGGTTGCTTCAAAAGCCGAATTGCAGGAGGGTTAGGCCTGGAGTCAAGCGGTCTCCCGCGGAGGTAGCACAGCGGGCAGGAACAGAGGCAGGAGAGAGGCAGGAACACGTGAAGGTGGCTAGCTTGCGGCGGTTGACTTGAGCGCAGGGAAGATCAAGTCCTGAGCACAGGGCGAAGGTCGCTTGAGTGAGATCAGCGGCGAGAGAAGCACGGGCAAGGAGCACGCTCACTTCGTCTTTCAAAGCAGCGCGGGATCCTTGGCTCGAAGCAGTGCCTACTTTAACCTTATCTCTGAATGAGTCACAGCACTCACGAAATTGAAGAAGAAAGCCACCGCGGTGGCTCATTGGTTATGGCACTCGGCTGCTGACCTGAAAGACGCGCGTTCGATCCCGGCCGCGGCGGTGGAATTTCGATGGAGGTGAAATTCTAGAGGCCCGTGTGCTGTGCGATGCCAGTGCACGTTGGAGAACCCCAGGTGGTCGAATTTCCGGAGGCCTTCACTACGGCGTCCCTCATAGCCCGAGTCGCTTTGGGACGTTAAACCCGCTAAACCAAACCAGACCGAAATTGAAGAAGAGGGAGAGAGAAAACCTTTTATTTTCCAATGCGCAAGAAAGCCAAGTGCCGGACGACAGAGTGCATTGTTTTCTCAAACGGGATGAGGGGTAGAAAATATCTGTTTGATCGAAAAAAGCACATTTTTTGGATTTGATTATTAAATCTTCACAAAATTATAAGGAGCATATCAGGAGGTTCTTTTACGAAAGTCACTGCAGGGGCCACGGCCTAGACGCTCCTCCTAGGCGGGGCCCGTAATCTTTTTACAATAAAAAAATAAAAGTTTTCCTCCGCCACCTCCCATGCACGTCTAACGCGAGTGTCGACGGCGTTACATCAAAACTTTGCTTTCCTCGCCGAACACCGTGAAAGGATGGTATATGCGCAGTTTTTTTTTTGTCATGTGAAACCATTTTACGCCTTCTGTGAAGAGTGCAGCAGAAAAGTATTAAGAGCACTGAAGCTGAGCGAGAGGTTAGGCATGTTCCTTCAAGTGTCTCGTCTTTTTCTGCGCTGTCCTTCAATGAAGATGTATCAAGAACACAAGCAAAACTTACATAACCCTAGCCTTGCTACTCATTATTGGCAGCAAACATGAAAATAAGGATGTGGTAAGCGGAAATGCTTCACGAGAGCTTTTGAAGAATAATTCTCAGCCTTTCTTATAAAGACCCTTGTTGGATAGTTTTCGGCGCCGGTTATCTTTGCTATTGAGCGTATTTCCTTGAATTTTCCAGCCAGAAGAAAGTCAAGTCAACAATTTGTAACTTATGAGAACATGGTTGCCAAGTGCTTATGAGTGTGAATTGAAAATGAGCAAATATATAATCCGCGATTAATTCGATTCAGGCCAAATCTCGGGGACGCAAACATGATTGGCTACACTGGCTGAAGATATCATATATTTGTCGCCTCACACGCACCTTGTATACAGATGTTGGTTGCGTAATGTTACACGCGAATAACCTTGAGAACAGGGCAGATTTGGGCATTTCATTGCAGATTACGTAAACTGTACACGACCTGTTTAAGAACATGAGAATCTCTATCCGGTTCAATGAAGAACACATTAATGGCGCTTGCCATCTGTTGAAGTGATAATCCGAGAACCGCAAGTGGATAGCTCAAAGAAACCCCAAGTTTTGCTGATCGTGCCATGGACAAAACATGCCCCGGTGCAATGGGGATGGGGTGTGACTTCAAAATTAATAAAAATCGGCAGTCAGCCGAAAACAACTGGACACTGGAACACACATGTAAATTAGTGGAACATCAGAGGTAAGAAATTAAGGGCGGAAATTTGTAATCTCTAACCGAGATAGATCGGCGAAAAAAATTATACCGAAAGCATAAAACGGCGAAATAAAATGTGAATTCAATAAAGCTATTAACTTTGAAATCACATCTGAAATTACGCTTGTGGCCTTATCGCTAAGACATCGTAGTCGAAACACTCGGCAGTTGTGCTAAAGAATTCAGTGCCAGCTGCTTTATTAAACGATAAAACCTCCCATTGCAAAACAAAGAAAATCCACAACTCCCAACTGTGCTATCCTGGACAGGCGAAGAAGAAAAATCAGAACACCAGCGCGCGCCACCGGTGACCGTTCCGAATCTCTCTGACTGCGTTTGAAGGCCGCCATCTCTGAACGCCGTTCTCGGTTTCTGTTCTATCTGTGCGTATTTCGAAGTCTATTCAACTGGGAGCATGCCTCGCATCTTCTGGCTGTCTCGTTCGCCCTCTCCGTCAACGCTCAGGTAAGAGAATCGGTGACACATCGAATGAAGTTAGCGGCCAATCTGTGGTACTGTCATCGGTGGATGACTGCGCGGTTCTTGAACTGCCGGGTGTTTTGCAACAGCATGGTGGAGCAAAGAAACAGCGGCTTGAGTGTGGCGTCCGCAGAAGGGTGATAAAAAGTCGTATGAATGGAAAGAGCGAAGAGCGATGCTAACCGGCGTTGTTAGGGTTAAGATATAACCGCAAATAGACAGACCGATGACTAAGTTTAGCTTCACATGTGTCGCTCATTTTGATACAATGAAACCTGGCACAAGCGCAAAGCGACTGGAATACAAGCAAAAGTAGACAACATGAATGCATGTCCAGTGATTTTGGTGTCTATTCTTTTATCTTCCTTTGTCTTTTAATGCTAGAACCATCTCTCATTGGTGTCTAAAGGCAAAAACTAGCTCAGGTGTGTGCTGTTAGCGTGAACTTTGGACTCGTGTTCATTTATTTGCTCCACAGGGTTTGAGTTGGTGGGACTCGTGCTTCTGCCTGATTGCCCTCAGATTTCCTTGAGCGTTAACAATCACCACATGAATTAAATCAGAGTGGCTTCGTGATTTACGCGTGCATTTAAGGTGATTTTTTTTATTAGTTCACAACTGGTGACTACCGTTATTGAGAATCAGATTAACTTTCCGCCTGAAAAGGCAAACCTTATGAATTCTGTCAGCACCTGAAGTGTCACTCGAGCATAATTTAAATATTCGCATTCGAATTAAGCGTGTGCAGCTATACTCGCATGCTCGGCGCTATCTATTGAATTGAAGTATCAACCTCTCTCACATCTTCCATGCTCAGACTGGAGGAATAATAGCAACTTGTTGCAATGTCAACTTTTTTTTTGATGATGCGGTACTTTTTCTTGCAGAGCAGGTATTTCTTATAGCACTGTATAGAGAGACTAGGGTGAAGTGAGAAGAAATTCTCACTTCGAGAATAACCCTCTGCTGAACGTTGTTTTAGGAGGAATAAAATAATCGTTCTTTTTAAACACTACAAAGCAGGGCCTGTTTCAGTCCCTTCGTGCATTCTTTCTCAGTTTAAATTGGACCTTAATGAAGAGGAACTTGAAAACGTATTTCAGTTGTTTGCATTCAAGGCTTTCCAACGAGTTTTATGTATAATTTGCAGAGGCTAACAAGATAGTGCTAGGTTTCATATTGGGTTTAAGAGTAGTTTTCATGCTTGCGGCGCATACTGAGTGTGCCACAATACGCACCCTTTTCCTAATTCGAGCAACTTGAACTCATCAAATAAGCGGAATCTCAGCCACTGGCCTTCTGAGCGCCTGATCAGCATGACGATTTTATAAATTTGGGTCTTTAAAACGCTAAAAAAACTTAAGATGAGGAAGGCTATGAGAGCGAACAAGCGTCTCACGGATCTGAAGTTTGAATGACGAATTCAATGGGAAATGTACCACACAAAGCACGAAATTAACACACAAGTCACTTGCACTCCATGAAAAGAGGTTGTTTGCTTTGCAACACTACGGGCTGGTGTTTACAGGTTTCAATAGACTTATCGATAAAGTAAATTCTAATGATTTTTCTTCCCAGCTTGTCACCCATAGTTGCCTTTCTAAAAAGTGGCTTGCCACTATTGATTTTACTTCTAGGCACATAACAGTGAATTGAGATGTGCTTTCGTTAGGTTTGTCTTTTTGACGTTTCTTGTCCATGAGTATGTACCAAACCTTTCTGTTACCCACTTTAGAAGTATTATTCTTTCAGTGTGCCATATTCTTAGGTGAATTTAAAGCGTGCGTACTTTTATCTACCCCGCGTTGCTCCAGGATAATCTGGGTGCTTCACTGTGGTCGTTCCACCTTTACAGTACATGGAGCAAACTCTCGGAGGAAATGGTTCAGCGTGACTACGACAGGAAAACTCGGCGCCACTGGAAGGAGATCTTCGCCTCTTTCATCCTCATCGCCAGTTTTGTCACGGTGATCGTTTTCATCATGGGACTCAACCTTAAGATGGTACGGCAGACTGCTGCCTGAACGGCAATCCTGCTGAGTTCTTGCAGCAATCTTATGTCCGGGGAAAAACATTTCCCACAAGACAGCTTAAGATGCATTTATTTTTCACTTCTGTAGTTTTTCGGCCACAACTTCTCACGAAACTGACATTAGGCTAAGCGAATCTGTCACTTTTTTTAGGGAGGGGGGGGAGGGGGTGTTCAGGATGCATTAATGACGCGCAATTGAGACATGACCTTCTACTTAGCATGTGGACATACGTGCTCTTCTGTTGGTCAAGGGGGCTGGCAGTAATGTTGTTTCCAGTTAGTATAACTAGCGGAATTCTCACATAGCAATAGCATTTTCTCGTGCAAGTACACTTCAGCTGTCAACAACGATATCTCCACTTGTTCTCATGACGACATTCTACATGACCTAGGTAGATGGCAAGCTCTGGTGTTTCAGTATATAATGTGCCCACGGTGCGGCTTTGAAAATTTGTGTTTTCCAACCGATTCCATTCAAAGTCATGTCAACCTGGTTGCACAAGCGCTGCTCGTTTTTTTTTCCAGTCATCCGGAAGGAAACCATACAAAGGCAGCCGACAGAGAGGCCCGTTCGGACTTCCTGAAACGACAACGCCTGAGAAGATTGAAAATGGGGGTGAGGTGAGCACTTGTTTATACCTGGAGAAACCTATACAAAGCTAAGTGCAAACTATCGGTTTTTTCAAAACATGCCAGCCTGACCTAAAGAGGACATATGGTACGGCTACGACCATTCGGTTATCCCCATGCAAAGGCTAGTCATGATATCAACTGAATTCAACTGTGCTTTATTGCAACATGCAGTTGCCGCACAAAACATCCGACGCATGTACATCTTCAACTACATCCATAACAGTCGCCTTGATGACAGCTTTGATCATCCTTATCTACCCTTTAGGTTAGCGCATTCTTTGTTGGTTAAAAATAGCGATATGTCACTGTAATTAATTGCTAATATGAAAGCATTCTCAGGTTTCCCGCTTACATCTGGTCTTTCCCCTGCCCATAATGGTCAGGCGCTCGAACATCGGCCCAGTTTTACTACACATTTTTCAGCTGCTTCAATGAAGTGCCAAATGCAAATGCCCAAATGCCCCTCCAAAAAACGTGCGCAGGGTGAAAGATAGCCTAGCTGAAATGTGAGTGAAATGTGAACCCCGGTTGAAGAAAGGCAAGCGGAACAGGTGATCAAAGGGAACAGCACCCTCCCTCTTGTCGTATGCGTACCCTGGCGGCTGTTGGTGGTAATCTTGATGAGACATTACGCTCAATCGAAATGTCGGTTTACACACTGTTTTCTGGCGCTCATCTGAGTAACAGACCGCGGACTACACTAGAAGGTCCACGGTCAAGGGAGACCCCAAGACATACGGTCCGAAAGGCCGACCAGGGGGGCAGCCAGGTGAAGAAGAGCGGCCCCGTCCACCATACCCGGAGGTGGGAGGTGAAGGAGTGCGGCCTGGTCCACCATACACCGAAGAGGAGGATACTGAAGAACCAGAATACGAAGGGAAGCTTCGCGCACCGCACCTGGAGCAGAGCGGCAAAAACGGGGCAAAGTGCAGCACTCCCCTGTGCCAGAGCCTCAAGCAGTGGTTCAAGGAGACGCTCGGCAGGCAGGCGGACCCGTGTAAAGAGCGCAACACCTTTTTGTGTGACCCGGCGGTCCCGTTTCCTGGATTCAAGTCGCCGCTGGCCAAGGTAAGCGATGAAGAGGCGCTCGCTGCTGTTTTGTTAGCAACGGAGATATCTTTCAATGCGTTAGCATTAGAGCACTCGGATTGAAAAATCTTTTCGTCTGTTTTTCTGATGCCTCGGTTGGCAGGTGGCGAAGTGCAGAGTGAAATTCCCCTTTCCACTTTCACAGCAGAGGGAAGGGAAGAAAAAATTGGCAATGGCTTAGCTCCGCTATGCCAGGATATACATAGAGGGATGTACGTTTCCATGGCTGAGCTTGTTGTTGGCACTGTATGTTTAGCAATGAGAGACATGTCCGCTTGAAATGTCCGGATCGCAGATGCACTTTCGGAAACTCGAATGGTGTGATCAGTCACACGACGGGCCTTCACATCCTCTTCGGTTGGTTGCCGTTAACTGACGCCTTCCATAGGTTCCATCTCGGCGGCTATGGGGCGTCCATTACGCTCGGCAGTCTGGCGTCTCCGTTTGGCAAGGCGTTCCTCTCTCTGTTCGGGCGTCTCTGCTGCTCTCTACGCCTTCTGACGCTCATTCTCTCTTTGTTGAGTAGCCAACTGCCAGGCGACAACCTCAGGATTGGAAGAGTTAATGTTCTCTTATCTATACCGCTGTTTAGCAGCGGTTGGACTCACCTTCTCTGCATCCATATCAAGCGTTGCGATACAGCCGCCGATTACATCTCCGCTTTTTATACCCAATGCTGCGCATGCGACGACGCATGGTTCGGATGATGAACGCGGTGTGGCGTCATACCAAACTGCGGCGGCGGTGAGCCGCGCGATGTGACGTCATGCCAGATGGCGCCGCGAGCGCGCGAAGCAGAGTAACTGTCTCACATATCTCGGGGGACACCCGAACCGTGCCGTAAAAGAAAGGATAAAGGAGGGAGGGAAATCATGAAGCGCGCGGCGCACCCACTCCTCCTCCCCGGTTGCCGTGATAACGGCGCATGCGCACAACTTTCCTCCCGCATGTATCATTGTAACGCATGCGCACAACTGTCGTCTCGCCTCTACCGCGAAATGCTCGACTGGTAGCCTAGTGCAGCTCCCGCTACAGAAATTGGAGGACGCTCAAGCTTTGCCTTTAAGAGTGCAACGCGACAGCGTGTTGCAGCACTGACAGGGCGTCCACGGAACGCCATCGCCCGTTCGGCGCGACGCCTTGCCCGTTAGACAAATCGCTCGGCTACGTACGGTGAAACGGACGCGCGGAGCGGAAAACCAGGTAGAAGCGCTGCCAGGCGCCTTGCCGAAACGCGCGGGGCTCAATTAGCAGTCATACTTCGTCGGCACATCGTTCTCGACCAACCCGATGCCACGAACGCCAGCATAGCTTCCGCGCCGAACGAACGGGCAGCGAGCCGCAAGCTTCGTGGTGAACGCGCTTTGAATGTGCGCTGCGTTGTTCGCCGCTCACCGCGTGATTCCTGCGTGCCCACACGGCCCCACTGCGCCCGAACGAGACAAGCGGGAGGCACTGCCGTCGCGTGCTATCTGTCGGGGCAGTGGCCTGCATTGCGAGGAGGAGGAGGAGAGAGAGGAGGGATTTTTTGCTCACTGGCAACGTCGCCGACGGCGACGACACTGGCTTTTCTGCGACACGGGGCCTTTAGCGCTGTCGCGTTAAAAAGAATAGAGGGTCGGAGGTATTATCTGGCTGGACCGAGAGACTGGAGCCTGGTTACGGCGTGTCACACGGTGATTGACGGACGGGGTCGAGCATGCTCTGGTGGCCTCAGCGGCAGCTGATACACCGGCCGGGTGACACTGGTGCTAATGCACTCTCGGTTGCATCAATTGTTTTCATCTTCTCTGTCTTTTATAAGCACAGCAAATAAGAAAGAAATCATCGAGACTCTTTATCGATCTACCCCAAGCACAGTGTAGCTCCTGCTTTATCAACAAGCACTGGAGCCCTCTCAACGTAGCCGCTCAAGAGGACTGCAAGGCGGTTGCATCCACCCCTGCTTAACTTGATCCATAGGATGTAGCATGGTGCGCCCTTCTTATCTTTGGTCGGAAAAGGCCCCGTTTTAATCGTATATGCATTGTAGGGCACATTAGAGCTCCATCGAGAGCTCCATTGAGATCCACCTTTTAGGTGATCTGCTACGTCCTACTATTCCTGTCCTCTGTCTTGTATACCGAGACTGGAAGCGCAAGATTCAAAACAAAGGGACAACGCCAAATAGCAACACTACGAGACACGTTGCACTTTGTCTTTAATCTAGCACTCCCCAGCCTCAACATGCACGACCAACTAGCCCCCTACAAAGCTTATCTGTCTTGTATTCAAGCCTAGGTTCCCTTCCTCATGAATGATGTATAGGATTCATTTTTTAGGTGATCTTCGGCCACGTCCCACTATTCCTGTTCTCTGTCTTGTATTCAAGTCTAGCTTCCTTGGACATCATTTTATATTTTGAGGCAGATGTGGAATATTTATTAAGCGATCGATGGGAATCGTGGAATATTCTGATGAACAGCAAAATTGCCTTTAAATTTTTTGTTGCGTTTGCACCAACTAGTTGCGATTGCCATAAAAAAAATA
The DNA here is from genome assembly GCF_052857255.1 of Amblyomma americanum. Taxonomy (NCBI): domain Eukaryota; kingdom Metazoa; phylum Arthropoda; class Arachnida; order Ixodida; family Ixodidae; genus Amblyomma; species Amblyomma americanum. Next base: position 9,192,411 of record NC_135504.1, read on the forward strand.
ATCCGGGGCGTTTTTAGAATAACTTCAAGAAACCTTCAAGCGGACCGAGGGGGAATCTTCGGATTTACTGTTTTTATAGTGGAATCTTAAAACTCTGCAAAAAAAGTGTTCATAAACTGCCCATTGAATGCCGCACTTGCGTGGAATCTTTTGGTATGCATGTGCCCGCCGGAGAGTTTGGGAGCGGACATTTCACTAAGGCAATCGTTTACTGAGCTCATGGTCGTTTCTTTTTTTTTATAAAGCAACAATGACTTTTTGCACTCGCCAATAGCACACCAAAAAATTATTTGTTTCATTGCAGGTGCGGTCCGTCGTGATCTCCAAGCCGGACAGAGCACACGGCACTGCCATGAGACAGCAGGGCGCCTCTAATGAAGGAGAGAGCACGGATCTGCTCAAATCATGTCTCGAATACTCTCGTGAGCCGGACGCTGGGGTCAGTGACATCCTGCTGTTCTTGTCTCATCTGAACCTCGACCAGCGCCGCATGGTGGACGATCCGGCAGAGGATCCGCTCGCCCGCATGATGGAGCTGTCTCTCGAGTACGGTGTGGACGCTCCCGTGTCTTTCGCCCGGCAGTATGACGTCACTGGAGAATCCTCGGCGCCATACGTGGTCAAGGTGGGTCGCGTTTTGGGGAGGGAAATTGTCTTTTTGGACGGTGAAAATGGTCACTGATTGCCTTCTGGCCTTGCATCTTCTTTGATACGCTTTCGAGGCCACAATGCCCACACCATGACACGTTCTGAGTTGCACGAAGCTTACTTGGTTTGTTGGGCTTAAGCCTAACATGCTTGAAGGTCAATTTGAAGAGACGCTATATGCCATATATTTCTTCCCTTATGAGTGTCTTCAGGGAGCCTCTACGGGTTTGCTTGCTTAAGAGGTATACAACGGAGCCGCTGTGCGAGCAGTTTTCGACGTTTGGTCCCACCATGCCATCTGTTTTTTTTTTTAGATTCCTGGCTGGACAATCAGCCTCCCTTGTGTACTGTCCTTCCATAAAAGCCACCTTCGTATGACGACCCCATGCAGACCGCGTAGCCACCGCGTTCTTTGGTGAAGTTGTCCTCATGTCATTAAAATAAAATAACCATCGTCTTCACCATAATGTTGCACTCTTATATTTACATAGTAACTTTCATGTGAAGGGGCAACGTACAAATGCGTATGATAAAGCGCTAGAGGATGCTCGCTGGGCGTAAACAAGTTTATTTATTCTTGATGAAGTTGGATGTACATGTACGGATTTATCAAGTGCACGGTCCTACGTGCAGAATAAAAACCACGAAGGAAACAAGAATTTAGCATTTCTTTCCTTCAATTTGTTGCCTGCATTGGTCTGCGGTTTTGAACTTTTGCGTTTTTGTGTGTTATATGTTTTAAAGAAAAACATTTGGGCTCCTAGTCTGCCCATGCTGTCCATGCACTAAAGGTTTTCATATATTACTCGCATGATTCCTTCGTCTCGTTGAAAATTTAAAAGTTCGATGAGCGTCCCGTAGTGCTTTAGTTTTTTCGCCATTTACAGCAATGCATGGTTACTAACTGGTTTTACTTGATAGCCTTGGATATTTACAGTATTTCATTTCGCCATGATACCCGCATTTCCTGAACATCACCATCTGCCGCCATTTGCCGGTCGCCAATACCGAATATCACGTAACTCAAAGGGAATGCATTCATTTATGAATTAGAAAAAATTAGAACCATCTCTCGAGATGGTGAGCGATGATGTTGATACTGACATCTTGCCCGCCTTACGCGCTATACAATCTGACCTATAAAATTCTTTCCGCCCTTACAACCGAAGAGCTCCGATGGCAATAGAATTCAATGAAGTTACACAACAATCCGAGTTCCCGCGGTAATTTTGGATGTTCAGACCCATGGAACACCTGGTGGTAGCGGCGCAAGCAAGAATCACTTGTTCAAGTTTCTTGTTCTTGAGCACGTGTTAGCAAAGACGAGAACCACTGTCGTTTCTCTGTTGCCTTAAAAAATGCGTACTTGGTCATGTGCTGAAACTCCAGTCCTCTGAATAACCCTCTATTCGGCCATAGAGTATACAAGTAGGAAAAAAAAAACTCTGAATATCGATCCGCCTTTTCGCATTCTAGTCATCGTCAGCCGAATGTTCGTTATGACGAACCTAGAAGAACTGCAATCAAATTAAAACATTAAAGCTACCGAAATCACGAGGGAAAGAACATTTGAAGTGCACGAGAGTCCACGACAGTGTGCAGCTGCCATCATTTTACACACTGTATATCACAGGTTAAGTATGACACTCACTACTTCGATATGAATATTCTTGAATGCATCTTACTCTGTTCAGGATAAGGCGCCAAGGTGAAAATGTGTGCTCTGAAACCAGAGCACAAACAGGGTCCCGTATTTACTAAAGCACAGAAAAGCGTGCGGTGATGCCGATAACCAGTGCAGTCTGATCCACGTGGACGTAATCGAGATCTTCAATAATTGCTTTCATATTTGTAACAGTTTGTTCTGCTGTCTATTTAATAAATTTTCATCATTCAGAGCAATACAGTGAAGGAACTGATTAAACTGTTCATACTGTTCATACAATTGCTGCAAATGACTTGACTCATTTATTCCAGATCATCCTGAACCCAGAAGTGAATGACTTCTTCACTGCATTTCGGTCACTGGAAGAAGACGAGATTGGAACATTTTACCAGTTCTGTCTCAAGACCTATGCTCAGCTGGAGGACAGTGTGGTAGCGGAGCAGCTCGTCAATGCCGACGAAGAACGTGAGTTGATCCCTCTGCACACATCGAAGTTCGCGGACATAAAACTCATTTCACCTCGTTACCTATAACAGTGCGATTTTACGAAAAACTTAACGCACTTTATCTTTCCGACATGGTACTGTAGTACTTTCCAGCTACTGGTATTATTCAAGTACGAGGAAAGGTGTCAACTTTAAATATTCTGCGCAACTCCAGAGAGAGAGAGAGCAAACCTTAATCAAGGCGAACAAGATTCGCCGAAACTACTTCAACTCCAGAGGTCGAGGTAGTTTTGGCGAAGCTTGTTCGCCTTCATTCTGGAATTAGCATTGTTTCCGTTTTAAGTCTCAGTGATGGTCGTGTGAGAGCTCATCATCGGCTTGCTGCTGCCGCGTATCCTACATGCCATAAAAGAAAGGAACTGGATTTCGAAGACGACCTGCGTGCAGATACACTTGTAATCCTCCGCTTAGGTGGCGGTGAATTTCGCTTCTTTCTCGGCAAATTCATAAAAGCGCCTAAAAGCAAATAAATGTTCCCCTTTCACTCTAGAACAAATTTTTGAGCAAAAATTTTCCTGAAGAAAAGTTTTCAGGGATTCCCCTAATCAAGCAACCCTGGCAGAGTGGATTCCATGACGACTGTTAGCTGGTAGCCGAGGAGCTGACAAGCTCGAAATTGAAAGTAGTTGCTGCGATTTTCCACTAACAGATTTTTGCAGAACATACGTAGTTGGATGTCCAGGAGACGCGTACTTGCCCTGCAGTGCTCGAAAGAGGGCTTATGATGGCTAACATGAATATGTCATTCTAGCGGTGCACTCAACACCCGTCTACGTTGTCGTGCGTAACTAACCGCTCTGTATTGTCACGAAGTTTCAGACTTCCTGAACACGACAGGAGCCTTTAGCCGACCATCCAGAATTAGCATCTCAAAACTGGCCGAAGCAACAGGAGTGAAAGCAGGTGAGCAAGAATCAGCTACTCATAAATGGCTGAGTTTTTGTCTTTGAGAGTTTTTGACAAAAACATGCCTGAATTTGCAAATGTATTTCATCAAGTTGTGATCGTGTGAAGATGCGCTGGGCTCATTTACCTTTTTTGAACGCACAAGTCGATGGTGCGCTCCTTTTCATGTTTAAGATATGTGACGTGCGAGACGCCAGGGGATGCAAACTCTGAGGTACACTGTTGTGATGTCGAGCCTTATGTCTCCAAAATATTACTCGGCCAAAGAGAAATGCTTCAAACGCCAAATTTTCAGAAACATTTACGTGTAGGTCGCCACTTTGTGAATTATAGGATGCCGGTAACCAGAAGTTTGCAAACCGGTCTAGTTCGCTCGAAGTCCCACTAGTGGAACATGACAAAGAACAATAGACTGCACTTCGTATGAAAAATAAAGCATGGTGATAAGGAAGGTTTGAACGAAAGGCATCTCAATTTTTGCATTTCTGTGTCCGAGCAGTTGGCCAGGCATGGCGAAGACGGAACGTCTAATAATGGTATATTGCGACAAAGAGTTAGCATGATCTAATTGTATGTGTTATGGATAAAAGCGCCTTGAATTGCACATTCTTTTGGAACCGTGTTTTGTGCGCAAAAAGACTCTTGATTTTCGACGCTTCAAGAGACTTCCATTCTTTAAGGTCTGAATGTTTCGAAGCAGGTGTTAGGCTAGGCATCGAGATCCCACTGTTTTTCATTGCTTTTGCCATTGAGCTGCCACAGGACGTAAAGCTAATTTGCGCTTGCTAGCAGCTGCCCGAACTCTTCTTTACTTATCTCCCTCGAGATTGATTGTTCAACACTCGAGCGCGATATTTATTAAATAAAAAATACATGCAACATCAATGCACTGTAACAGAAAGCTTACAACCCTTTCCGTACATCCATCGATCGTTTGCGATGCGTGCTTTCTAAGGTTGTTGATTTTGTTTTCACAATGCAAGTCGCATTATAAGCCTCACTAGCACGCATGGTCGGACCTCATGATGCAGGTCGGTGGAAAGAGCTCTTGGGCTCGTTCAGCCGTTCCAGCCAAGCCTTGAACGAGGTGGTGATTGCGGATGAGCAGGCACTTACTTTTGTGGCGTACTTATCGCGGCCCGTTCAGAGCTTGGCCATGAGGCGCCTGCTGGCTTGGCACGTGCTGCGCTACATGGTCGGCCCCAAGGTGGACATCATGATGGCAGCGAACAGGACGGAAGATGAGGGGCGCCCCGCTAACTACAACGCGTTTCATGTGAGTGCTACCAGAAAGATTTCAACGCACAAATCTGTGGAGCTGCGAGACTCAGTTTTTTGCCTTTACTTCTACGGCACTGGCTTAGCTATAGTTGTTACTATAGAGTAAAGCTCTCTTATCGAGTAAAGCCATCGTCCTGCCGGATTCTTGGACTTCGTATCTATGTGTCATATAATCAGGCCAATGTTGCCACAAACATAAAAAGTTTGCCATCAGCTTACGCATTTTCTCCGCGGCATTGTCAATAAGCACGTCGGGTGGCGCGAGGGTCCTATCACGAACAGAGTCCACGCATTCTAACGTCCCCCCACATACGTCCACTGGGTGCTGTACTGTAAGCGACACATCGGATATTGCGGACATAGGTTGCTAAACTTCTGACGCATGAAGTTAACAGTCCGGCCGAATTCTCATGAGCGGGATTCCAAGGGTGTTCTTTTTTGGACGCGAGGCTGAAGATCGGTTTGAACATCAGCGGTAGTATAATCTTCATTGACTCGTTTTCAGCCAAAACACCAAGAGACGAAGTGTGCCGCCATGGTGGCGAGACTGAGGGGTGTACCGTACGCGGCTCTCTCATTGTGGGAAGGTAAGCTGAACAATGGAAATTTCTGTGCAGATATTCTGTTCCGTATTCATTTCTTTACACTGAAAGGATCAGCTTGCATTAGAATCCCAATTAGGAGACGGTTTCAGATGCGAGTAGATGAGATGGCTGTGATTTCTGATGTCTGCAGCAAAAGGATAAGCTAACGACGAAAGGTCTCTTAGAGCAAAAAACACTACGCTATTTTTTGTAACTGCTATTCCAATTTTATCGTTTATTTGGAATCAGAATGTTTGCGTATTTGATGCTTTTTATAGCATGGAATGTATTGTCGAACAAAAGTATATTACGCTGTTGCTGTGGTCGGAGTGCCCCAATATCATACAGCTATCTCTAGACGTGTAGAAATGGTGCTGCGTAAACTGTTTCCTTCGACCTCTTACAGCATTACTGTACACAATTTTATTATTATCAAGGGCTAGCGATGCTTACATGCGAGTAAGAAAATATTACGACTGACAACCGGGCTCTGACTGGTCACAACACAAGAGACTTGTCTATCAATCGTGCAGTACCTTTCAGCGTCACAATTTCCCCATTATACTGTGGCTTAAACATCTGAGACGAGTCATCACTGCACTATCGCGAACAAAAGTTCACAGGACGGGAGTATTAAAAAATCAGTTGATTTTGACGTAGTCAAATAATCCAGTCGGCTTAAATGTGTCAAGGTACAAAGGAAAATTGCATGCCTCATCCCCAGTTAGTACCACACGATTGATAAGCGAGGCAGCACTGCGATAAACTTTTTTTCAGAACACGCATGCAATATTGTTATCATCGCAGTAGCACATACACATGCCATGGTGCACTCGCCTAATGCTTCATGGTTTTCGTGATGACTTATGTAGTTCTGGCCGCGGAAGGTGCACCAAAGAACTATAGCATTTTTCCTTGCGCCAGTGCGAATCTTACGTACTCCATGACGTGCGACCATTGGTAGAGAGTGGAAGCCACGAAACTGCCGCCTGGTAGTTAAGGACGCTTGACCATTGAGCCGGTGCCTCAAAGCACGTGTTTGTCGCTGCGATCGATATAGACTGAGGCTTTCAGCGCTAAACCCTAGGTAATTTCTCTTCTTAGGGACGGATTTCTATCACGACGACGAAAAGGGATGCGCATCGCAGGTTGCGTTCACGCTATTCATGTAAGCCCAACGCGACAACAGGACGCACATTCTAGCACTCAGCCTCTGTCTCGTTTTCTAGTTGTAACAGCTACGAACAAGTTTGAAAAATTAGCCGCAGACGCGTGATGCCGGTTCTCTTTTGCTTCGTGTCTGAAGAAAAAACTACTATTAAAACAACCGCCGGAGGGAGGGAGGGGGGGGGGGGGGGTACAAAAGTTGGCATATTACGAAGAGGCCAGTGGCTTCTAGGTGCAACGGGATATGTGCGATTTCAGAGAAAGCATGTGTGTGCGCGCAGGCAGTGACGCCGTGTCCACTGCGTCTATCGTCGACGTGACCCGGTTCATGGGAGATTTCCAGGACGCCATGGCATCGGTGTTCAGAAGCCCTCCGGAGAACAGGAGCGACCTCTCCGAGAATGACAACGCCACGGTGTCCGGACCACCAGTCACCAGTGTGGCACTGTTTCCCATCACGGCAGGAAGCGAAGCCGCTTCTGTCAGTCTGTTCACGGCTCTGGATGGCGGAAATGAGGTGCCATGAAGTTTATTTCTTTATCTTCTTTTGTTCATTTAGTTTTTATCCAGACTACACAATTGCCTTGAAGAGAAGGCATACCCGCTGTACGAAGTTTCAAAGAAGAAGTGAAACAAAAGATAACTTCTCCAAAAGCAGCAAACAATTCATATTGGCTGCTGAAAAGCGACGGTCATTGTTACCGTCTAGTACTTGACCTATCAGCGGCGCGGTTCAATTTGCGTTGGCGGATACTGTGTGCTTGTTTTTGTTCCTGCTATTAAATTTCAGAGGCTAAGTAAATTAAAATCTTGAAACTTTGAGTATACCTTAATATACATTACCGACGTCGTCAGAAAATGATAAATATTGGCGAGAATTTCATGCTGTAATATGTAAATTGCGATCAATAGCTGCCAGGCCAGCACGCGCTCGGGGAGTATAGAGAGATGGTGAGCGAAGGTAAGGCGGCCTGGAAGCAGTTTAGCTGCGACGTACAGAAGAGTAATAGACATCATTGAAAAATCTTTTGGTAGAGAATCTATGGCATGAGAGAGATGATCAGTCAGAATTCCAGTCGCACGTTCGATTACACGAGCTTGATGAAGCAGCTCCGGCTGTGCGACCAGCTAGCCAAGTTTTGCACGCCCCGAGTGTTGGGAAGAAATAGGGAATACAGCAGTAAAACCTTCAGAGATTTTGTCACCTGAGGTAATTTGTACAGCGTGAGACTGGGAACTGCGTGTTGATTTTGTGCCTTACCAGCAATTCTGGACAAAAGCATCTTTGAGCGGGAAACTGTTAATGAACGCAACTTCTTAATATAATGTGAGATTTCACGATAATAGTCAATATATTCGCAGATCATCCGACGGCAGTCATGTATGTTTTTCTATTAACGTTTTTGCTATCGTCAAAAGCGTTCCCCACTGGTTTTCTATGGCAGTCTTAACTGTGCGATGCGATTGATGGAAACACCTTATAAGAAAGATTTTTCTACATATAAGAAGAATGGACCATTACCTTCAATAAATCCATAACAGTGTTTTACAATTTTTTTAATTTCCGAAATTTTTGCCCGAGAAAGCTGGACTTGCTTCATGGTCCAGAAAGTGAAGAACAAACGCTATATGCAGAGCACCGGGGAGAGTCCAGCAGCCTCGACACGCAGCTTTCCCTTCCGCTGGCTGCGGCACCTTCGCGCGTGGTACGCCTTGCCGCCCCTGGTGCAGGCACTGCTTCCGCGGATGGCAGCCGTGGCTCATGTGGAGAGGCCGGGGGCGTTCTTCCGGCCTCCTTACTACGACGCCGGAGCTCCACCAGAGTACAACTTCGCCACACTGGGCCAGGTACGAGCACGAGGATCTCAAGAAATGTTAAAACTGCACAAAAGACAAAGACATGGGCAACGGGGAACACACAAAACACCACGGGCTCAGTGTGTGTTCCTCGTTGCCTATGTCGTTGTCTTTTGCGCATTTGTAACATATCTAGAGCTATGAACCAGCTGGACCGCAAGAATGTCCTGCTGAAACAAGGATCTCAGTTGCAAAACCTTGACTTCAAGGTACTCTTGACTAGCATGACACGCATTCTGGAAGTCTCCACTAACTGGATGCCTTCACTTTGCTTAGCACCAATTCTTTTCAGTCCCAGCATTCGAAGGGGATGACTACATTACGACAGCTGTCCCGTGTTTCCTCTTTCAAAATCTCGGCTGATGCCGTACATAATATCGCATAAGTTATTCTATTACCAAAATTAGAAAATTACAGCCATAACCTCTTTCCTGTCACCTGCTGAAACATGAGGAAAAAAATGTGCACAGGGAGAGCACGTCTACTTCATATTCAACCTCCATTACCGGTGGTGACCTTCCGGTATAAAATGAAATGAAATTATTTTAAAACTCTAGCCAAAAAGGCGGCACTGTTTTACTTAAACGCAGCAGATGTTCTATTCAACTTGCAATTAAGGAGAATGCAGGCGGCCTTTGCCCTTTTCCGGAGGAAAAGAAAAACAGACCGTTTATGGCTAGTCCCGTTTGGGTAATGCCCAGTCGGGGGAAGTTTCCAGAAAAATACGAATTTAAAACAAGCTTTTCCAGGGACAGTTGCTGTAAGCTAAAATAAGTGGCTTTTTTTCGGGGCGATTCGTTCTAAGATACAATAGCCAGTTCTTGTGTCGACTAGCAAACTCCTATGTAGACACTACACGTTAAAGGCCATCTTGAGCGCTCTGCACATAAAATTTAAGGAGTACTGGAAACGCCTTTTGGTGTAGTATATGGTTGTCCCGTATTCACCTCTTGTTTCCAGAACCGCTGCAGTCTTTCTAGAGAGAACGCAGAGCACGTCTTTCGAGTAGTGGATATATTCCTGCTATTACTCAACTTCCGGAAAAAAAGAAACTGCCGTCCTGTTGCGTGACTTTTTGCATTACAAATGCTGTTAAGATTCACATCCGCTCATAGCAAACTTTCACACGTTAGTAGCCCTGCAATATGAAGCATTTGCGGTCATGTTTCACGGCGAACCGCGAAAGTTTGCAGGAATTTCACGGAAGTGTTTTCTTTGAATCGAAGCGTCACTACTTCCGGAAAGTCGCTGATTTTTGAACAATCCTAGAATATGCGAAGGACGTAAAATATTTCCCCGCAGCGATAAAGTGTTATATTTTTGGAGAACATAGGTCGTTGAATACCTCCCCTCCCATTACTCTCTTTCCGTGTTTTCGCTCATATAGTCATACCCGTCTCATCATTGTTATTGGGACTCGTGATATAACGTTCCTGCAACGCAGGTTATCAGCAAGGCCATGGCGCACGAGCTGTCAGAGCGGCGGCAAAATGATCCTACCATCGGCAAACGCTGGCGGGGATTCTGGGAAGATGTGGACACTGCCGACGGAAAAAGCGTCTATTGCTTGAAAGCCGGCTTTGCTAAGGTGAGCTTTGCTTCATGGTTGATGTAGTCTTACAGAGAGCCCGACTTACAGATGTCTACTCCGCGCTATACCTGCTCTTGCGACACTTAGACAGGAATGAAGAAAGATTTTCTGAGGGAAGCCGGTAGCTTGTTCGCACAAAACTTTCGCACAGAGCTGACATTCGGCGGGAAGTTTTGCTTTTAGTATGTTAGGGTCATACACTCAGATTATTTGCTCAGAATTAATGGGAAGTCAGTATTGAATGCGGTGATGCCTGATCAAAACGTTCGCATTTTCAACGGTTCAGCGGGCAGCGCCATTTAGCGGACTCAGATGTCTGGGGAGCACCTTTGGTTTCGCGTTCACGTTGGTCTGCTTCCATAAGTCTACCATGGACAAGTGCTGGAGCCTCGGGTGAAGCTCTGAAAAATTTGTCTTTTTTGGTTTGGCATTAAAACGAACAGTGCTGTCATCCCAGTATTTCTCGCGAAATTATAAAAGTGTCTGGCCCACATTAACTGAAGAAAGACCGCGAAATGCTCCGACTGGGGCGGTTGAACCAGGACCAGAACTCTTCTGTTTGGTGTCAACTGCATAGTTAAGAACCAACAGAGACCCTACATGCTCTACCTATAACAACGAAAACCAAGTCAGTTGGGTCTGTTTAAGCTTGCACTATTTGTGCATTCACTACTTGACCGGTAGATGCAGACGCCCTCTTTTTAGTCCCTCAAACATTTCTAAACACTTCTAAATACTGCTTGACCAACGCAGAAAGTTGGAGGCCATGGGACTAGAAACAAAGCTGGCTTGAACTGGTTAGATGTTTGGCTCTCGCGTATAGCTATACCACTTTTGAACTAGCTAATTCAAAGATTTCGAGCAAATATTCAGTGGAACATTTGGTATGTACAACATGCCTAAGTGTGTTTTGAAAACTAGCGTTATGACACAAGTTTTCAGCTCGCAGTTGTTTTTCTCAGTGAAGGTCCCAGAAATGTCCTCACAGTGTTGAGGTGTACTGCATGAGACGGCGTATTGTATGTATTGTAATTTGAGATTTATTACAAACTTCTTCTTGCTGTTTTTTGTGTAGTTTCATTCCCTGTTCGTTTCCGGCTGCAGTGCTAAATGCCGAAGGGTTTTGCCAAGTTTTTATGGACTTCTTTGACTGCAGGTCCTTGTCATCATGCACGACATGATGATCGAATACTGTCCACTAAAGGCGTCGGATCAGAGTATTTTATGTCAAAATGCAGACTTGGAGTATTTTATGTCAAAATGCAGACTTGAAGTATGCGTGCACATCTCTCGATTTTTCCAAGGTGTACGCCATCCCATGGTTGCCACACCATGACAGTTCTCTTTGGTGCAGCAAGGAATAACCCGATCAAATAGCAACGCTGCATTGCGACTTGTGTATTGCGAACAGTAACTACGTCTGCCTGGAAATGTGTCATAACAAATCACAGTGGGTTCCTATCTTAGCTGCATAAATGTTTTTACGAAGTTCCTGACATCAAATGTTCCTGACATGAGCTATCAGCTTTACCTTAATCCTACGTAGTGAAGTTCGCCACTCCTTCCTGCCGTACTTAAAGCAAAATGTCTTTGTCGTCCCAAAAGAATTTCTGATGGTTTTGAGGAATAATATTACATGATTATGCCGGCACAAATTTTCTTTCTGGAACACCGTTTTTTGAGTATTGGAGTCCTGATGACGAAGAAGATGTTGTCAAGACAAAGCCACTATTGTTCGTTACTGCTTTTGTCGAACGAAAGCTGAGCCTCACTGAAAATATTGCTGTCTGAAGGTACGCCTCGACTGTCAATGCATATTGGATGTTTTTTTGTAAATTTTAGCGTAACGCGTTAAGGATCCCGTGTCTCGGAATAGTGGGCGTCATCGTCGGCGTCGTTGACCATGATGTGAAAATCAACAAAAATTCTCCAGAGATGAAACCTAGGTGGCCGATGGGTCACCTGCCACTGGATTATGATTAATCTGCCCACGGCGGCAGGAGGCAGTTAATGATTGGTCGCGAGGCGTTGCTCGGGTAAAGCAACAATGGGTATAGCAAGCCCCATCGGTGGCAGCACCTGCCATCGCAGGGCAGTGGCGCACCGCTTAACCGCTGCACCATTGGCCAAGGAGTGGTATGAGGGCGCCCAGGGGTCTCTAAATTTCGAGTAGAGAATTCCGCATATATCGCAATTAACTTATTGACGCTATCGCGGCATACCCGTAAGGCGTAGCTTGAGTGTGTCTTCCAACTTTTCTCATTCTTTTGTCCTTGTTCCGTGTCTCTACCCTGCCTAGAACGACACCTGGCGAGAGAAGAAGCTCGACGAGAGTAAGCTCATCGACAAGGCGCGCCTTGAGGGTGTCCTGGGTTCCAGGATAGCCTACTTGGCGTTTCTGAGAGCTCAGCGACCGAACGCTACCACTACCGGGTTGACGGAAATGCTGCCGGGAGTAGACCTCTCGAGCAAGCAGCTTTTCTTTGTCATGCACTGCGCACTAAGCTGCGTCATGGGGCAAGACCCGGATTCGGTACGAGGTCCGGGTGACCAGCGCTGCATGGTCGCTTACCGGTCGCGAAAGCGGTCTAACAGCAGACGCTGTCGGCAGGTGACCGGCGGTGGCATTCCGAACGAGTGCCACTACATATAAAGCTGTCAATAAAGTATATTGAGAGCGCTTGTGTTCGCGCGCTTTGTCATTAAAAGATGCATCTTCCTTGTTTTCGGACTCAAGTAATCACGATCGACCGAATGATGAGCCCTTTTTCTATGTTTAGTGTGTTACGAGTACCCCAACGATACGGACGCATATTGAGCATGTCTTGGAATGTGACAAACCTGATTAATATTGATTTCAGCTAACGGTCTCTGGAATTCAGCACAGCACAACGGCGAGCACAACGTGGCAAACGGGGCAACAATTGTTTCTAAAAACCTGTAAACATCAGCGTCTATGTAAAGATTCACAACTCCAGAGGATTACAATATCTGGCCGGTAGACCACTCAAATGCAACGCCACCAGCCGCTATCGCACAGCCATGCCTTTTCAAATTTGAACCGATCGCAAAGCATCGGCGTCGTAGCTTAGGCGTATTGTTAGGAGGTAAACTTTTCAATCGCGTCGGTATTGGTTTCCTGGGACTCAATTTTCAGTCTTTTTGATAAAATTCATGGCTTTAAGCTGGCGCTAGGTGACCGTCAGCAACATATATAGTTAGGTTCTGCCGTAAGGAGGTGCGCTTTTCAATCGCGTCGGTATTGGTTACTCTTGCGTTTAAGAGGGCACTAGGTGACCATTACGAACATTATTATTTAGGTTCTGCCGTGAAGGAGTCTCATTTTAAATATAATGCAGCGTGACTTGCGTGCGGGGTGTCCTCGCAACGCTAATTTATTTTCTGTCTCGCATGTATTTATCATGCCTCAACTGACAAATTCTATGCACACAATCAAAACACGCCCGACGTCCAAAATATGGTTGAAAAAACTCCGAAATCTGGTGGCTGCGTTCATTTTTTTTTTGACAAAAATTCAAGAGTAGAATGTTAATGGGCTTACTATTCTATGAGAGGATTTAACCATTTTGCCTGGGTAGAATCTCTGAACATGTTATACACGTACAGCGCAACAAAACATTCGCAAACACACATTTACTTAATACTGTTAAGAGCAACTTGGCGATAATGAATTTCCCATGTATAGGCTCTTCGGTAATTAAAAAGACTAGCACTTAACCTAATTTTTGACTTGACAGGCTCTTAGGCGGTGAAACTCGTGCACTTTACCATACTTTCACTGAATGAAGTGATTTTCGCACTATTAAATATTTATTGAGAAAAGGTATAAAGTGGTTGTCCAGGACTAAAATGAGAATATTGCATAAATGACGATGCTGGTAAGGCACTATACAGAAGGAAATTAAGCTAACCTATATTTAAAAAAAATTCCAGACCTTTTTTTTTTGCTTCCATAAAATTCTTGTGTTCGCAACATGCTAAACAAACGTCGTATTGAAGCTAGTGTACTACTTCACTTAATGTGTCCGTAAAAAGTGTGATGGAGACAAAGTTTCACGTTTCTTTGGGATCAATGCGGTCCTAACAGTGCGCAGAGGTAAAGGGTAATTAACACATTCCTGCGTGACGACGCAACGCATGCGCATTGCGGCCACTCCACTGAGATCGCCGCAGTGAGTTCGTGTCCTTTCTTCGTCACCACACACGTCTCGCCATAACAGCGTGGTTGTTGTGTCCGTGACAGGAAAATTCGGGTGAACCTTCATCCAATCACCTGCCGCATCTTCAGGAGGCGGCTCCATTTGCCGCCGCAGGTAGGCGGAGCCAGGTTGAACGTTACGTCATGCGCCAGCCAGCCCATCACGACGCGGCTAGAGGCGTTCCGTTGAATAAGCATCCCAATGGCTCTCTTCATCTGCACCGTGGTATAACAGGACAAAGGCGTTTTAGCACTTGCCATGTCGTGGACGTGAGAGCCTCGTGTAAATCCTGTTCTCACATGAGCAATCAAATGTGTCCTACTGAAACAGATAGCTACTCCAACTTTACAAAATAGGACGAAAGACAGCACCGCAGAAATGACGATGAAATCTCGGGTGTTGCGACAACTGAAAGCAGAAATTGACGCATTCGTGAGTAATTAATACAAATGCGAAATTACTAGAAGGTTGGTCCTTTAATCTATTGAAAAAACTGTCCTTCACTATGCCTTCTTCACTGCCACGCAATGAATGGTGTTTAATATCATGTCGATATTCTGCTCGTGTTGCTTTGAGAGAGCAGTCAGTGTGCGGAATATTCTGGTGAGCCTCCTTCTACATCCCTTAGGTTTTGGAAAGCGCTAGCTGCATAGAAGAAAGGACAAACACACGATGAACCGCTATATCAGTCATTTCTATATCATTGCCATTCTCTTGCCCCCAGTCGTTATAAGAAGGGGTGCCAGGTATTTGCTGTCGAAGGAGACTGGAAAAATCTGCTGAGAGTGATAAGAATGTAATGGAAAGGAATTAAAAGTATACTCAAGTTACAGCTGGATCAAGGTTTTCCTCTAGCACAACAATGTTCAGAAAGACTTTGAAACGAACCGCGAAAGCCAACCAATGAGGCTAGGAATACTGCTTCTGAAGATGTCGGCATTCACATGAGGGGTTTATTAAATGTCGGTAATTTTTATTGTCAGCGTCACTACACATCTCCGTGGTCAGTTACGTATTCAACAGACTATTTGGCGCAATTCTCTATTCACGCAGTTTAAATCACGATAAGTAAGAATTCCGGACTTTAGGACATATTAATGCAGGTAATTTTACTGTAGATTTTTGATGCTGGCGAAATACACTGAACCTGAAAGCTTACGGTAGCAACAAGCACGCCCGTGTCATGGCAGATACTTTGCACATCTGACGTCCTATAGAAGGAAACTCTATATTGCTTCATTCTTGCCGTCTCTTAAATGCCTCCTGCGGGCACACTGCTTATTTTCCTTGAAACTTGTTGCGCATCAAACGTCAATGCAAGTTGAAAGCATCTGCTGTGATGTGACAAATGAAGGAGAAATAAAATAAACGTAGGCTTTAGTTTGGTACGCAGAAAGACCTGAGGATGATTGGCTCACTTTTCTCCTGTAAATCTTCAGCGCAGATACATCAAAATATCATTGCTTATTTAGGCACAGCTCCCAGCTATCAACAGAACCAAAGCGTTCGTCCTGCGGGCTCATATGCTTATTGCTAGGTCCTGTACGTTTTCTCTGTCGATGCACTATGTGCATGTTTTTAAGCTATCGGGAGACGAAGACGCGTTCCTCCGCGTAGTAGTACTTAGTAACAATATTTTAATGCCCTTGCAGAAAACACCCGTGCGTGCTCCTGAGAGTTAATATAGACCTTTGTTTTGACCGAATCTGTTAGCAAAAAAGGCTGTGACTCTATTAGAGGCAACATGTGCAAAACCAGCAGCAACGCAGCACCGCAGGCCCAGCGAAAGCTTCTCTTCCAAGAGATTGTTTCGAACCCATGGCCAAGAATAATTCAACACTTGTCAAGCATTGTTGATGATGATGATTATAGCTTTTTATGGCGCAAGGGCATCTACAGCCAAAGAGCGCCATGACACAAGGTACTTTGCATTTTCTCACGGTGGGGTCAAAGACCCATTTCTCAAGCATTTCACCCTAAATAAGCAGAGTACCTGACCAGCCGAAAGCTTGTACCCGTTGCGTCACCGGTGGGTACCTGGCAGCACTGGGGATCGAACCCCGAACCTCCCGAATACGAGGCGGATGCTCAACCACTTGGCTACCGCTGCGGTCACTTGTCAAGCATTGTCGGTGTACAAAGTTCGGTTTTCAGTCGTGTAGTGTAGAACTTGTGCTAGCTCTACAGCTCTAAACCACTTCGTTTGGAACTAACCTCGTATTCAACTTCAACATGTATTGGCCTTTAGCGATGCCGTAATTTCCACGCTGCATGGCTCAAAAGGAAACCACAAGGCATAAAAGACCTTTCATCAAGATTGTACATTCTTGTGAGCACCAACCAGCTGGCCCCCCTAAACGCTGTGGCCAAGCTGCACGCAATGTAAACGAAGTTTCTTGTTGATTTTCGTGGACTTTTGTTTGGTGCCATTTGCAGTGCACACGATTTATGTCTACGTCCACATGCACTACATTATTGTCGACCAGCGAGTGAACGCCTCCGCTTTTCTTATGCTATAGTACGGCGACCACGCCGATATTGGCTTTGGAATACTCTCAATAAAGTTTTTCAGTCGTTTCCTGTCCACATAAAACATCACGAACAGGCAAAATTTTAAATAATGGACAAAGATGACCGTCGGAGTCATTTAGCAGCATCCCACCTTCATCTGTATAGTAGTGGCCGTATCGAACGTAGCCACACCACTCAAGGATCCGTAGGAGTACTTGGCGAAAACGCAGGAGCCGAAAGGAAAGTACATGAGGAAAGCACCACGTGTGTACACACCGCTCACGCATTCCTGCAACAGAGACAGGGTAAATACGCGCTTGTAATTGGGACTTAAAGAGGTTGAATGTAGAGGCGGTTGTGGCTTAGATGCTAGGTCTTTCACCCTCCTCTACAGTGAAATAGCAACTGAGATAGCCATTTATGAAATATATTATTATATTGGTGCCATAACACATATCCGCATCGAAAAGAGCGCTGTCCGGAAGTAAAATGCACCAATGTGTGCCTAACTTTGAGCTACATTCGTCTTTACGATGCTGACTAGGTTTTAAACAAAGCGATCAATCGTTCAAATGATCCTTTTCACCTATAAGAGTAGTTTGCCAGGATTTGTACTTTGGCATAAATAAAACTGTCATGGGGTCCGTCTCTAATAAATATTCTTCTCAGATTTTTATTTGTTCATTCACTGGCTACGTTGAGCAGTGTGTGCGAGCATAAATATCGTAGTGTCATTTTCACGCATGACTTGTCATGGTCTAATGACATTGATCATATTTGTAACTTTAAGATCATATTTGTAACTTTAAAGGTTTTGTCTTTCCGAGGCGAACATTACATAAATGCAATTTTGTACAAAACACTAATACGTTTGGTTTACGGGGGTTTAACGTCCCAAAGCGACTCAGGCTATGAGGGACGCCGTAGTGAAGGGCTCCGGAAATTTCGACCACCTGGGGTTCTTTAACGTGCACTGACATCGCACAGTACACGGGCCTCTAGAATTTCGCCTTCATAGAAATTCCGCCGCCGCGGTCGGGATCGAACCCGCGCCTTTCGGGCCAGCAGCCGAGCGCCATAACGACTCAGCCACCGCGGCGGCTGTCAAAGCACTAATACGTCCAGTTTTATATTATGCTTCGGTAACGGAAAAATAGGTTCCAGGCTGTCCAAAAAAAATCCGTGCATTTTATTTTTCGCCGTTAAGACCGCTGTTTCACTATTCGGCACTTAGTTTCAGCTTTCAGCACGTCACCGATTGGAATCGTTAAAATTCTTGCACTGCATAATTAATTCTTCAATCACGCTCTCATCCAACCAATCTACTTTTGCTTCAGAAATATGAACCCGAAAACATCATGAAAATAATTCTACGCACGTACTAACGCGTTCAAAATCATATTTTTTTCCACGCACCACTGATAATTGGAAGGCATTGCCCGGAAAAATTCATTCCTTTTGGTTGAAAGTTTTGTAGCAACCACTGAAGACAGCATCACAGCTATTCATGTCTGTAACTTAATGGTAATCATTTACTGCGCTCTTCTTGTAACTACTTTTTTGTTCCCTGTGCATCATTACTCGTGCTTATTATGTACATGTAGTTTGCGCTTTGTATCTTTCTTTTTGAGCATATTCCAACGTTGAACACCGCACTCTATGTTTTTATATACGTACAGTCTTAAGCACTCCTGCCATAGCGCTCTGTTGCGCTGCTGTATGTGTAAATAAATAACAATCTGCTCCACTCACCGTTTCAAAGGAGGCGCTGCTGCGGCTGGTGCTGCGCACGCCGGCAAGACTAGCCGTCGCCCGCTGTTGATGTATATCTGTTATGTTCACGCCGATGAACACGTCCATCCTGAGAGTGAGTGTCAAGGCGAAGTGATTCTGAGGTGATTGTACGCTGTCGATTAAGAATACGGCCTCTTGCTGGAAAAGTTCACGAGGAAAGGGAAGGTTGTAGGCTCGGAGTTGCGTTTTATGAAAGCTTTTAGAAGTTTAAATCCGCCTCATTCGTGGACGTACCAATGGAGGCTGACGGGAGTTAAAAAAGCAAGATTTATCCCAGGAAGACGGAGCTTCTGCCTCGAGTGTCGACGTATCTGCGATGGTCAAGACGATCACCATGTCTGCCACACTGCAACAGCCCCGCAAAGAAGGTGTTCATCGACCTCTTTCAGGCCATCCTTTTTTCACGTGGTGCACTAGGTTTGTTTTTTAAATCAAAATCTGCTTTTTATGCGTCTGCGTATTTGCACAAAGAATTAAAAAGGCAATACTCGTCTTCTCACATTCAGCGGGAAAAAAAAGGCGAAGCGAATTTATTACCGCATTCTCTGAAAGCACTCCTCATGGAATCATAGGGGCTTCGCACCTAGTGAAGCATTTTGATCGCTGTTTACGACCAGATAGTTCCAATAGCGCAAACTTCTTATTTTTGGCACTAGAACATCATACTGCACAGTTGACTGCGTCTACAGAAACTAGTGACAAACAAGTTGCGTCAAATCAGATTTGTTCCATAAGCGTCGAATGGAATGCCGTGAAGAGAACTCCAAAGGGAAGAGCAAAAACAAGATCTTAGCTTGCAGAGACTAAATACACACTAACGCGCTTTAATTACTATTCAAAGGCGTGAGGAGTACTTCTTAGAATGTTTGCCGAACTCCACCGTTTTTTCTTCTACAGCAGCCAATACTGCTGTTGTTTTCAGGTCTATTTCTCGCAGGTTGGAGTCAAGATGAACCATAAATTTAAGCTTTCTGGAACCCAAGCCACACTACTCATGTTGTCTATGGGGATGAAGCTTCTTAGAAGGAGAAGTATATTTTATTTCATACCCTGTTAAATATGAGAAAATTCGAATATTAGTTAGGTTCTTATTGGCTCTTCTGTCGTTGTTTCGGGTAGAAATTACATGTTGATTGCAGAAAAATTTGCAGTTGAGAAGGGAGTAATGTTACCGCCACCATGTTCAAACTCATCACATTTTGATGAAGTCGAAACCACATTGGTCGAGAACATCTGGGACTCCGAGATAACCGAGTAAGTCGACAGGCGCAGGGCGACAGCCTCAGCCATCTGAATTCTAATAAAAGTCTGAAATTTATTGGAATTTACTTTTGAATGCAGCCGGTTGCGTTGAGACCACTGGTCTGTTTCTGGTTCTTAGTAGTTCATGAAATCTCCGTTTTTAAAGCAAGCAGCCTAATTGCCTCTGGAATGCAGTTGTCAAGTGAGACAGGTGAACTGGAATTGGTCTTAGTATTTTCTTGCGTATCTGTCGGCCAGAATTCGCTCTTGCACACGAAGCTCCTAGCTTTTATTGTCTCTCTTTAAATTCACAATTTCCGGAGCCCTTCACTACGGTGCCCCTCATAGCCTGAGTCCGTTTAAGATGTTAACCCCCGCAGACCATGGTCTGCTTATCCCGCTCCCTACGTCCAAGGAATATGTTTACATAACTGCGCAGCCTTTTTCTGTAGGCTAGACAAAAAAGTACATGCAAGTTTTACAGCTGCAGATATTAGTGGCAGACTTGAGGCGAGAAAGGCTTCGTCGTTGGCGTAATACATCACGTGACCATCTCATCATCATGTGACGTCACTGGACAGGCAACATTCCAGGACATCATTAATGACGTCATCGGGACCTAAACGCCATCCGAGTGCGCTCCGCTCGAATATTGGTGGAGTCTCCCGCTCACATCGCAATTAGGAGAAGAACAGATCCCAATCGCATTAACAGGTGTGTTCTATTCAAAAGCATTAACGAGAGGGCGTAATTGCAGTAATATTTTTTTTTTTCGGAATAAGTATTTAGCGCTCCCTTTTTGTATTCTTTATAGTTTCCATTCTTTTCAGTCGTTTGTTTCATGCTGCTTCAGCTTCGTACTACCTTTAGGGTGCTGTGTCTCAGTTTACAAAACCTAGGCATGCGGAGGGCCCGTTAAGGTGAGAGCAGCGTGTAGCCTTTCTCCGGTTTGGCCATTTGTGCTAAGTGTTTGACAAGCACCATATAATTAATATTTTTTAATATAAAGGTAAAATTAAGGGTACAGATTAAGGTGGTGTTGCAATGTGAGAGGAGCCGAGCGTTATACCAAAGCACGCATTTTTAGGCCACCGTAATTATGACAAAAAGCTCAAAACCCAAGGCGCGCTCTAAAGTCATAGATGTTGTGAATGCAGGATGACTCTTTGCTCACCCATTTATCTCTTGCATGAAGCGCTCGTACTGATAGTAGTCCCGACTGAGAAAATGAGCCGTGATCGCGTAGAAGTTGTAGACAGAGGATGCGTTAACTGTCGTTAGCACATTGCGCAGGTTCTGCACAAGACAAAGTAGAAAAAAAAACAAGTGATTTAATAATCTAGAACTCATTTATGATGGTTGCACTTCACATCGCGCGCAGGAGATCAGTGAGCAACATTTTCCTAAGGCGCAGCCATGGTGGTATACGCTCTAAACATAAATAGGCCTATATGGGAGTTAATAGAGTAAGCTGTCCTCTGACGCACTCACTCTCATAAAAGGGAGCGCACTATAAGACAGATTACTCTTTTCTACACTTCTATAAATGGAGTAAACGGTCGTCTAGCGCACTATCCTTTATAAAAGGGAGTGCACGTACACCTTTCTCTAAAGGGAGTAGGCTGCCCTCTAGCGCACTCCCTTTAATAAAAGGGAGTGCTCTAGAGGACAGCCTACTGCCTTTTGCTTCGTTCTGTTTGGAGTACACCGCGCCCATTTCACTCCAGGTCTATCCTCTTATATCTTTTTTTTCAGCGCGAAAGCATTTCTAGCCGTACTCCTCGAGTTTCAGCGGTGTGTGTCCGTGTGAAGCCTCTGAGTAGCAAGTGTAACAGACTCACTTGTTCAGTGGATACCCATTCGTGCTGTTAATAGGTTGTCGCGGTCACCTACAAATTGACGCAGTTACGGACGTTTCCCAAAACCAGCGGAAGGTTTAGAATCCGTTGATTTTGACGAAAGAGAAGGCGCACGACTGGCCACCTGGGTCAGTGGAAAAAATCGCGCTTTGAGGTACGTGGCGGTCGTGTCTACCTGCAAAAAATCGTGCTTTCGCAGAATATTTCGAGCTGAGCAGTGCTAAACCGCCAGCCATTTTTCCTCAGTGACGCAATCTCAATTCCAAATAACTTCCTTACTCTTGGTATACTCAATATTTCACCACTAAGTGTTGAACCATACAATAAAGAAAAAAGAAGAAAAAGTACAACTCCGAGCAATACGGGTAAGGTCAGGTCAAGGTACAGAAAACTCAAAGCATGGCGATTCATTTAAGGGAGTATTGAATCTCTAGCATCGCTTTGAGCGCAGTCATACGGGCACAGAGCAAGGTTTTTTTGCTCTCAGAAATTTCGCAGTCGAAGACTGATTTTCCCCTTATACGGCCCGCAAGAATATGGCTAAAAAATAACCCCTTTGCTCTTTCAACAACTTCGCTAACAAATGATCAGATCCTTTAATCCCACCATGCTGCATATACTCAAACACACTAAATCTACTGGATAGTAGATTAGTGGTGATGCTTACAGGAAGTACTCATTATTCGTGACGTAACTAACACCTTGACTCATGACTCACCTGGTAGATTGACCGAAGTGTGTTCGTATTCCCGATAGTCCATTGCTGCGGCACAAGGGGAACTGACGGCAAAATGCCGAACCCGCGTAGGTCCAGAACCTGCCGTATCCGTGAAGCGGTGTTGACGAAGGACGACGCGCTAACCGTAGCCTCCAGTTGGGTCAGGGTGGCGGAAGGAGTCAAAGTAAAGAGATACTTGCTCGACAAGTTTCGCAGGAAATAGTAGTGGGTTTCTGCGCGACCGAAAACAGGGAGAATTCAGGCAAGATCAACGAGAGTGCAAACAGCAAGTACGAAGTCAGCAGTGAAATATTTTACGGCGACCGCTTTTTAGGGCATGTATGGCAAGAGAAGATGTGCGAAGTCGTCGGCGGCGCCGTGAACGCACGTTCCATCCCCAGACTGAGGGCCAAAACACCGTGTCTGCTCCCTGCCGACGGACCCTCCAACTCGTCAGGAAAGTTTTTTGCCTAGACTCTACCCGTAGAGGCTTTAACACTGAATGCATCCCACACGCTTCCTCAATTTAGTAAACTCTCTAACATCAGCAATCCGATCAGACCAAGCTTACTTTTGCAGAAATTTTGCATTTCCGCAAGTGTAAAAGCCATGGCTATTTTTACACTCCTTCACTGATATTGAAAATCATTAAAGTGATAGAGACAAGAAATTCCCAACGCGGCCAAACGGCATGTTTTGTTTTGGGGTATGTGTCAATCCGAGGCGTTGAGCAGAGCAGAAAATAATATGTCTTTGAATCTTGTCTGCGAAACCACTCGACCTTTCCACCCGCCTCGAGTAACATCCAGCTGCACATGCTCCAATTACTGTGACGTCACCGAACCAACTGAATGTTCAAAGGAGCAACCAGTGTTTGCGGGAGACGCCGACGTCAACAGAAATGTGCTGGTCCAGGTTAGGTGGTTGGCCGTGACGTAATATTTAACTTCAGCGCTGGCGCCGACCACGACCGAAATTGCCAGCATAAAATCGCTTGTAATTAATTATTCGTGCTTCGCACTGATGTTCTCGGTTAGTTTTCACGATTCACAAAGCAAGAACGACGCTAATCTAAAAGAAATTGTGGCTGTACCCCTTAAAACGTAGCCGCCGCGGTGGCTCAGTGGTTATGGCGCTCGGATGCTGGCCCGAAAGACGCGGGTTCAATCCCGGCCGCGGTGGTCGAATTTCGATGGAGGCGAAATACTAAAGGCCCGTGTGCTGTGCGATTCAGTGCACGTTAAGGAACCCCGGGTAGTCGAAATTTCCGGAGCCCTTCACTACGGCGTCCCTCATAGACTGAGTCGTTTTGGGACGTTAAATCCGCATAAACCAAACCAAACCTTAAAACGTGGTGCAGTTAACGAAACATTGTTCAGATGAAAATACTATTGGAGGTCTCTGTTTTAAAGAAATTGGAGAGAACACAGAACGTGAATGTGTGCTGAGGGAATGTGTGAACGGCTTGCTCACAATGCCGACACTGCAACGGCGGTTCGCAGTCATTTGATGCGCATGAAGGTTAGCCCGGCGGGAACGAAGCGGCAGACGCAGCTATAGTGACCGATGTAGTCTATAGGAGGAGAAAGGTGTGTTCACTACTCGATGAATCTAAAACCGGTACAGATAGTCATATCAGACCGTCCCCCGTCTGTCAGAGACTCTCCAGAGGCAGCGCAGAGTATGAAAGTGCCGCAAGTCCTCCGTTCTCAGCGAAGTACACACCTTAAAGCTCCGAAAGCCCTTCCCCGAGTCTGTTTGAAAGCACAGCCGGTCCTGTAAACTCATCGCATGACCGGAGTAACTGTCTATGGGCTTCATCAGCTGGGCCAGAGTGTTCTGGTATACTTACATCGATCCACGTTGTAGCCCCTCTTAGATCGCTGCGGGCTCGGCCTCAGTGCATAAGTGCTCAGGTCTCACATTTCTTGAAACTGTACTTATCTAAGGCTAAGCACAAAACACCATGTTTTAATATAGTTTACGCTCAATATATGACTGTAATGAACAGGCACACCAAGTTCTTTTCAGACAGAGCGCAGAGTTTTCACGCTCTGCGCCGGTGGCCTTTTGCGATTCTTTTCCCAAGCCTTGAGGAATGAGACAAGCTATCTAAACATTCGAATACGGCAGCACTCATAGTCCTGATTTTAGCATTGCTACATGCTAAAGAAAAGGAAATAGCTACGTCTGAAGAAACGCCACGCACACGCTGAAACCATTTTTTTAGCCCAAGTTAGTGGAAGTGCTTCGACACCGTTTCGTATTCCTGCCACAAATGATATTCTTCGAATAGTATACGGCTGCATCTGCATATTGTGGCCAACGCAACTCACAGGAAATTTTTCATGAAGCTTTAATTTATTCTGGGCTCAAAGCTGCCTTATTTAAACGTTCTTCTGTCTGCATACTTCAGCATACACACGGAGACGTGCGCGCTTACAGAAAGTGATGTTTAAATAGATGCTTAGACAACTCTGTACAATTGCTTCTGGCAAAAAGGAACTCAATGTCTGCTCCACTCTTATGAGGATGCTTTTCTGGACCAAAAAGGTGTATTGGTTGCAAAATAAAATTTCGAAATTTAATTCTTTCTCCACCACTTGATCCCTGCACGAGACGCTAAGCCAAAAAACGACCCCGTCAGCATAACTTCTAAGCGAATCGTGAATAGCCCCGTGTGACTTATGCGCAGATAAAGAAAAATTATGCTGTATTTGCATAGTTAGGCCAAATGCGAATTAGGTACACTAACAGTTTGGTTTTTCACTTCGGTTCCGGTGCTCAGATACAATGTTCATGGATGGAAGTTGTACGCGTAGCGATAATGGGTTAATGTACATGTATGCGGAATTGGCCATTCTCTACATTCATAGGTCCCGGGGAGTCTTCCTACTACACCTGACGCAGTGGTGCAGCAGTCAAGCGAAGCGCCACTGACATAGGCACGTGCTGCCATAGATGCGACTTGGGTTGAGTTGGGACCCAGGTTCCTCTTCCATAGCAGCTCACAATATTGAGCAGCCCCATGACACGGTGGACATGTTGCTAGGTATATATGTATACATGTATACATGTATATATGTATATATGTATATATACATAGACCTGGGCAGGTTGACCACCAGTCGGAGAGCGTGTGAGCAGCCTGCCACAAAACTGGCTTCAGACAAACGACAGACAAACCTACAGACAAACACACAACGCCTAAACGAGGGGAATTGCCACTATAATTGGTAGCGCACTAAAGCTATCTTCCCATCGCCGCAGCTTCCTTGCGAAGATGACCAGCGATAGCGACGCATGTGTGTAGTTTTCTCACCATTCCCTGCTTCTTAAAGCTCACTTTTCACTTAAAAGGAAAATTTGGCGACTTGAGGAACGTAATTTATTTATACCGGCCAGCTTCGCTTTATCCTCAACGTCAGGTTACGGCTTTTCGAAAAGTCGTTTAAAACAGCCCTTCGCCGCCAGGCCGCCTCTCGAGGTCGACAAAGTTTGCGAAAACGCTTGTGGGCCTGCACTGACGCCAAGGTCTCAATCGGATAGGGGTAGAAGTACCAGTATTAGTGGTTTATTAACGTACAAAAACGGGAGGTACACACATTTCCAGCCGTGACGGTTGCTGATATATTAAAAATTGCACCTGCGATCGGTGTTATTGAAAGCGACAAGGAGAGAATAGCGAGGAAAACTTCAGAGGAGAGCTACAGGAGAGCAGCACAGTTACGGGTTATTTAGGAGTAAGTGGAGAGGCCTAGTCTTGCTGCGGACGTAGTTAAGGTGAACGTACTGCTGCTGATGAGAAAGCCAGTTTTAATTATCATTTGTCTTCGGCTCTTCTTCTGTGAATTGTTTTGCACTTCCGCACGCAGCTTTCAGGCAAATTTGTATTGTAACGAGCTGCAACAGATGCGTGATTGAAGTTTTCGCATGGACTGCCTACACTGGTTCAGAACAAGACTGATTGGAAATTTCCTTTGGCACCTCAAATTGGATCGATGTTTCTTGAATTCACGGAGCTGAGATCACTAATCAGCTGCCTACTTCGCATCGACAACGCCTGTCCCTCAAAGACTATCCCGTTATGCATGTGAACATTGACTTTAAGCTGTGGAGGCCGCCATGGTGCTGGCAAGGGAACAGCTTTCAATACTGTAACACCTTTTTCAGTGATGAAAATCAGCCACTCACGGTTGTAGCTGCCGTCCTGCGCCTGCACAATGTCCAAGACGATGTAGTCACAAACAGTCTCGTTCGGTAGCGTTTGGGTGATGTAGTTGGTAGAGAGGCCAATACTCCGGGGAGCCTTGATTGTGCACATCAGGGGTGGTTTCACTGAGAACGCCAAAAAGGGGAGGACTGCTCAAGTGGTAGCTCATTCCCGAACACGTTTTCATGCAGCAGGGGACGCCAGATGAAGGTCACCACAGCTGTCAACATTAGAGCAAGAAAGCGGCGATATTTTGGTTTCCGTAACGGGCGTGATCGCAGGTGTGGTGGCTTCCATATCCGCAGCCTCACTGTTGATAAACTAACTGAGCTTGAGTGCTTGAGAATGTGTCAGCGCCCAATTGAACTACGGACGCAGCTTTATACCGGAAAGCAGATGAACACTTTTGTGTGGAGCCCGCAAACATGTGCGAACATCATTGGTCTACAAGGAATTATGAAGATTTGAAAGCACCGCTAATGTAGTGATGCAAGAAAGCAGAGCTTTCCAAGCCTTGCAGGCACATATGAGAAGAAAGATTTAGAGGCTTCTACTTTACGCTCTCTACACCGCATGCGATATCACACGCCTTTTGTTTCTTTATATTTAACGTCAAGAAGGCTCCCGGTTTGACGTCGCTTGCGTTGCGCACTCTCTCAACACAATCGTTGAAGTTTTATTCAACATAGCAAAACTTCTAAGGTGCTTGTTTTTGTGCGTATTTGCTGCAAAAAAAAAACACCTTGTGTTCAGACCGACTTCCCCGTAATGATGCAGCTGCATTTAAGACATGTTTACGTTCGATACCTTAAGTGCTCGAAAGTACTGATGGTACCGAAAGCGATGATTGGAATAGTTAAAGAAGTCAACTGAAAAAAGTTTAAAATTTGTTAACACTTTATAGTTGTGTATTGTATATCTTGAATGGCAACGCCGACAGCACCAATGCTACGCGTGCTTGAGATGGGAAGAGAACATTCCTAATGAGAGCGTGCTCAAGGCGTAGGGAACCGAAGCAAACAGTGGCTCCGATTATGCGACAACTGCTACAACCGCGAGAATGTGTGGCGACACCATGATAATTATTTTTGCCATGCGGCCATCTTGAAGGAAGGGAGTCTGCCCAGCATAAATAAATGGGGAGATGTTGGCTTTGTGATTGCAGGAAAAGAATCCCTGATAACATTACCTAATAAAATTTTGTCAATTTTTTCCATTTTCAGCGATTGGTGTTAGGAGCCCGTCTCTTGGTTTCGGGTCGTCATCCGGCGTCGTCGTCGGTGTCGTCGACGACGGTGGGCGGGGCATAACCGGTGGGTGCGCTAGCCTACGGTGGCTCCGTTTGGGACCGCCTACCAGTGCACGAGTGCATCACGTGACCACTACACCAATGGTCACGTGACTAAAGCTATCGCTGAATCTCTTGTTACAAAGTCGTAAACGTCCTGTGAGTTTTTTTTTTTTAAGTTACAAACATCCTGTATAAATCCGCACGATGTGTCAACTGAAACAGGACTCGAAGATTTAGGGGAATGCGGCCGGCGTCTACAGGCTTTTGTGTTTATTTTTGCTCCTACGCAAAGTTCATGTTCAGTTTAATACTCTTATAGATGCATGTTTTTATGTGCACACGGGGGTAGGGAAACGAGGGGCCCGTTATGACAAAAATGAAGGAACCCAACTGTCACCGAAACCCAGGAACTCACAAGGAATTGTGTGTGTGTGTGTGTGCGTGTTTTTTTTGTGGTGCTTATCAATAGGAACTTAATAGGGTGTTGACTTCTTGTTGAATAATAAATGAATACAAAGTACAAGAAAAAATAAATAGCTTAACAGCTGTCGCTGAATCTTGGTTTATGCAGCGGTAACCACGCAGTGAAATTTAGTGCTGAATCACTACTTCACGAGGTCTAACAGCCTCAAAGAGTTTGTGTGAAGCTTGACCTTGACGGTGACCATAGCCAGACCATAAATAAATATAATAAATATTGCCGGGACCTGGATTCGAACACGTGGCGAGGCGAAAAGATCAGCT
Organism: Amblyomma americanum; assembly: GCF_052857255.1. Lineage (NCBI taxonomy): Eukaryota > Metazoa > Arthropoda > Arachnida > Ixodida > Ixodidae > Amblyomma > Amblyomma americanum. The sequence goes on from NC_135504.1 coordinate 9,221,209, forward strand.
TCGCTAGTCACTCCACGAGAGCACTGTGTTTCACGGCAGCTGATCACGCCTCGTGTTCAACTGGAAAACAGTCTCGCGCTATACATTGCACATCATCGTCTTCTTCAACTGATCCTACTACTGAACTAATATCGTTGCCAGACGTGTCGACGGCCCAGAAATGCAAAATCATAGGCCAATCAGGCTAACCACATGCTTAAGTACGTATACTCGGTTTAACTACGTTGAAACCCTACCAATTATTTTACAAAGCTTTCTTTTCAAGCCTTCAGGCCCATCATTGGAAACTACCTCTCTCCGCTAAAGTAATTTGCAGTGTTCTCGTCTACATGCACACCTGACACGCGAGAAAGGAACCGGATACGTCAAATACTGCCGTAGTTCTGCACAGTACCGGTAGCAGAGGTTGGTGTGGCAGCAGTTGTCACCTCTTGGCCTGGAGGTGGCCCTGCAATGCAGAAGGCGTATAGCAAAGCGAATTATACTAATCCGCCAGGTGAAGTGCTTCCGTCTTAAAAGTGAATTCTGGCCTAACTACAAAAAAACCTCAGACCAAGGGCGTTTTACTTCTGTCAGCGATATATTCTTTTCGAGTTAAAGGGAGTTCCTCGTATTCCGATAATAACTTCAGATTTCGTACTAAATTTTGTTTTCTTCTTCTGAGTGACACGGTCTCGCCGGTTCTCGACTATTAGTTCGAAGGGGGCGCAGAGCGATCAGTGGCTGGGTCATGCACGGCCAAAGAAAAGGTCATTAAGAACCTTTCTTTACTTTCACTAATGCAGTGGTCTGAAAGTTTAAACTAAATTATCACGAAATTAACAGCGCCATCCACAAGATAGCTGTTCCAGGCACTGTTAAGTGCACAGTGGACGCAGAGAAAGCAGACTGATTACGCGCCGCTGGAGACGTTTCGAGAAGTCTTCGTTACGTCTGAGGCATTACGAAAGTACTTACTGCGGGTTTTGCTTGGATCTATAAGGGCGGGCAGAAAAAAGCCTGTGACGCAACTGGCGTATCATATTTGAAATTTTGCTGGAGCAAAACATTGGAAACATTCCAATGAGGACACCGGTAGAGAAACAAATTAATAAGAGTTTGCGGAGGAGAACAATATATGGCACGTAATGAATTAAATTACAACTAACGTATCACAATTACCCAAATGCCGCAAAGCAAAAAATAGAACGTAACATCGGTTCCTAGCATGCGTGCCAGGCAATACACATCTCGAACTCGTAGAGATGTAGTAGTGTCTGCGAACGCACAAAATGAGTTTGTGTCTCTTTCACCCACAGTAACACACCGTGTTTCCGCTTGACCAATCTTTTTGTGACAAAGCGTTATGTTGCAACACAAACAATACCATTCGTAATGTGTAAGTCATCTAGGATAATGGCGACGCAAGTCAGAGTCGTTATTTTGTATCTGTGTTTCCAAAAATGACCGTGCAAAGAACCGTGCTGTCTGCCAATTCGCAGTGGGTATCATACACACGTACGGCAAAGTAGCTGTGTGAGAGCACGAAAGTAAACTAAAACACCAAGAATTGCGAGCGTCCGGACGAACTTGCATTTGTCCCGCAGTAGGGAAAGTGTTTCATGAAGTGCAGGACTGTGGCCACTTCTGGTCACTGTTCTTTGCACTTCTACCCTTGTGAATGATATACTATACTATGGCCTACTGAACTTCTTGCTATAGGAGACCAGTAGGGTGGCAGCACCTCAGATCGGCCAGAAGCAGTTGCAAGATGCCGACCCTTTCAGAATGCACACAAAGTACAGGTAACTAAGAGCTGCTGTCCCAGCGAGAATATTTTATATACCTCCCCCCCCCCTCCCCTCCCCATTCAGGCTGTATATTTAATCTCTGTAAGCAACAGGGACAGAGGTTTGGAAAGAAAGCGGAGAAGTCTGCAAATGTCGCGCTTTAGATAAATTTTCTTCACTTGTTGCGTTCAGATTAGTTCCCAACATTTTCCATGGTTTCGACAAAAAAAGCCTCTTGCCAGGTGCTACCGGTGTCAAGATTAATGACTGCTGGAAGGTCGAAATTGTCATTCACATCTGACACGGAAAAAGGAACTGTTATGCCAAACTGATTACCTAATTAATCAAAGGAATGTCGCTCATTCCTAATGCTTGCATGCTCGCGACAACACATAAAACGTAAGTTTAACTAATTCGCAGTGCGGTATGGTACGACCATCGACTCGAGACACGAAAGAATACGAGGGCCTTGCTTATCCCTCGAATCGGTGGCCGCTGCCACTGTGAGGCGTGGTGGTCCGGCGATGCGGCACTTTTTTCTGGCCCTTCTGCAAAGGTCGGCATGCAAGAGAAAAAGATGTGATGTAGGCAAGAGGGTAAAAAGGGAGGCTACACACTTCAGCAGACATAGGGCAGAGGGAGGTCACGACACACCTCCCTCTGTCCCGAGTCTGCTGTGGTGCACAGTCTCCTGATGGCTCACCAAGTGGCCTACACATCTACCCTCCTAAGTTAAGGGTAAAAAAAAAAAGTTGAAATTCTAGACAGACCAAGCAATATTAAAATGAGAAGAAATCGTTTATGATGAAAAAGAGAGGATGCACTTGAATCTGGCGCAAACGTCATTTATCTGGCTGTAGCGCCCGAATCACGCCACGATCCATTTATGTTACTTTCATTACGAAAGAGGCTGAGAAGAGACACAGATTGCGCACTTTTTTCTTAAGGCAGGCAATCGATAGTCGGCAGCAAATATTCATTACGTGAATATATAGGATCCAAAAATATGCCACATTACACCGCGTGTGCTGCCTGACATACATACCATCCTGTGATCGTGCCGGTGAAAGATTACGGGGATATAACGTACGAATTGCCTTTTGACTCAAAAGGCAATTCGTACGTTATATCCCCATAATCTTTCACGCGGTGTAATGTGGCCACTATAGTTTCAACACCAACCAACATTTGTTAACAAGTAACAAGTAGCGCGCTTAGGTTTATTGCTGGTGAAATAATTCGCTAGGCGCGTATTCAAAGCTTACGATACGATCACACGTCACTTGCAGTTGTGTCTAAAAAAAATGGGGAGCGGTGAGAAGTGCTCTCTAACGCCTCTCTCACCACAGAGTACACCACACAAGCCAGCGGCCCGTTTGATACCATGCACAGGCATTCAATCTAAAAAAATCACGACTACAATCGAAATTAAGCAATTATAGAGGCCTGGCGTGGTTGGAATAAACATAAGAAATTAACGAGCTCCAATAAATACCTTTGCTCGTGATGTTTTTTTTGAACTGAAGGGTAAAATATGTTGCTGCTGCATAATTTGGTGCAGAGCTATCCACCGCACTATCTTCGCTTTTGTCTTCTAGTTTTGCAGCACGTGTTCTGTGAAGCGTATGCGCCAATGGATATATTTTCCTGCCTCGCAGGTAGTGTTGATAAAATATGTTTTCGAGATAAATAATTCAATAACAAGTAAAAAAATTCATTAAAACCGAGGGGAATAGGTTCATGAGTGTATGTCTTCCAAACGTACATAAAAAGAGGGAAAAAAAAGCTGGTAGGATTTTAACGTAGCTTAACCGAGTAGACGTGCGAAAGCATGTTTAGCCTGACTGGCTCATGGTCTTGCTTTGCTGAGTCGACGGCACGTATGGCGATATTAGACTCAGGTTCTTAACCTGAGGCTCAGTTAAGCCCTGGTTACTGATCTGATCTGTTCGCGCCAGAGATAGAAGTTGATGAAGACGACGATGCGCAATGCACGTGTGTGTGTTGGAGTTTAACACGAGGCGTGGGTAGCTGTGGCGATAGCATAGTGCCCTAGCTCGTTCTACTATTCGGCGCCATGCATGCAAATATGCTTTAGCATAACTCTCATTGAACCACACAGAGGCTTTCTTACCTTTTAAGCAAATCGTTCTGTGAATGCATTCCGAGAAGCGACGTTGCCCCCGTTAGGTGTAGCAATAGGTGTAGCATTGTTGCAAGAACTTACCAAAACTAGTCCCTTCACGTAATATGCTGCGCTTTACACGAGTAGGTGACTGCACGGATAATCACTCCGCACTAGAAGCGTCGCATGTAACTTCGCCACAGCAAAAAAGTGCAAACAAAAACTGTGAAAAACAGCTGGACCTACCGGCCCTAGCAGCCATACTGCTATACTAGCCTCCCCGATAAGATACGGAGCAAGCCGTGGCATCGACGCCGCGCGCCGTATCCTGCACGCGGTTCTTCCTAAGTTGCGGCCGCTATTCCAAAAATTCACTGCGAGAGCATATTTCAGGTTTGTATCTTGGTTAAGAGCTCGGTCAAAGCTGTTGGTCTCTTTTTAAAAAGATGGTTTGATTGTTTCAGACATCACCCATGCAATTAAGGTCAACACAAGTGTGAAGACAAGCCGGCATTTGAGACATGTAAACAAACAGAATTGCAGGTTGTTGTTGTTTTTTTTTTACAAACCGCGGCGATACCGGGACAACACTGAGTAGGCGGTTCACACAGAGACAATGAAGCGGCCTGCTTAACAAATGGGGCTTCAGCTAGATGGCTACCGCTGAACGAGGAAAATAAATTACTACCGGGGGTGGAAACTGACCACTGCTCCGTCGGTGTGGAGAGTTGCGTGCTGTCCACAAGAGCCGGTTCATTTTTTTTTTTCCATGAGACAAACGCAGATGATACAAAAGCCAAACTGAACATTCTGATGCCTTAAATCGCCGGGTTGAACAATGCGAGCCCTCCGCACGCCCGCACCTCACCGCAATCATAATCACAAAAACTGTGGGGGGCACACAGATGCATCAAGACAAGGCAGCCAACTAGTAGATGGCAGCCCACCTAAACACCCCGCACAAAGGAAGGAAGGAAGGAAGGAAGGAAGGAAGGAAGGAAGGAAGGAAGGAAGGAAGGAAGGAAGGAAGGAAGGAAGGAAGGAAGGAAGGAAGGAAGGAAGGAAGGAAGGAAGGAAGGAAGGAAGGAAGGAAGGAAGGAAGGAAGGAAGGAAGGAAGGAAGGAAGGAAGGAAGGAAGGAAGGAAGGAAGGAAGGAAGGAAGGAAGGAAGGAAGGAAGGAAGGAAGGAAGGAAGGAAGGAAGGAAGGAAAGGGAAGGGAAGGAAAGAAGGAACGAAGGAAGGAAGGAAGGAAGGAAGGAAGGAACGAAGGAAGGAAGGAAGGAAAGAAGGAAGGAACGAAGGAAGGAAGGAAGGAACGAAGGAAGGAAGGACGGAAGGAAGGAAGGAAGGAAGGAAGGAAGGAAGGAAGGAAGGAAGGAAGGAAGGAAGGAAGGAAGGAAGGAAGGAAGGAAGGAAGGAAGGGCTCAGACGTTGCTGGCACATACCCACTACGGGGGAGTGGCCAAGACACAGGCGGTTAATTACTGGATACAGGAAAGTTTTGACGGGAAAAGGAGTGGCAATAGTATGTAGTCTGAGAGATTGGAAGAGGGAAGGAAACCCGCACAAAAGCGCTCTGCTCTCGTAACGCAGAACATTGATCATCGTTGTTGTTTGGCATGTGGGCCCGTCATACAACTGAAATAAGCCTTAATGGTAAGCCTGTCGGTATGGCATGTTGAAGAAGGTTTTTGCGAGCCAAAACAAGACGTGCACACAAGAAGAGCAACACAGCGCTTGCCCTGTGTTGCTTTTTCTCCTCTGTGCAAGTATTTTTTTTTTTTTGCTGTAAAAGACAAATTCATCTTCATCATAGAGGTCGTCCACAGACTGAACAGTCCCATCAAGACAGAGAAGTCACGGTTTATGGTTTAAAGTGGTTTAACGTCCAAAAGCGACTCAGACTATGAGACACGCCGTAGTGAAGGGCTCCGGAAATTTCCACCACCTGGGATTCTTTAACGTGCAATGACATCGCACAGTACATGAGCCTCTAGAATTTCGTCTGCATCGAAATTCGACCGCAGCGGCTGGGATAGAACCGGCATCTTTCGGGACAGCAGCCGAGTGCCATAACCACTGAGCCACCGCGGCGGCGGCGAGCGGTTGCAATGCATCACACAGTTTTCCTCTACCGTCAAATATCTGGTATTGAACATTTTTTTAAATGTCCTAACCGCTCAGCCTTCTATGAGCGTTTTATACGAAGCCTGGAAGAAGTGAGTGCAGCCCAGTGGCGTTTCATAGAACTACTTTTTCATTATAGGAGCAATGCGTGGCGGTTTTATTGTCATGTGGCCTCGCAGCAAGCTTTGATAAGCCCTAAAACATGGGTGTCACGCTTATCACGATGATCTTCCAAGCAAGGAATTTGGTCGAGCGGCGTGTGTTTTGGTGAACAGTGCTTCGCAGCTGGCGCTGCCGTAAACGTGGCTACCCCGCACGTCTACCCTTGTGGCTACGTTCATTCGATGCCTAAAGGCGGAATTTTCGTCCGGTATTCTTTCCTTGCCGTCCCCGCCGCGGGTCTGTAGTTTTCCAATTCCGCCGAGCACGGCAATTCTGCGCGGGACGGAATCGAGCGTACGGTGCTGAGACGACGAGCGGCTGTTTGCCACACCGGTCCACTGCTTCGCTCCCAGGCAGCAACGAGATGAAACTGCGGACGTCCTTTACGCGCTCCACGCAAGTTAGCCCGGTAAAAGTTCCGAAAAGCGTATCCCTTACAAAAATTGCTTTTGTGATCTTTTAGAAAATCTTCTAAATTTACTCATTAGAATGGAATGGTTTTTAAGATCTCTACAGAATTTTGTCCGATGTTTTATAGTTTCCAAAACCGTATAGATTTACCTAAGTTCCCGGCTATCTCTAGCCGAGGTTAACAAAAGGCAATGTAGTACACTCTTAACAAAAGGAGTAAAAAGGGAGTCAAACTGTCCTCTAGAGCACACCCTTTCATAAAAGGTGTGCTCTAGAGGAGAGATTACTCTCTTCTTACTCCCATATAGGTGAATTTGTGCTTAGAGAGTACGTATAACAGGTGGAGGAAACTTCAACCGTGTTATGAGCGCCTGTAGGGGGTCTTGAAGGAAATAAAATAAATTGAAATGAAATTGCCAGGGCCATATTGAAGAGTGCCAAAATGTGCTATTCATTTGTTTCTGGTTTGATCTGTGCAAAGGTGAAACCAAAGCGTGCGAAACAAGATGCTCACGTGACGATGCGCTTGTCCTCGGCAACAGCAGCGCTTTCAAACGTGAAATTCGTTAAAGTAGCAGCGCTGGATGATGACACGAATGTGATGTGGGGAAAAAAATAAAGCGGATGCTGGCGGCCGAACTAAAAGTAACGCCAACGCCTATTACCAGGACGCAAAGACAGAGAGAGAGAGAGAATAAACTTTATTGTGTTTTTGAAAAGGAAGGCTCCCTTCTGGCGAGAGTAGGCTACTGTCGCTCAATGGCCTTGGATCTCTTGGATCTCAGCCACCTGGTCAGCTCTGTCTTAGCAACTTTTGTCGCCACAGGTGATTTGGCTGAAAGGGTTCTTACTGCTTGCCCACATGCAAAGTATAAAAACAGTGCGGAAAGAAAAGTCGCCTCTGCCTGTTTCTGTATCTATGCGTAAGCCGAAACAATACACGTCGGGCAACGAGTGTTTTGTCTTGAAAATTGGTTTTTGAAAATTGGGGAGGCACTTTATAATTGTTTTGTTTGATTTGTGCTCGATCGTCAATTATTTCTTCTGATCTTCACTATCTAATATGTTTATGGCGCCCAGCCTGAAGTAATAAATAATTTGGTAGCTAGCGCAGTCTTCTGTACTCTCTTCTGGTTGTAACGTCTCGCAACGCTGTTGTCTGCCTTTTAGCTGATTCTGTAAGTTCATTAGCGTCGATAAGTTACATAGACATTACAGGAGCATTATCATAGAACATAATTTCAAAACGCAGAAGAGACACGCGAGATAAAAGTCTGGTTCTGACAACGGGTCAAAGAAAAATCTTACTTTGTAGACTCTGTTCACATATTTCGGTGAGTTACTGCTGCCATTTTAATGCTCATTTTAAAGGGACACTTAGAGCTCGCAATATCGCACGTGTAGCAGAGTTTTTAGCACGTGTACAGAAGGGCGCATTTTCGCTTCCAGCAACTCCACGCATCACGTTACTGCGAAAAAATGTATCTGTGACGTGTCGCTCTTGGTGTCCCATCAAAACTAGTCGGTGATGATTACCACGGTGAGAATAACACCGAGGCCAGTTTGTACTAAACCAAATCATGCATCCTTTTCAGGCGAGACGAGTCCCCGCCACAGTTACTGCCAGCCAGGTTGAACGTGACGTCATGGGCGAGCCAGGCTAGTTGGTGTGTGTTGTTTGGGTCCAGGTAGGCGAGAGTACGCCTGGCCTTCTGCATCTAAAAAGAGCGTCGATTGTGTGAGAAGCTTTCCAAGAAATGTGTATATATGTGTGCTTCTGAAGTATATTTCCACAAGACGTGCTGCACATCAAACGTTCTCTTATGTTGGTAGAAAAGGGGCTCTGAATAGCGGGGTTTGTAGAGGGGAAAGTTATATTTCAATAGCCATGTTAACATATCAAATGAAGAGTGGTGGTTTGGGCTTGTTGGTTCATCACAGAAGAGGAAATTTGCAGCGCAAAAAACGCCAGGACGACAGAAGAAACACAAGCACAAGCGCTGCATGAAAAAGCGCTAAACATATCAGAATGCACAAACGTTGTTCTTTCAGCTGGTGTCACCTCCAAGCAGCTGCGTCATAGGCCGGCACTGTAAAAAAACGTTTTTTCCGAGCACATGCCTCTCGTAAACGTTTGCTCCTGACTGTGTCTGAGAACATCGTAGATTTGAGTAGGAAGCTCGGGGGTCATTTATTTTTTCGCTCCATTCTTTCAGCATAGTTGCGAATTTGACGCCTGCTGCCGATAATATGATATAAAGGATAACTAAGTACCAGTTCTAGGCTAATTAAAACCATTTTTTCCTGATGAAAAAGAATGCTGTGTTCAAAAGCACCTATTAGCGGGATCCACACATGACCCAGGGAATATTTTTATCCAGTCGCGCGTGGAATAAACTTTAATTTAAAATATTTTAATTAAAGAGGGGTGTAAAACTTGAATCCTAATTGAGCATAAAATATAAATAAAGTTAGTAACAAATTTCTACACTGTTAGAAATTATTAGTACGCAAGCACTAATAATTCTGATGGGTACCAACTCCGAGCAAAACCGTTCGTTGTTGCCTCCCTTATCTGTTCGCAGCCTGCTTAGAGCTAGCCCTCCGTTCCCTCATGGTCGTCCTCTACGTGGCACTAATCCGCTGGTTCGGACCTGAGCAAGTCGGTTCTTACGTGTTCGCAGCTGGCATAGCGCGGGCACTCAGTCCCGCGGCACGGCCCGCTCAACCCAGAGCCTTTTTTTGTAGCGACGATGTGTCACCAGTCGGCAGTGCAGTTGGCCAATGCTCTCGTCCTTCAGGTCTGATGTGCGCATTTTTCTACGGTCCACATGCCTCTTCAGGCGTTGGTCATTAGCGAGTTCGACTTCATATGGCAAAGGTGCATACCAGTCAGTGACTACATGCGGTAACCTACATTGTCCTTCGAACCTGAAGTGTCTTGCGAAAACTTTATCTCCAGGCTCCAGTGTGCGCCTAGTGCGTCTAGGTTTCTTGGTATGGCGTTGCGCACACGACGAGACGAACACAGGAAAGAGTAGGACGTCAGAAAGAGCGCAAACTATCAACTGACTTTATTGCTATCACAGCAACATATATATGTAGAAATAACACGTGCAAAACAAAGAGGAGAGGGAACAAAGAAGAAGATTGTGACAAGTCAAGTCTGCATGAGTCAACAAAAGGAGCGGAGAAAAATTTTCTCTTTATCATATAAGTTGACCGAGGTATCGCTTACACAACTATCACCTTTTTCTCTTATGTAGAATGCCTCCAAAAGTTCGCAGGCTATTTTGTTCTTGCTTTTGCCCAGAATCCTGGTTTCTTTGAGCACCAGCTCACAACCAAGGCATGAAATGCAATGAGTGGGCAAGCTCGCCCCTTCCCTTTTTTGTATAGAAAGGGCATGCTCCCCTGCTCGTTCCACAATATACAAAAGTGGCCAATAGGCATGGCGTTCTGGTGGTATTTTCGGCCCCAAAACGCTCGCTGGGTTATGCTCCTGGATCACCGAGGATGGAACCCCACGAAGCGCATGCACAAAGAATTCTTTGTGCATGCGGCACATTTGGCAAACTGTACAGCGTGTTTAAACACGCTGTACAGTTTGCCAAATGTGTCACTGGCGTGGTCTACCAAATCCCGCTCAAATGTTGACGCGTGTATATCGGCCAAACTGGACGCTGCGTCGATGAACGAGCAGGGGAGCATGCCCTTTCTATACAAAAAAAGAGAAGGGGCAAATTTGCCCGTCATTGCATTTCATGCCTTGGTTGTGAGCCGGTGCTCAAAGAAATCAAGATTCTGGGCAAAAGCAAACACAAAATAGCCCGAGAACTTTTGGAGGCATTCTTCAACAGGGAAAAAGGTGATAGTTGTGCAAGTTATACCTCGGTCACCTTATATGGTAGAGAAAAATTTTCTCCGCTGCATTTGTTGACACAAGCAGACTTGACTTGTCACAACCGTCATCTTTGTTCCCTCTCCTCTTTGTTTTGCACGTGTTATTTCTGCATATAGATGTTATTGTGATAGCAATAAAGTCAGTTGATAGTTTGCGCTCTTTCTGTCGTCCTACTCTTTCCTGTGTTCGTCTCGTCGTGTGCGCAACGCCATACCAAGAAAGCTATGCACCAACTCGCCCAGCAAGACGTTCTTCTACAATACGCGTCTAGGTTGTTTAAACTTGGCTCGTCAGTGGCGCTTCACAGCGATTTGGGTGCTATAGATTAACTCAATTGTTTTTTTTTTCGAAAATGAGCTACGAAGGGCTTAATCCTGGAACCGTGTATCCAGAGATGAAGAGTACGCAATCACTAGTGACTAAACATATCCTTCGAAGCCCAATTGTCGGGCGTTGGCAATACATCATGGTTGGGGTGTGCGGTGTTGCTAAGAATGCACAGTGGTGGAAGGGCACAGCAGTTGTGTAGACGATTTATGCATTTTGTACTTTGACCAAATCTAATATAGAGCTGATATTACAGTTCCTAATGCGAGATTCGCACCGCACGCCTCCCTCACTGACGTGGTGATATTGGGAGATGTGTACCACAAATTATGTTAATCCTGTGGTTTTTTTTGGTAGCGACTTTTTTGCACACGCGATCTGGCCATGTTACCCTTGATACCGCAATACTGACATTTTTCGTCAGGGAACGAGTAAGTACTGAATGAGTTGTGAGGACGGTGGCTCTCTAGCAAATATTTTTCAGTTCTTGATGAGCGTTGCGGTTCGCATCAGAAGCTGTGACCGTGTCACTATTTCCTTTGTGATCTGGATTTCATTAGCGGCGGGGATTTTGTAAAACTTCTGGTTCATAGTGCCTTAATCGCGATAGTTACAACAATCGCGAAGTGATCTTGAGTATGGATTTCCTTAATGAGCATCAGGCGATCATCGACCTGCGATCCAAGCTGATCACGCTTTCGACTGAAGAAGCCATCGCTTCGATGAAAACTCAGGAAAATCACGTTGCCCTGTGTGTCCTGGAGGAAGAAGTGAGTGTCCAACCCCGGTCAAGCGTTATCGTGACCGTAGGCTCCACGAAAGCCATTAACGCTGAAGCCATCATCGAGGGGAACATGCAGTTGCTTCTAGACCGAGGAATCAGCATCGCAAGAGGCATCGCATATTTCCGCAATGACCAGGCCGAAGTACTGCTATCTTCAGCGTAGAATACCGGCACATTAACAGAGGAACGACGATTGCTTTCTTCGACGAAATATCCGACGTACGAGACTCCTTCGCCCTCTCCGACCTCTCCGCAGAAGATTCGCCTGACCAAGAGAACTCGCCCACTTTCAACATCAACCCAGCCCTGCCCCGGAGCAGTAAAGACCAGATCCGCAATCTGCTTCGAAGCTACAATGAGTGTTTTTCGACATCGCCGAAGGTCAGAAAAAGCCAATTGCCAAGCATCGCATTATAACGGACCAACACGTCCGACCTCTCCGTCAAAGCCCCTACCGTGTGTCACCGCGAGAACGACAAGCCATCCGGGACCAAGTCGAAGAAATGCTTCGCGATGACGTCATCCAGCCTTCAAACAGCCCATGAGCGGCACCTGTTGTTCTAGTGAGAAAGAAAGACGGCGCACTTGGATTCTGCGTTGATTACCGCCGCTTGAACAACATAACAAAGAAGGACGTCCGCCCCCTCCCCCGCATCGACGACACACTGGACCGCCTCTGCAATGCCAAATATTTCTCGTCGATGGACCTCAAGAGCGGCTACTGGCAAATTGAGGTCGACGAAAGAGATCGCGAGAAGACAGCATTCATCACTCCGGATGGGCTGTTTGAGTTCAAGGCGATGCCGTTTGGTCTCTGTTCCGCACCAGCGACGTTTCAGCGAGTAATGGATACAGTGCTGGCAGACCTAAAGTGGCAAATTTGTCAGGTATATTTAGACGACGTCGTTGTCTTCGCCTCGAACTTCGAACAGCACCTGAAAAGACTTCGAACAGTACTAGACGCCATCAAGTCGTCTGGCCTAACCTTGAAAGCAGAGAAGTGCGACTTTGCCTACGAAGAACTGCTGTTTCTACGCCACATCGTTAGCAAGGAGGCAGTACGCCCAGACCCGCAGAAAACAGCTGCTATTGAACAGTTTCCACCGCCGGTCGATAACAAAGCAGTGCGCAGATTTCTCAGACTATGCGCATATTACTGACGATTTGTGAAAAACTTTTCGCGTATCGCTGAGCCCTTGACCCAACTGACGAAGGCAGACGTGCCATTTAAATGGTAAGCGCCGCAAGCAGAAGCCTTCAAGGAACTTCAGCGTCGTTTACAGTCCCCACCGATCCTCGGCCATTTTGATGAAAACACCGATACTGAAGTCCATACCGACGCAAGCAGCGTAGGCCTATGTGCCGTTCTCGTTCAAAAAAGCGACGGGCTGGAGAAAGTCATCGCATACACTAGCCGTTCCCTTTCCAAGGCCGAGGCTAAGTATTCGACAAATGAGAATGAGTGCCTTGCCATCATCTGGGCTACGTCGAAATTCCGCCCCTACCTCTACGGACGGCCGTTCAAGGTGGTCAGCGACCACCACGCACTCTGCTGGCTTGCCAATTTGAAGGATCCCTCTGGCCGACTCGCTCGATTGAGTCTGCGTCTCCAGGAGTTTGACGTCACTGTCGTTTACAAGCCCGGACGCAAGCACTCTGACGCCGATTACCTCTCACGAGCCCCTGTAGATACACCGCCGCCGGACGACGATGAGGACGCCTTCCTGGGACCCATCAGCCCCAGCTCTTTTGCTCAGCAGCAACGCTCGGACCCCGACCTAAAAGGCCTCATCGAGTACCTGGAAGGCAAGGTTTCTTCACCCCTCGCTTTATTCAAGCGAGGACTGTCTTCCTTCTGCGTGCAGAAGGAGGTCATTGTGAAGAACTTCGCAGCGAGCAAAACAGCCTACCTCCTTGTTGTACCTGCTTGTCTCCGCGAAGAAGTTCTACACACTTCATACGACGAGCCGACAGCTGGACATCTCGGGTTTACTCGCACCCTCCGACGCATTCAAGACAAGTATTACTGGCCCCGACTGTCTGCCGATGTCGCACATTATGCGAAAACCTGCCGAGATTGTCAGCGACGAAAGACCCCTCCCACACGACAAGCAGCATTTCTGAACCCCATTGAACCTCCCTCAAGGCCCTTTCAGCAGATCGGCATGGACTTGCTTGGCCCTTTTCCAACGTCAACGCTTGGAAATAAGTGGATTATCATAGCGACCGACAACCTGACCCGGTACGCCGAGGCGAAAGCCCTACCGAACGGAACAGCAGCAGAAGTCGTCAATTTTTTCGTGGAGTGCATTCTTCTTCGACACGGCGCCCCCGATGTGCTCATCACGGACAGAGGAACAGCATTCACGGGGGTTTTAACGCAAGCATCCTGTGGTACAGCCAAACCAGCCACCGGAGGACAACTGCATACCATCCGCAGACCAACGGACTGACCCAGTGCCTGAAAAAAACCATCGCCGATATGCTCGCCATGTATGTCGATGCCGAACGCAAAACCTGGGATGTCATCCTGCCTTACGTCGTCTTCGCCTACAACACCGCAGTGCAGGAGACCACTCAGATGACGCCTTTTAGGCTCGTCCATGGCAGGGAGGCCACGACCACGATAGACGCCATGCTGCCCAACGTTACAGAAGAGAACGTCGACGTTGCCGCCTACCTTCAACGCGCAGAAGAAGCTCGAAGGCTTGGCCGATTACGGATCAAAGGTCAGCAGCGGTCCGACGCCAGACGCTACAACCTACGAAGACGCAAGGCGGACTACAAGCCAGGAGACCAAGTCTGGGTTTGGACGCCCATTCGCCGCCGTGGATTGAGTGAGAGCTTTTGCGCCGCTATTTCCGCCCACACAAGGTTCTTCGTCGGCTAGTCGAACTAGATTATGAGGTCATCCCTGACGCAATGACTGCATCCCAGCGACGCCGCCTACGACCAGAAGTTATCCATGTAGTCCGTCTGAAGCCGTATTATGCGCGCTAAAGGACGCTGCATTTCCACACCCTATTTTCGCAAGATCCGTTTCATCTCTTACTAGTCGCATTATTTGTTTTAATGCATCGGATCGATGCTTCTTTGAGAGGGGAGTAATGCCGCGAACATTTGCAGTGTTTGTTCAATTCTTCAAGTCTACCGCCACACAACTTTATCGCTTTGTTTGCGACGCAAGACGCGACTAGATTTATCTCGATTGATCGCAGCCTCGCAGCGCTGATTCTACGTTGTTCCGGAATGTTCTAGTAACTTTGCACGCTTTATCTCGAAAGTTCGCTATCAACTTTAAATTGACCTCGGCCTACAGCGGCGGGCATTCTGTTCTACGACCGCCGAGCACGCTTGTCGCTTCGCCGCCGCCGAGTGATTCAGTCCATTTTGGGTGCAAGTCAGCCCAATAAACAGTTTTCTTTTAGATCTTTTGTCCGTTTGCAGTTTGCAATGTGTATCCTTCCATAATTGACGAAGCTGTAACTTGTAAAACCACTTGTCATTTCAAAAAGAAAATGAAGATGCTTTTTATGCGTACGACTGACCCATCAAATACTTGTGCTATGTAGTGTTTACAATGATAGCCTCACTCCTGTCATATTTTCTATTGTGTTGCGAACTGTAGCGTTACTGGTCTTTTCTTTTCTCTTTGTTATCCTATGTGCCTTCATTAACTTTCAACTACTGTGAAAATTGAACTAAAGAGCTTGTTGAGTTTTAATGAATGTAACCACCCTTCTGCCTTTGATGTGTGACCCGGGGTGAGGCCTCGTCAGGAAGAATGCCAGCAGCTTCTTCCTTTTGTCTCATCTCGTGGGCATGTACTGTGCATACGAGCTCATGTCTGAATAAAATGATTGATTGATTGATTGATTGATTGATTGATTGATTGATTGATTGATTGATTGATTGATTGATTGATTGATTGATTGATTGATTGATTGATTGATTGATTGATTGATTGATTGATTGTATCCATCGCTGCTTCAACTGCCGCCACCACTACGTGACAATATGCATAAAAATTTAATTATTTAGACTGGGATCCTGTTTAAACGTTCAAGAAGTATTTGTCTGGCCATAACGTGAGATTTTAGTCAATGTTTCACAACAGGCTTTGCACATTGCAATATACCGGGCGTTCCAGGGAAATCATTCAATGTCAACCAAACATTAGGCAGATGAAATGGAATCAAGAGCTCGTCAGAAAGACAGTAGACTAGGGGCTGGAAGAGACTCCCAATTCACCACAATGAGCGCGTCGCAATTCGAAGAAAAGAGGACCCACCTTGCTTTCAACGGAACGAGCAGTTTCGAAGGCAGAGATTCCTCTGATTGTGCCATCGTCATATGAGGCGAAGAGACAGGTGTCTCCCGATAAGTAAATGAAGCGACTGCCTTGGGGGTCGTTGCGGTAGACGCCGTTCCAACATTTCTGTGAGGCAAAAGCAACAGTGTTTGCGTATGGAAACAGGCAACGCAGCAGAAGCAATCACGGTAAAACTCTAATGACCCTAAATCATCACATACAAACGCAAAAGCAACTAAACATGTGGGGACATGCACACAAACTCGAAGAGTGCGCAGGTGTTGTTGCGTAACGCTAAAAGAGATAGAGCCCCCACCGTGGGTACCAAAGGGGCTCTTCTGAAACACCTTCCGAAAAGAGCACGTCAACTCTCTCAATAACTGCAATTTGCTGTTTTGAACTTCTGAGCCAAATAATACACTTATACACGCAGCAGAAAACCCACAAACACACGTTAAAGTTGGCGAGCCCTTTGCGGCGACTTTTTCATGCTCGCACTCTCCTCCGTTGCACCGCTCCTGCGTATACCAGTTCACAGATGGCTTTTGGTTAGATTCTTTCAGACGTCAGGCAGCTACCATGGCCGCGGCCAATTTGCGGCGCAGCTCCGGCGTGTCAGGAAACTCCGCCCCCGGCGGTGGGGCCGACCTTTCAGAGTGCAAAAAGTGACGAGAGGAGAGAGAAAGGCGCGAAGACTCTGAAATTCAAATTTTGACTTCAGATAACTCGGCGTATACAAAGCGATGGTAAGAAACGTGACCACCCATGCTGCTTGACGTCGGTGCCGGGTTTACCTCCCTTCTCTTCTGCATCGAACATACCCACCAGTTCTGTACAAAAGCATTTTTCAACTGGAAAGAGTGTATGAACGTAATGGCTTCATGTATTGCAAGACTTCACTATAACAGTCAATATATCTGCAGATATTCCGTCAGAAGGTTGGCAATATTTTCCTATTAACGGTTTTGCTAGCGTCGTAAATGTTCCCCATTGGTTTTTTATGCAGTCTTAACTGCTAGAGGTGAGGGATGGTACAACTTTAAAAGACAGATATTGCTAGCATTGGAGGAATTGACCATTCCCTTGGTATTTCCATAGCAGCACCTTACAATATTCAAATATTCAAGTTTTTGGCCAAGAGCGTTGGGCATGGCTACCAGAGGAATTAAAAGGAATGTTGCGAGACTACCTCACATCACACACCATTGAAAACTTCTGTATTAGACGTCGCCTGGCGGCCGGGATGGTGAGCCTGCTCAAACTCTGGGAGACTGAAGTGATGTTAACGTTTTCGAAGACGTCCATTCTCAAGCTCAATGTCAGGGCGAACCGGGCCAGTGACGGTGCGGTGATGTTTCCGATTGCACGAACCATGGCATTCTGAGAACACAACCGAAAAAGAAGGCACATAGATAAAGACGCAATAATAAGACACGACACAGTGAAATATTCAAATAGGCGGCCTATTTTTCGCTTAGGAGACTAAGAGTTAAGCATAAACAAACATTGATCCTTGTGCACTCTCTGAATAAAGGCCGACGAGCAGTGTTCAATACAGTTAGAGCGGCTTTGTACTCACTCTGGTGTGCGTACTGTGTGTCTTTGTTTTTTTTTTTTTGCTAGGATATGTGGGAGCAACCGTGGTACTGAAAGTGTGTGGTCATCGAGTAAGTGCCGCGAGGTACAAAGGGGTCCACACTTCAAGTAATACCTGAGCTCACGCAACAAAAGGGTTTGGACGCAGAATTGAAAGCCGAGCCGTCTATTGAAGCCTCAGTGGCCTACAGCGGCTGCCGCGATAGACAACGCTTGTGAGAAGACAGCGCTGCCAGCGGCGCGGTAGCCGTGGAACGAAGGCTTCAAAACGCCACCAGGCGTTTATATATATATATATATATATATATATATATATATATATATATATATATATATATATATATATATATATATATATATATATATATATATATATATATATATATATAAAGGTACCAGAGTGCTTATAAAATGGGGGAAAATGTATCAGGGCCTGTAGAGATACAGCGGGGTCTTAGGCAAAGACGTCCTCTGTCTCCTTTGTTGTTCATGTTGTACCTGCAAGGGTTGGAGACCAAGCTAGAGAGGAGCGGACTAGACTTCAACCTTTTTTTTTCAAGCAAGGGGAATGGATTAAACAGTCATTACCGCGACTAATGTATACGGATGATATAGTGCTAATGGCTGACAACAAGGAAGATTTACAGAAGTTGATACACATATGTGGTACAGAGGGAGATAGATTAGGGTTCAAGTTTAGTAAGGAAAAATCTGCAGTCATTATTTTTAATGATGAGGGCGGCGAGCATAGAATACAGGTGTTCACGCTAGAAGTAGTGGATGAGTACAAGTATCTTGAGGTGTGGATATATAACGGTGCTGAGTAACTGACAGCATGAAAAATATGTAATGAATAAAGCTAGTAGGAATGCAGCTGTCATGAAAAATAGGGCACTGTGGAATTACAATAGGTATGAGGTGGTAAGAGGGATCTGGAAAGGGGTGATGGTCCCTAGCCTGACCTTCGGGAATGCGGTCCTGTGTATGAGGCCAGATGTTCAAGCAAAGTCAGAAATCAAACAACGCGGCGTAGGGAGGCTAGCTTTGGGAGGACATTGCAATACACCAAATCAGGGGGTACAGGGTGATATGGGCTACGCGTCGTTCGAGAGCAGAGAAACTAGCACCAAGATAGCATTTGTGGAGCGATTGAGAAAAATGGGGGAAAGCAGTGGGCTAAGAAAGTTTTCAGATACCTCTACATAAGGAATGTTGGCACGAAATGGAGAAAGCGAACTAGAAAATTGGCAAGCAAATACCTGGACAGCAGTACGCGGGCAAATCAGCAATTATCGGTTAAGAAAAATGTTAAAGAAACAGAAAGAGCTGTGTGGAAAGCGGAGATGCTGACGAAGTCGGCACTGGGAACATACAAGATCTTTAAGCAGGAAATTTCCAAAGAAAATATCTATGATAATTTTAGGGGAAGCTCTTTGTTGTTTGAGGCCAGGACGGGAGTTTTGCGGACTAAGACATATAGAGTTAGGCACCACGAGATAGGCACGTTGTGCGCTGCGTGCGCAGAGGAGGAGGAAACGGCTGAACACTTGATACTTTTCTGTAAAGGGCTTCACCCTACAGTGGAAAGCAGCGGGGCTGATTTATTCAAGGCATTGGGGTTTAAGGACAGTGAAGGGAAAGTAGATTTTAAGCGGGCAGAAGTAACCAAGCGAAGGTTATCTGATTGGTGGCTAAAATCATGACAAGAGTAAAATTTCATAAGTCATGGCTAGGTGGCTTGAACCACCACCCGATTTAAAGGGTTCAGCCTTATCCATCCATCCAACCATAGAAGCACAGTGAAAAGTAACACAGCACCAGCAATGCTTAGCCGTCACAAATACACCGAGCAGAACCGTCTCGAACTCAGCAGCGAACGCTGGAGCCCAGGGCAAGATTTCAGCAAATTATAGCTCCTCTGGGTGGTTCCGGAACGACCTCGCTGCACTAACATCGGGTCAACACTCTGATACGCAAGACAAATTTCTGACTGACCACCTCACCACTTCACAGTTTTGCAACAGCTGTCGCTAAATTTCTCTTTACATGGATGCAATAGTGGCCCCAGTTTACAGCGAAAGCTGTTCAGGGACATATTTTTAGGCTCTAATACATCGGCGTAGCATAGCATTACGCTTGCCATGCTTTTCTGTCAGCACCTAGTGCAGTCAAGCATGAAGAAATTTTAAGCTGTCATGGGAACGCAGGGCGATAACTCTGAAACTTCCGCATGCAGTGACGTCACAGAGAAAGCCACCACAACGTGCCATCGCACCACGGCGCGCTGATTCATTGTAAGACTTTGACATCGGACGCACTATAGCTGAAGGCAAATATTAACTAGTGAACAATAATTATTTAAACACCGCCACAGCCTGCCTCTTAATGTTTCTATACGCAGTGGAACTGGTGAGTGTTTTTTGTTTGTGCTGCTCCTTGTAAAGTTGCGAGATCTTACCAGTCTAGCTTGCCCTTGATCAGCTAGACAACTGGTATCCCAGGAAGCCGTAGCCTGCGGTCGAGTGCGCCGTGGATCAATGGTAGTAATGGTTAGCATTATGACCAGGATTGGCAGGCTGCAAAGAGGTGAAAGAAGACGGAGCACTAATGTCGCTTCGAAGAGCAGTTCACAGTAGTTAACAGAAAAATATTGAAATTTGTGAACTTGTTGAAAGATGAAAAACAAAGGCTCTGTATCTGTGCTGTACGCAGCCTCACTCTACCCTTTCCTCCATTATCCGCCGCGTAGTGTTCCTGCCCCTTATCGAGCCACGGTCAATTTTTGTGATAGTGTATAGTGTGTTTTGTCGACTTAACGCTTCTAAACTGTAGATTCCGATTGAAATACGGCATGCTGGAGTGCTGTGATGTTATTTACGTCCACTTGGTTGCTTAGCCCTCACTGACATTGCTAAGCACACGTTGGGTTTTGCATTTAACATGCATTGAATTGAACGCGCCATAGCCGCCATTTGACCTCAAGTCATCGGGCGCAAACCAAGAACGCCATAGTACCTCCGTCACAGGGCAGATTGGCCGGCTTATGCAACTACGAAAGGACGTTTCAGCCAAGAGACAGGCACCTGCTTCGGTCACTTCCAAGCAACAGCGGGTGCCCACTGAGCTTCCAAAGACTCACCTGACAACGACCGGAAAGAACGGTCTAACCAGTTAGCCCGTGTCTATGTTCAGCAACAGTGAAAACGCCATGGATTGTTGTTACGTCTTGTTTACTCTGCAGATACCGCCAAATGTGTGGGATGAAACGGAGTAGCCCTTATTAACGACCTTAGGCACAATGAAGAGAGAGGTGCATAAGACTATCAAGAGGGTTGTCCGAAAACAAACTGCTGATTTTTCACCTGCAGTCACATGTCCAGCCCCCAACTGAAGCCATGAATGTGTACATAGATCAAACGAGCCGTCAAATTCGTTCAATCGATATGCACCGGCTCAAGTGACACAGCTGTGGTTGGCGGAGCTGGGGCTGAGCTACCTGACCGAATCAAACTGGTTGACCCGAGATTAGCCAGCCACTTTGGCTGGAGCTCAAGGAATTACATGTGCTACAACCATCTATCTACCGCCAAATGAAGTCAGGCCGGGATGTACAGCCAATGCAGTGTCGTCTTAGCCAACCTTCGCGCTCTTTGCCTGTAAGAAGGAACTTCTGATTTTTTGCCAATTGATAAATTTGTCCTTAATGCTTTTAAACTATCTCAATTCTTTAGAGCCTGTTCGATCCTTCATATTACACCTCTCTATGTCGTTTACGCTACGATTACTGAATAGTTTTGACAGTTCGTCCTACCTACGCGATTCAAGGCTTTCATAGTTTGAACTCTCGTAATCAGGTTTGTTGTCTCCTGAGAGAACTGAGTAGTATCCTGTATATCTACCCTAAGGTGAGCTTCTACTGCGTACTCTGTAAGGGTATTTGTCGCATCTGTCATTCATCTCATGCAAACTATTGTTATCATCAGTTAAAGAGGAATACCTGTTCTCCAGCGAAATTCCTAACTTTCCACATTCTCCCTGCAAACTCTTTGAAGAGGGTCTTTCTTACTAGTTTATTAAATTCGCTTCTCACATCTAGGGAAATCGGACTGTTCACCATGATATGGTCACTACATCCCACCTTGTCGAGCACCTCCACTTAGCCAGTTGCAATTTTATTTCATACTTTAGACTGTCCATTAGGGCTCTTCTATGCGCAGTATTCCGCACTGCGAGGACCGCTAATAAATCCCCCTGCTATTCCCAGAACCACTGCCGTAATCCCCCACTTGCTAGTCACCCGTCTGTTTCTTACCTTCTTTAGCAATAATGTCGCCCATCTGAAGTCATCACTGCCTGTTTACTCGACTCATCGCTGATTCCGCGCTTTCATAGAACATTTCGAATATTTTGTCTTCATATGTGTAAAGTAGGTGCTTAGGCTTTCACAAATGTCAAAATATACCTCCTAATGAAGCATATAACAACAGATACCACCCTCTACATAATAAAGTAAAATTCTTCTATGTTGCCAGCTAAATCGCTGTTGAAGAATCCAATGCCTCGTTCTCGTCTTTCCACTCAACCACAATATCATTGTACGTGCCTGCACATTTAGCATACCATACCCTTCACCTGTCCTTGAAAGCTCACAAAGCCCTCTGACATCACATTTTATACCGGGTATTTTCCAGGACAGCCTAGGCTAACCTGAACAGATAATTTTCTACCATTAAATATTCCAGGTTCTTTTTAAAATTTCGGCCTGTTTTGAGCCAGGTAATCTTACCAACCTAAGCTTCTTCTAATGATTGACTGCAGTCGCACGGGACTGAGGTCCCGGGAATAAACTGTGAGTTGATATAGAGTTAGTGGCCAAGTACTGCACCAGTACGGCAAAATAATGTTGCAGTGACCGGGTCCGTATAGGCCATTGGCTGCCGTTTTAGGCTGCAAATCGGGCCTTGTTACTGAATCCCATTAAAACATCCTATCGATGACCTAGTGATTTGAGCATGCGCCCGCATGCGGGAGGTGTGTGGGGTTCTATGTCCATTGCCTCCGGACACCCATTCCTGATACAATGAGCACAATCTTTGCCCTGGACTGGTGGTCGGATTCAATGGTGTTTAGTGCCCATAGAATGGTTTTTTTTAGCCCACCATGTGCAAAAAAAAAACGGCATTATATTCGACCATCATCATACTTTCACTGACACTAGGATTTTCGTCTGCTTTTTTTCACAAAATTGCACGGCACTAGGGTTTTATCCGCTGTTATCTTACACGTGAGGCGGATGCTTCACCTCCAGGCCATCGCCTGATGTATACTAATAATCAAAGTGACAGCGTTTTACAAAGCATCTAGCCAACCTCCAGATGTGACTGCTAGTTTTGAACCAGAATTTTAAACCAAATTGGCTTGCCATCAATGAGCTATCTAATTTCGGAATAAGCTCTCTTCTCGTCCGCGAGTCCTCTCCACCATAAAAAATTCAAGAGGGCACTTTGTTGACCTAAAGTGCGGTGAGGCGAAAGCCTTTAGCGCGCTGTTGCTGCTTGTGTCCCTGATGTTTGGCTAAAAGGCTAATTAGGTACACAGTTGTTTGTGAACCTTAAATGCTGAAGACACTGGAGCGCGTTTGGGAGGCATCCGTCTCATTCGACGCCTTTCCGCAAACACTCTCCAGCGTCCTTACGCCAGACAAAAATTATCGTGGGACTATAAAAAGAAAGAAAAATAAAGTGTTCCTGCCCATGCCACTACGTAGCGTAGTCGTTAGCACGCTCGGCTGCAGAACGGAAAGATGGTGGTTTGAATCCCGCCGTGCACAGAAATTTTTTTCTCTACGAGTTGACGTCATTTGATTGACAGCTATAGTGTGACAGATTTTGTGGACGGGCGGGCGGACGGACAACGAGGAGCCATTAAAGGCTTTCGCCCCAAAATAGACCTAGGGTACTGCTTACTAGGGGTGACTCTTTTAATGTTCTTCAGCTCAATACGCGCCTGTGCTGTTGCGGTGAAAGTTTGGCACGTAAGCCATGCAAGCTTTTTACAAATATGCAGTCTATGTGTAGGATTTTCACGCGTGAAATCTAAGAAGAGAACCAAAAGCAGAAGAGGACCAAAAGCAGTTTTACTTACTGTTTGATGTCCCTCAGAAACGTATGATAAGAACCCATAAGGCGAGCGTTGTTGGGCTGAATGGGAGTGAAGGCCAAGAAGAATATAGTTGAAACTCCCCGAGATGCCCCTAGGACACCGTCTATTCTCTGGCGACGAAAAGAAGAAAGCAAAAAGTGGAGCTAAGGCGGGCAAAACACTCCCTGGCTCTCTTTTGAACATGAAGAGCGCTGGTTCTAGAACACTCCGCCAACAGACCAACCTGCGCAACTGCGCTGGAAGCGGCACGTTCTGTGGAGGGTCCACCACTCCGCAATCATGTCCGTGACCATTCAAGCCCAAGTGGGCCATATTCTCTTTTGTAGCGAGAGCTACACTAGGCTACCAGTTGAGCAATCACTTTGACCTATTTTGAACAAGTCGTAATCAAACGTCTTGCACCAGAGATCCACCTGCCATGCTATGGTAGCACGCGGAAAAAGCGGGTGTGGCGACGTTATTGCTCTTATATCTTTTGAGGGACATTTGCTGCTCTGGGAGTTATTATTTATTCAAACTTGAGCTGGATATCGCACATTATAAACGAAATCAGTGACGCAAACATAAAATAAAACGAACACTTAACTTCCTTCAACTGAGGCAAAGCTAATCGCTTATAAGATGTTGGTGCGCCCAATGTTCGAGTGCGCCTGCGAGCTGTGGTATGCGCACGTTTAGTATCTGATATCGAATTTAGAATTAGGGCAAAGACGTGCGCTCCGATTTATCTTCTACGTATATCGAAAACAGGATTCAGATTCTCCGCTTCAAGGTAAAGCAAACTTCTCCACCCTTGAGTTAAGGCGAAACAAAAACGCTTGAACCTTTTCTATTCCATCATTGATAAACAACAGTATATAAAGGAGTCCATTTCTCGAATCACGCGCAATAAGAATTCCAAGCAGGGAGAAGAAAAAAGACATTTGAAAGACTGCATGAAGTAGTCCTTTTTTTGCCCAAACCGCACGAGATAGGAATAAAGTGCCCGTTAATATTGCACGTGCTGAGGCCGGTGAGGAATTCTCATCTCTTGTGAACTAATTGCTGCATTAGCAGTTAAAGATACGTTGTTTATTAATTATTTTTATATGTTAGGTCACATCTGTATTTCATGTGCATTTTTTTCGGAGTTATGAGTCGAGTTAATTGTGTAATTAGTGGAAGTATGAGGAGCTGAAGATTATGAGTGTGCTGTTTATGTAACCACCCCTTTCCTATCTAAGTAGTGCATAGACTGATAATATTATAAAAAAAATAAATATGTATTCGGCCACAAGTCTGTCCAAAGGCTTTATTGATATTAAAGTCATGAAACGTTTCAGTCACTTTACACTCCCTTAAGGGCAAAGCGAATTTCCGCACCATTCATTAAAACAAAATTCGAAGAAGGCAGCTTTCGTACCGAAGATGCAAAATCAATCAGATGTATTGTTGAAATAGCGAGAGCAATAGATGAGCCAAGATGCTTTCATTAATCTCATTTTTTCTCCACCAAACATCAGCATGAGCATAGCTACACCCACTGAAGGAGAAACGCCATTCCATGCCACTTTGATTACTTCTTCCTGTGTCAACTTCACCGGCATTATCCGCGCAAAATTTTCGCTCGGACCCACAGAACTGTCATCCTGTACTGCGCTTGCCTTCTCTTGGACTTGCACGTTAATATTAACGAACATCTCTTACCTCACTATTGCATTACGTGCCAGGTCCAAACCCATTTCTTTTGATATCGGCCACAATGTCATAATCTTCCGTTTGTTTCCTGATGAAATCTACTCTCTCCGTGTCTCCTAAATTTACAGCAATAATTTTCCTTTCCATAGCACGCGGCGGAATCCTAAATATACATGTAACCGTTTGAGTGGGCCTCCTTGTTTTGTTTCGATCTCTCACATGAGCGCCTGCACGGTACAGCTGTCATCTACATTTCTATTTAGATGTACTGTTACACTTCCATTGATGATATGAGGGTACCTGCGAAAAATGCTCTGCACCACGTTTTGATTCTAGTCATTGCCCTCTCGTGGTCCGTATTTTAGTTCACTACGTGCACTAAGTAAAGATATTCCCTTACAACTGCCAAAGCTTTGCTAATCGTTTTAAACTGCTCCTTCATTCCGAGGCGATTCTGCATTGCTTCAGTTTTCTCTCTTATCGTTCTATTCGTTTTCTCTCTATTCTCTATTTCTATCGTTCTGCTTTGCCCGTCTAGGTCCTCGAACATTCTTTGTAGTTTCTCGCCTGAGTTGTTTGGTTTGGTTTGGTTTATTTGGGTTTAACGTCCCAAAGCGACTCAGGCTATGAGGGACGCCGTAGTGAAGGACTCCGGGAATTTCTACCACCTGGGGTTCTTTTACGTGCACTGACATCGCACAGTACACGGGCCTCTAGAATTTCGCCTCCATCGAAATTGGACCGCGCGGCCGGGATCGAACCCGAGTCTCTCGGGTCAGCAGCCGAGCGCCATAACCACTGAGGCACCGCGGCGGCCCGTATTTGAGTTCGCCACCTGCACTAAGTAAATATATTTTCTTACAACTGCCAAAGCTTTGCTAATCATTTTAAACTGCTTATTCATTCCAAGGCGATTCTACATTGCTTTAGTTTTCTCTATATTCGTTCTATTCGTTTTCTCTCTGTTCCCCATTCCTATCGTTCTGCTTTGGCCGTCTAGGTCCTCGAACATGCTTTGTAGTTTGTCGCCGGAATTGTTTGCAGGTGCAACACGTAGATGGTTTTCTTTCAAACACAAAGTGAACAAGGGAGAGGGTAGCGCAGAGAACTTGCCAACGCTGCGACAAAAGCACTTGTCTTAAGCAGCGTAAGGTTCTGGGCAAGTTGGTGCGACATCCTCTGAGAAAATTGGCGCGACAGGGAAAGACGTGGGCGAAAGAAAGAAAACACACACACAAGCGTCAACTTTAAACTTGAAGTGATTACAATTTAAAGTTGGCGCTTATGTACGTGTTTTCTCGCATTTTTGTCGCATATTTTTTTTAGTTAGAAAAATGAGAACGAAGTAAATGTGAATGTGCACGCTTTGTTATCTCTTTATGCTTAGTTATTTCTTGACTGCTTTTATACAACTCGGGTCTTCAGGACATGCTCCAATTGGCTTCAAAAAGTCACAAGGCTTTAAATTTCTGCAATGCTTTTTAGAGGGCAGCATTTGCTGCAAAGAAAGAATATAAGATTTTCTCTCGGTGGAGAGAGTAAAAATAGATAGTAATGGCTCTCCCCCTACTTGCTCCATGCTGCCTCTTAGTCCCCGGAAATCGAAGACATTTATTAGAGGCTTTAATTGGCCAAGCCTAGCTTCTTTAATCACACCCCTCGAAAACTTATCACCGTGAAAAAAGGAAAGCCACATTGTGAACTAAGCGCGGGTGAGGGCTCATTAAACCGTACATTAATTTCATGTGTAGTACTCAGATACCTTTCGCAGCAGTTTACTACGAACTAAGCTCTTTCAACCCGATTGCTTTCGAAAAGGGGCAATTGTTGCAATGCGTTGTGTCCCCATACATATCTATAACATAGCTACATATCTAAAACTCGTTATTCATGTCTCAACTAAACTACTGTTTCCTTGTGTGGGGTACAACTACACAAACAAAATTAAATATATGCACTACAAAAAAGACTATTCGCCATATAGCTGGAAAAGACTGCTACACTCCTACTGCGCTGCTTTTTAAGAATTTTAAAGTAATGTCAGTACACTATCTCTACTCGCATAACTTAGCAGTTCACTACAAACAGCACATAACTACCTCCGAGAGTACAATGCTTTCGATCGCCAATTTAACAACACTTACACGAACATATCCTTGGCGCTCTGCTCATAACTGGACAGTACCTTTCGTACGAACAACGTTTGGCCAGCAAATGCTTGCACATGCTCTGCCAACTCTGTTAAACTATTTTCGTCAATATAACGTTAATATTGAAAATGTTATTCAGAAAACAATTCATTCATTCATTATCTCGCAAATGTAATTGTTCTAGTCCCCTGCAGTGTGTTCTTCCTGTGTCTTTTGGATTTTTTGCGGGTTTGTTGCTATGTACAATTGCTGTTATTCGATCATCATGTTTATCATTCGTATTGTGCCTTTATCTTTAACAACAAAATAGACTGAGCTAAGCGTAGTAAGAGATAAAATGTCTGTAAATGTAAAGGGGAGGTACTGCCTAAATTGTAAGCGCACCAAATGTTACTACCGACACCTCACTGTTTTGCCATGCATTGGGGCCCGAGCGCCGTCAAGTGAATTAACGTTCACTTTTTGTCTCGGGCCCCTCATTTCTTACTGAAATGGAAATAAACTTCAAACTTAAAACTGCAAAATAAAATATTTTAAAAAGTTCGTTCTTTTTGAAAATTTCTATTGTTTCAAGAAGGGTTTTTTGGAGGGCTAGTTGGTGCTTCTCGTTCATGATTAAACTGCGCGACAGAAACCGGGACAAAGACAAGAAAAACACGTACACACATGGTCGTAATACATGGTTAGGCCGTCTTCATTTTTCGTTCTCTGATTTTTTGGTTTCACCGATCAGGTTTTTATCTTCCTCTACCCTTTTATCTAGGCATCAAGGGCGTTTAGGCATGCACACACATGGGGGTTTTTAGACTGGTTCTCCAGATTGGCTCTACTAAATTGTTAAACTTATCTGCTGTGTTGGATCCCGGATGTGTCACGTGGTGGGTGGTGCGTTTAAAAGGAATGATCGAAAGCGTTTTTCGAATAAAAGTTGGAAGTCTGCGCTCTTTGTGTGTACGTGTTTTTCTTGTCTTTGTCCCCGTTTCTTTCGCCCAGTTTAATCATGAACGAAATTCTATCGTTTCAGCAGAACATGCAGATATTTCAAAACTTAGTCTTTGGATTGCAGATGCGTTAGCCGATTCTGCGCCATATAAACTAACACACTTGCCTTAAAAAAAGCAGCCTACTCAATTGCACAACGAAGAGATATTGAAAATTTTAGTTGGTTGGTTTTTGGGCAAAGGAAATGGCGCAGTATCTGTCTCATATATCGTTGGACACCTGAACCGCGCCGTAAGGGAAGGGATAAAGGAGGGAGTGAAAGAAGAAAGGAAGAGGTGCTGTAGTGGAGGGCTCCGGAATAATTTCGACCTGGGATCTTTAACGTGCACTGACATCTCACAGCACACGGGTGCTTTTGTGTTTCGCCTCCATCGAAACACTGCCGCCGCGGTCGGGTTCGAGCCCGGGTACTCCAGAAACCTCTCGCAGAGTAAACGCGGCTGCTTGATTGGCTCACCTGGTAGATTTCGTGGAGTTTCTGTATGTCTCGAAAGTCTCCATAGGTTCTGTACGTCGCAACACCCGGAACTGTTGGAAGCAGGCCAAATCCCCGCAAGTAAAGGTGCCGGATAATCATCTGAACACCGGTAGCGAATTGTGGCTGGTCTATCGTGAACTTCACTTGCTCCAGTGTTCCACCGAAGTCGAGGGTGAAGAGGTACGAGCTTCGGTGGTTTCGCAGGAACAGGTACAAGGTTTCTGCATGTCCACAAGGCGGGAACATCAAAAGGCGAAAAATTCGAGATTGCATATGACCCTGGATATATTGCTCGATTCAGCCGTTTTTTTGCAACCATCTTTTGAAGTCCAGCTTTCTGGGGGAAAAATTTTGAAAATCAAAAATTGTAAGACACTGTTATAAAAATATTGAAGGTAAGTGTCCATTATTCTGATATGTAGCAAAATATTTCTTTTAAAGTGTTTCTAGCGATCGCAACGAACAGTTGAGACTGCCATAGAAAACCAATGGGGGAGCGCTTTTGACGATCGCAAAAACGGGAATAGCAAAAAAAATACTAGACTGCCGTCGGGTGGTCTGCGGATATGTTGATTGTTATAGTAAAATCTTGCCGTATATGAAAATAATTGTGTTCATAAACGGTTTCCCGCTCAAAAATGCTTTTGTCCAGAATTTGTGGGTACGCTCATACCTAAGGTTAATATAGCGTTCACCCTCTAGGGCCCCCTAAGATAGAATGAATTTGATGCGGTATCCTGCAAACCTGGGAGGTGGAGCAAAAAGGAAGCAGGAGTTACCCTGAATCACACTGACGGCGTTGACGGCGGCAGCAAAGATAAGAGAGCATTAGCCTTGCAAGCACTATGCTTCCCGGACTATCAGTAAGCGATGTGGAAGGGAGGGGGGGGGGGGGGGGGACCAAACGTATCATCTGTGCCAGAATAAAGCAAGGGTGTTTGTTTCCTAACGATTTTCTAGAGCAGTTATTGGCAGCTTTTAAACATTTATTTATTTTACTCTCAGGGCTGTTAGGCGTTACACAGGGGAGTGGGAATAAAATACAAGTAGAAACCACAAAAAAACAGCAGTTAAGAAATTAAACATAGTTACAGGCACACACTTGTGTAAGGCAAAGAGAGCACTTGTCCTAACTTTATAATGAATTTTGTTTTTCAGTGGCACAGTAAGCACTCTGGCATACGGCTGAGAAAGAAATCTCGTTGTTTAGGTACTTTTCGCATAGACGGCGCATATGAACCATTGAACGCCAGGAGCAACTGTTTTAACCAGAATATTGGCAGGTGCTATGCACCTGGGTGCTTTTTTTTTCAATACACAATTTTTTTCCCTTACGAGAGAACGGGCACAAGATAGCGGTTATCGCTTAGTCTGGCATACGATTGGAACTATAGAAGTAAACGATCTGGAACAGCTAAAGTAGGCATTGTGCAAGCTGAGTGCGCATCGATCGTTTCATGCAGAGACACGACACATCGGTAGGCTAGGCCAGAAAAGACGTCCGGTACTTTATTGCGCGTAGATTTATAGCTGCGGCTGCAGCGAGGGAAAGGGAAAAGAAGAAGGGGTGTTGGCACGTTACCGGGACGCTTGCCTGATAGCCACATCAGATACAAGGAAAGCAGCGACCGCGTCACCTTCCTGCTGAACTAAACCGCATTGTTTTGTCCTTTTCATCCCCATATGTTAAAGCTACACATATCAACGGGCAATCATTAAGAAATAAAATCGTTATATGAATTTTTAGTAAATTGAGGTTTATGTTTCCTATGATTCTTCATCATCATCATAAGCCTTACTACACCCACTGCAGGGCAAAGGCCTCTCCCATGTTTCTACAATTAACCCTGTCCATTGCCAGCTGCATCGACGCCTTGCCTGCAAACTTCTTAATCTCATCCACCCACCCAACTTTCTGCCGCTCCCTGCTACGCTTACTTTCTCTTGGAATCCACTCCGTTACCCTTAAGGACCAGCGGTTATCTTGCCTTCGCATTACATGCCCTTCCCAAGCCCATTTCTTCCCCTTGATTTCGACTAGGATGTCATTAACACGCGTTTGTTCCCAGCCCACTCTGCCCACTTCCCGTCACATAACGTTTCACCTATCATTTTTCTTTCCATGGCTCGCTGCGTTGTCCTTAAGTTAAGATAAACTCTTTTCGTTAGCCTCCACGTTTCTGCGCCTCTGCGTGTGTAGTATCTGCAAAATGACCATTATGAAATGTGCGAGCGCAACAGGCTCGACTGGAGTTGAGGGGAGTGGCACTACTGCTAGATGCGAGTCAAAGTGGTTAAGTGTTGAATCCGTACAGTGCAATTGCGCCAGACTTCGAGGTAATATCATTCTGTTTGGGAAAAATTTATTCTATTTGCTACCGCCCACTCAGCGCAGACAGAGCCGTTTTTAAATGCTATAAGAACTTTGGTTCTTGTAGCTGACGGATATTACACGCCTACTGCAGGAGCTGATTTCAGCATCGACGTGATCAGTAAGATTTTTTCTACCGGAGCATTTGAGACAGTTTGAGTTTAAATGGTTAAAAAAATTACTGAAGTGCTACTTGAGTAAAAGCTGCAAGCGAGTACATTTTATATTTGTTCATTACTAATTTCTCACAAGCGAAAATTGAAACCAGCGCCTCACCATAGCCTACCAGCGATCATGTTGAATTGCGCCTGTGTATGCATGTGCTAGCCTAAACACTAAGGCAACCACAGGGTTTTGACGCTAACGTAGAACTGATGCTACACTTGAAGCTTCTCTGAATGCCTTTAACAAAGTTCACGTGCGCCACATCTCTACCACAAATGTCATAAAAAGTTGCCTGATATTTTTTTACAGCGGTACAACATTACTTTCCCTCTACAATATGTAAACCCATTCGAAAAATCTGCAAACCTATTGGCCCACGTGAGTTGTAGCGCGAAATAAAATAAAAATTCTCTATATAGAACATTTCTAATGAGACGCAGCTGCGACTGTCTGCTCGCCTGCCCACTTCTGACCCTGTAAAGGCCCATGCACGCCGCCCAGTTTGGTTGGGTGTGGAATCTGCAGCCTTTGTGTAGATCGGTACGTTGCGGGAAGGGCAGCAAGCTTCCCATTGACTGTTGCGGATGGCCTGTGAGTGAAAACACCGGTTTTGCACGTGGGTTAGCTTTTCTAGCACCGACATGGCACCGATGTGGTATTTACAGGGGATTGTCCAGAGGTTTTCCACAAGTGGTCGAGTTGGGTATTTTGACAGGTTGCCTTAGCAGAAATTTCACACTTGGACCTCACAGGAGCGCACTATTGTGCACCACCTAGGTTTTAACAGAGCTGTCACATATGGGCCCCGTTTGTTCAGAGCACCTAAATTTCTCTACGAGGACAGGCGAATAGGCAAAGCGAGAAAATTCAGGTGCCTACATTAGGATTATGTCGGTGCTAGAACGAGCAGCCGCATTGCCCAGACCACGATGGCTCTGCTGCGGGCAGCCAGTGGAGGCTGCCTAATGTGACCTGAACAGTGACGAAAATTGAAGAGTCAAGGTCATTCTGGTGGTAGTCAAGGTCAATCTGGTGGTGCGAAATTTTGAAGTCTTCTTTTGGGGCAATTTACCTAACTACGAGAACCAGAAGCATAGTTTTATAATAAACTAAATGGGCTCACCGTTCTCGTAACACTCACAAAACTAGGAAATTAAAATTGCACAATGTAGGTTACCCATTTAAAAGAATTTGTGCATAAAGATGCAGGCACGCCAGTTTTCACAACCATACTACGTCCGATGTGGGACCAACGGCAGCATTGCGTTGGTAACCCTATTTGTAATGGTGTTGCGGTTTCCTACATACAGCCGACCTTTACTTTATCTGCCTCCAAGCATTCGACAAGGGAGCGATGTGGGTTGAATGTGGGATGTGATAGCGTTTGGAAAAGTGACGTGGGACCCACATACAACGTGAAAAGTCCTATGTGGGCTCTTGTGCGTTTCCCCCAGAAAGAGAACAATTTAGGTAATTATAAATAATAACAATAAGGCTTTATTCTTCGGTATTTTAGAGTCATTTCCAGAGTCATGAGTAGCTGCGCCAGCCAAAAATCCGGTGAGGTACACATAGGCACTAAACATCACGTGCTATCTCGGTTTTTACAACTGTAGTTAATATAAATACAGGCATACTCACCGTTATAACTTCCGTCTGGGGACTGTGGGATATCAACGATGGTGAAGTTGCAAAGGCTCGGGTCTGGCAGCCTCTGAGTAGTGAATTCTCTGAAGCGTGCTTGATCTCTGGGAGCACTGATTGTGCACAGTAGTGGCGGCCTTTCTGTAAACGTGACAAGAAGTGGCTATGCACTAACTCCAGCTCGGAATTACTGGCATGTTTTGGAGGTCCACAGGTACTGCAGCGAGTTATGCAGTCCGATACCCTATAAACACCTGGCCCTGGCTATTAAGATTCTCGTTTTTCGTACGATGGCAGCTTTCATACAGGAACATCTGAACTGCGATTTATGACGGGCTGTGAGTACAGGATGTGTTCAACTACGTAGAAGCTGATACTACACTCCTCTGAAGCTAAGTTCTCGCATATGTAGTCTATGGCTTTTAATTGAAAACACTCCCTCAGTCTAGACATCTTCGTGGCTTGGCAGAAGCGCCTAAAGCTTGCGGCAAACATGATAGCAGCATTATGCAGAACGCACAGAGCCGTTCGCTTTTTACCCCCTCTGTGCTGCGTAGAGGTATGATGCTCAGCATTTTTCACGGACAAGCTACTGTTCAAAATCGAGGTACTGATATGTTCAAAGAATACACTCTGAAGCGCTGTATATGAGCCACAACAAAAATAAAGCTTAGACGACCCTTCATCTACCTTTTCAGGGTACAATGCAACAGCATTAGAGATGCCTCCCGCGGAAGTACTATTTTAATGGATTCGTAGTTCTTGGAGAGTTCACACCTCTTTGTTGACCTAAAGTGCGGTGAGGCGAAAGCCTTTAGCGCGGTGTTGATGCTTGTGACGCTGATGTGTGGTGAAGATGTAGATTAAAGACTCCACAATTGTCGTGTGGGCACTTAAATATCCTTACGTAAAGGAATGCAAACTCAAGGAACTTTCTCCTGGGCCCCCGTCACGGCGCCATTAGGTCATGATGCCATTAGGCCATGACGTAAATAAAGTTGTTCCTCCTCTTCCTCCTCTAGAATGCAGGTTTTTTTCCACGATGGCACTATGCGTTGTATATTTAAGATTTTTGTTATTTTTGTGTTTAGGGATTGTAATTTTATATTTTCATTTTCTTTTTATTATTTCTCTGTTCTTTTTCTATTGTTTATGTTTACTGAATTTCCGTTACTTCTTATTTCCACTCATTATTAATGGTTTATACTTTTTATTCTTTTATTTTGATGACGTCACGAGTTTTATTGACAGCTATAGTGTGACATTTTTCTGCGAACATCCCCACTGGCGATTCATGAGTCTCTAAGGGCTTTTGCCTCAATAATGACGCCCACACAGTTTTCAGTATTCAGCGGCCACTGCTAAAATGGTGTAGCCGTAGCGTGCATCGAGAAGAGCTGGGAGAGCTCACTGAAAAAAAATGCTTCGCCATAACCAAAAACACTAAATGCCGACAAGGAGGGGCGCGGGAGACACGGGAAAGAAAGACGACCGCCACTGGGCGCACCCGTGTCCCCAGTGTCCCTACTGATCGTGCGCATCTTGAGCTTTTCAACAAACTGAAATGCCACGCAGCTGGAGTCCTTGCTCTTTAGAAAAACCTCCCCTCGACTTTGTGGTAGCCGCACTACTCGTTTTTGTTTCAAACTGGAGGAGCTGTCGATCCCAGCAGTGGTTTTTCAACATATTTAAGATGCACAGAACTCCTACAGAACACGCAGTTAGGAAAGGGTGGGTATGAGGGCACTGATTTAGCTATTGTGTACTGCTAATTGCTGAGAAAAAAAAAACAGTGCAGTTTTCCGGACGTCACAACGGATTCTCTTTGCATCTTTTATTCCTGATTGAGAGTGACCGCGAACGTGCAGTAACTGCAATGCTTCCCTATTCAAATCGGCTGTCAGCGCTAAATGGCGGTGGCAACTGTTACCACCCCGTTACAAAGGGCACCATCCATCCATCCCATCCCATCCCATCCCATCCCATCCATCCATCCATCCATCCATCCATCCATCCATCCATCCATCCATCCATCCATCCATCCATCCATCCATCCATCCATCACTCCATCCATCCATCCATCCATCCATCCATCCATCCGTCCGTCCGTCCGTCCGTCCGTCCGTCCGCTCGTACGTATGTATGTACAGTACTCACGGATTGAAATAGGACATTCGGAGCGCGTGGCCGTCGCTTCATGGAGCGCCGCCCGTAGACGCTCATGGAACCAAGGTGGTGCATTGTGGTATGGCGCGAGAGGGAGAACATCTACAAAGCAGAATTGTTCCTTCCAGTAGCCAATGAGCCGGCCTGTGGTTTACCACATGCCTGCGTGGCACTGCAAGGCTAGCGCTCCGAATGTCCTATTTCAATCCGTGAGTACTGTACATACATACATACATACATACATACATACATACATACATACATACATACATACATACATACATACATACATACATACATACATACATACATACATACATACATACATACATACATACATACATACATACATACATACATACATACATACATACATACATACATACATACATACATACATACATACATACATACATACATACATACATACATACATACATACATACATACATACATACATACATACATACATACATACATACATACATACATACATACATACATACATACATACATACATACATACATACATACATACATACATACATACATACATACATCTAGGATTCCTCGATCCGACGCTGCAGCTAAGCACCCTCGCCCCACTGGCCAGTTCCGTTACACAGAGATGCTGCGCCTAGGCTGCCCAAGCACGGTAAGAGGCTAGCAATCATCATCATCATCAGCCTGACTACGCCCAGTGCAGCCTCCCTAATTTACTGTTCTTGACAGACCTACCTCTAGGTATGGCTGTTGTGGTGACAGTCGTGGTACTAGTGGTGGTTGTAGACGTCGATGTTGTAGACGTTGTAGACATTAACGTTGTACTTGTGGTCGTCGTGGGCGCTGTAGACGTCATCGGTGTACTTGTGGTCGTCGTGGGCGCAGTCGTAAGCGTTGTCGTAGTACTGATTATAGTACTGATTGTAGTACTCTGCGTGGTCGTTGTTGGGAGAACAGTGCTGATAGCGATTGACGTCTGAGTGCCTAAAGAGAGCCGAGGGGAATGGCCCAAACAGTATAATTTACAATAATTGAAATATATGTGCGGCAGGACGGCTGTTTTTTATTTAGGCACGCAAGACTCTACACACTAAAACGCAGCAGTTGTTTAGCAGTGAAGGCGGGGTAAATGAGTTAGGCATCCATCCAACCACAGCCATACTACTGCAGAGGAAAGCTATACAGCTGTCGCAGAAACATTGCGGTTGAAGAAAAATACGCCACCTGATCCGGGTTTGAACGCGGAACCACAGCCACACCAGAACTCAAGCTCTGCCAAGTAATCTAAGCGGGACGGCTAGCATATGGCAGTGAGGTAACTTTATTAAAAACTATGTGCGAACTGCGCTGGTTCAATGTTTGCAGCATCTCTAAACGTGAAATAATTTGTAACGAGCTAGTAATCACTCATAGCATCCCACCAAGCGCAGCCATGAGGCTACTAAGGAAAGCTACCCAGCTTTTCCAGGAACCTTGCACACAAAAAAATATGTAGTAGGGTTTTAACACAGTTAAACCGACTAGACGTGCGAAAGCAAGAGCCCTTCATGGTGCGAAGGTCACCCTCCATTTGGCTACAGGTGGAGCGAAGCTTCTCGGAACTTAACCCAGCTTCCTGTTATTGGCTGCAGCTTGTGCGATGCTCCTTCGAACTAGCCCGAACTTATCCGAGTTACTACGAGACTTCAAACAAGAATCTTGGTTGTAACCGCGTTAAGTAGCACTTTCGCGCTAAAATAAATGGGCATAATGTTTAACCTACTCACGCGATACCATGAGAAAGCCCTTTCAGGCGAGTATTCCTCTTTCATACATTGATAGATGGCGGGGTGTCCTCATACCACTCGGGCGCAGTGGTTCAGTGTTTAAGCGATTCTCCGCTGCCACTGTCGGAACAAAGGCATTGGTGGGGCTTGTGAGACCCAAGTTCCTCTTCCCGAGCAACCTGTCGCGACCAGTGATTGCTATACCTGACGCCTGCAATGGTAGGCAGGTGACAACCAACTCACCATGACAACCTGCCCACCGCAGTACGTGGCAGGTAAATTAATGATTGCTTACGAGAAGTTGCTCGGGCAGAGGTTGCCATGTGTGACGGCGGACGCTATTTCCGGATTAAACGATTAAAGGATTAAACGAATTAAAACAAGCAAAGAAGCCTTGATAGGGTCGGAGCAGTAAGGGACATCGCCTTGAGGCTGTATTACGTAGTGCCTATAGTGCTTAGTCGTCAGTGAAACTAATTTCAAATTTGCAAGAAGGCTTCTTAGTGCGCTGAAACTAGCACTGAACAACTTAAGGACACTGTGCGCTTGCATTTGGAAACCATCTCAGGACAAATTTTGTGGACAATGTTCTCGTCCAAGGTCTATTTTGACAATTCCGCCACTAAACACAATGCCAGGCCAAAATATTTTTCACATGATTGTTGAACTACTTAGTGAAAAGGTTTTCACTGGCAGTGCATTCTATCGGCGTTCACACTACAAATAGATCTAGTAAAACAATTTTTTTCCTATTAAGAAGCTCGAAACTATAAATTATTTAATTACTCATAAGAAAAAATAGCCCAAAGCTAGGAAACATCACCGATTTGTTTGGACAGACCTCTTAGTAGTAGGCCGATTTATGCTTTTTATGTACGGAATCCTACAGTGAGTGTTCACCAACAAATCTTGCCAAGAAAGTGAATACAATTAATGTTTGACACCCAAGATTCAGATCGATTGTAATTTTTTTCGACCCAAGTCCTAACTGCATAATAATGTAGAAAAAAGCTGTCTGCACTTTCCCTTCTGGTTTTCGGTCAAAACTGCTCGAGGCAGGTCCCATTGCCGTTCACCGCCAAGGTCCATAATGTGTGCACTTACAGGGTGTTTCACGCAGCCTGAACCAAATAATTTAACGAGAACGTGGCGTACCAAAGCTGGGTGAAACCAGCGACATATTGTTTCCCGTCGCGTGGCGTTTCCGCACAGTATATTTTTTAATTACGCCTAATTAGTTATTAGCTAAGAATAATTGTGCAGATATTGTTATCTTCGCTTTACGGTCACGTGCGTTTCGTTAACTTGTAGAGTGGTTTAAAAAGGCAACAATCCAATTTTTTTTTTGTAGGAACGTACCTCTTGCCTCGCCCTTTTTCACAGCATATAAAGAAAGCCCAAACACATATGAAAAAAAGCCGCACGACTGCACTATGTGCTACCGTATTCCAGCGCTCCCAGCCGCATTTTGTGCGAACGAAATATTTGTGTTCCCACATATGCGGTGTTATATTTTCAGTACGTGTTTCCTAACAACTGCATCTTCCCTCTCCAGCGCCCATATTTGTAGGTTACTATACATGACTGCTCCGAGATTTAACGCATGATAATTTACTGTTCAATTTCAAAGACCCATCGAGCAGTTGCGAACAACTCGAAATAAATTGATGGATAAATTGATTCTTTCCTTCACCGAAAAACTAAATAAATGGAAACATTTTCCTCTTTCTTGATGTAAAGTATTCAAGAAAACACTGAGAGCAATCGAAGCTGCTTACTCGGCGTGGTGTAGCTGGGAACTGCAGCTGCAGAAGGGAATGAAGCAACGAAAGTATGAATGCAATCACCTTTTGAAATCAAGAAAACACTGAGAGCAATCGAAGCTGCTTACTCGGCGTGGTGTAACTAGGAACTGCAGCTGCAGAAGGGAATGAAGCAACGAAAGTATGAATGCAATCACATTTTGAAATCAAGAAAACACTGAGAGCAATCGAAGCTGCTTACTCGGCGTGGTGTAACTGGGAACTGCAGCTGCAGAAGGGAATGAAGCAACGAAAGTATGAATGCAATCACCTTTTGAAATACAGCTTCAATAAATCGAGTTGGTTGCTTTTCTTGCGCAGTGAGTTTTCCAGCAAGAAGAAAAGCCACGAAAGCTACTCACGAGATGGGGTGGGACTTTGGGTTCCAGCTGGAAAAACAATGAAAAAGAGAGAAGAATTTCATTAAGGAACCAATGGATAAAGTAACCTCACCAGTCAGGAATTTATAAAAGTATCTTAACAGCTGCATGTCCGCCAGAAGAAAAAGTTATAACAGGAAATGAAGAGAGTGTTGCGAAAAATTCACTGCAAATCATTTTCTTCTTGTGCATAACGCTGAATATATAAACGAAATATTGCCTCGTTTCAATTATGACGAAAATTAGTACACATCTCGCTGAATTTGCGCGCTGTTGATGCTGTACGGAAGCCAAATTTCGCTGCCTATAGAGAAAGAGTAAAAACCGCAATACTTACGGTAAGGAGTATACTCTAATATGGGTAAAAAGCCGGAAGAGATTAACATGGCATGTATGAACCAATCGTCTCGCGCAGTCTTTGAAACAATGATAAAAAGGGGTGTTTTTTGATACACATGCGTAGCACCAAAAAGGTATCTAAAAGTTAGCGGGCACAACAAAATAGGAATGTCGACTTTGTCGGTATAGAACATCACATATGTGCAGCGGAGATATGTGTAACTGATGCAACATCGGGTCAGAGTGCATAGCCGACACAACGTATCTCCATTAGAGGGAGATATCGTTGTGTGTCGCAGCGTGAGTGCGTAGCTTTCGCAACTCATCGCGTAACTTGCCCGTGCACTC
This sequence comes from Amblyomma americanum, assembly GCF_052857255.1. Lineage (NCBI taxonomy): Eukaryota > Metazoa > Arthropoda > Arachnida > Ixodida > Ixodidae > Amblyomma > Amblyomma americanum. The sequence continues at coordinate 9,261,179 of NC_135504.1, forward strand.
ACGCAGTGTGCCTTCAGCAAGAAAAGCGTTTAATGCACTTTCGTGGTGAATGAATATTTTTTGTATTTTGTGATTATTAGCGACGCACTTCAACCAGCAACCCTGTATTAGTGCATTGTTCTTTAAAATAATTGCCGCTGGATTGCGGCTATATGTTCGATAAGTAGAATAAATTGCGTCTGCAGGCAGGATGGCAGTGTAAGAGTAATATTTTGACGGTCACCGTAAGCAACCGAAGTTGATACAGGGGGGGTTAAAGTTTATGTGGGCGCCTAAAACTGACAGCCATTTGTGACGACTGTCATCTTCCTCTGGATTATTGGACTGGTTTGTGTTGTGCGTGGAGTAGTGTTGGGTGGCTTATGTCTTGCTCGTTGCTCCGTCTGATAGAACTGGGACTGGGAAGATTTTAGCACCATGCACGAGGGTGATCAGTCGCTGTGTAAGTAATTGGAATGAATGGCTGCCTCTGCAGGTCTGGAAAACTCTCACACCTGGTAGTTGGTAACCTGGAAGTAAAAAGCACCACACAATATTTATAAATTTACATTAAACACGGACGCACTCCACATGCGAAATAATAGAACGCGTTACAATGCCGAACGAGACCTAAACATCACAGTGTCTACACAGCTCGGAGTGCCACATGTAGCGGTGTTAGGCGTTGGTGTAACCAATGCACGAAAGGCAAAAAGGAAAATGGAACCCTACTTACACCCAAAGGAAGAGTTTACCACTTGCATGAATAAATTAGCAATCCTATAAACCCCTTAAATGTTATAATCAAAGGTTACACTACCTCTAACTGTCCGTCTCTGCATGGGTTGCGTATTAAAAGACTTCTGTCACACTGTCAACCTTGAAAGAAGCTGCTGCTTGAAAGAAGTTGCTGCACTCCTCCTAAGTTCTGGAACTCTGACGGTTTCTTTGTCTGCTGAACCTTTTAGCAAGGACGGACGTCCCATTACAAGAAATATAGATTTCGGCGCTATGCATAACCTGTTGCCGTATCTTTGTACGCTTGACAGTTCAGCCAGACGCTCTCTGGCAGTTCACAAGGAGGCTATTTGAGAGGGGATAGGGGCACGTTTAGCCAGCTCAGCTTAATAAATGGCAACCGCTCAAGCTTTTCGCGGGTAAACAAGAGCTGTTCCTGAGGCAGAGTTCTACCTGTGGCGTCAATATTACTCGCGAAAAATATTAACTGCGCAGGCAATCGGGTAACTAAACCAAATCATAGCGCTTTTGTCAGAGATTATTGGTGCTATGACTCTTACAGTTCGAGCCACAGACTACTCGAAGCGTCATGCTGGCGCACACGCACCCTGCACGTAGGTGAAGAGCAGCGTTTGTCGAATCAGAGCAACCCGATTTTCCTAGCCCTGGTAAGGCCTCAATACCTGCAAAGCAAATCGAGCTACTACTATATCGCATGGGATTGGAAATTTTGAGATGGTGTGGTGGCTCGCAGCGCCGTCAAAGGGGACGACCGTGAGCGTAAGAAAAGGTCGTCTTTATGTCAGCGGACAAGCGCGCAGGAGACAGGGCAAAGATTCACGGATGCGCACACGGGCGTTACAGTGGGGACACGAGAGTCGGTGGCGTCTGCCACAACTGGACGGTGACCACGTATGCGCGGAGGTGGTAGTCTGGCAACACTCACAGTTCGCGGTGGTTTTTGGGTGACGCGAAGCAGTGGGTCCTCAGCACAGACCGGCGTCCCCAAAGTCGGAACCTGCGGGACGGCGGCCGACCATAGCCGTCGCTGTGTTGCCACTGGCGAAGACGTCGGTCATCATGGTGTTGGTCCAAAAGCAGTCACTGCGCTTCAGCCCGGCATGGCGCTCCGCTTTATTTGTGCAGCAGTCATAGCGTTCGAGCATTCATGTTGATAATGATGATGTCCTCACGCTTAGCACGCACTACACGCACGCGCCACAACGTCGTCGTCTGCATCACCGGACCGCTCTAGCAGCGTGACCACTAGAACAACAACGACAGCCACATGTGGTCTCATTGAGGTAACGGAAGCATTGCCAGCATTGCGTTTGTGATGTCAGAAAGTGTGCCTTGTTTTTTTTTAAGTAGTTTTTCATCTGCCTCCTCCCATCATCATCGTCCCCCATCGTGACCTTCTTTTATCTCCTCTTCCCGTCCCCCAGAGCAGAGTAGCAGGCCAGATATTTACTTTTCAGGCCAACCTCTCTGCCTTTCCTATCAATAAACCCCCTCTCTCTCTCTCTCTCTTGCCAGCACACGGTACTTTCAGCTGTTATGAAGTTTGCCTCTTTATAATGACCCATTTGCCCGATCCTTGCCACAGAGGCCACTGCTTATCAAAGCCTGCCATTGATACGGAGGGAAAATGCAAACTTGTGTGTAATGAGATTGTGGAGCCCGCAGAACGAGTTGCGGAATAAATTATAGTTGCATCCGGCATTACTCAGTGCAAGTCACCAATTGTGATTCGGGGATGAAAAATATATTATTTTAACTCACTGAACGTGGCAGGAAGTCTGTAGAACGTATAAGACCATCATCAGTACATTTTACAGCTTAACTTATGATATAAAACTCCCCGGAAACCACGTTGTTTTACAAGAAACAACAGAGTAAATTACGTGACCAGAGAATAATTGTGTGTATCGGGACGGGAGGGTCCCCAAGAATGCGGCAGCTGCCTTGTGCCTCGTGCGCTCCAATATATACATATAGTGGGGAAGACACCTAAAGTCAGCGAGAGTTCTTTTTTTTTATTGCACTAAACAGAAAGCTGCAGATGCGGAGTGTCTGTAACTGTTAATACGCTCAGTAGTTCAGCCGCACTACATCTGCCGCTTTGTTCTCCCAATAGTGACTTCATTTTGTGCATGGAGCCACGGGCGCTATCTAGTGAAATTGTTTTGCTGCACATTATAAACAAAACTCTCTTTACAGGCACTGTTCCAAATATGATGAAAGGCTGATAAGAACGAGGCTTAAAAGAGGTTCCAAAAGGCTGTATAGGAACTACAAACCGATCGTAATACTAGCTCCCTTAGCTTCAATGCTATAAAAACTTGTACATAAAAGAATTTTGTCTCGCGACAAGTATAATCTCCGATATTCGCTACAGTTAATTTTGCTCCCCGGAGCGGTTTAACCACAAGCGAGCTCATAAAATTTTAATTACCGAATTTGCACACAGGCTGATTAATATTCCACTTTATTTTTAACGTCAAAATGCCTTTGACACAATTGACGACAACCAAATGTTTCCTAAATAAAGGCTTCTTGAGAAAAAAGAAGTTTTTTTCTGACCAAGCAAATTGCATCCGCATTGAAAAGTCGTCAAGTGAGCCACTTACGATGAATTATGCCGTTTCCTTATAACTTCTTCAAATGGCGTTTCTTTCATACGCTGTCACACCAGGCATGCACAGTGATATGATAATGCTAGTTGATACTATAGACGTCTGTCTATAAAGTCTGTAGACTCTCTATAGACAAACCCTAGAGAACAGTCTGTAAGGAATACACGTCCTATAGACAGTCTATAGGCAATCTATAGATTTATGGCCATACATATTTATTACACTTTTGTCTAGACTGTCTACAGACCATGAGTAGACAAAAAGAAATGTCTACAGCAAGCCAACAGGGCCTCTAAGAAGTCAATAGACTGTCTATGGACCATTTTTATAAGAGAAGTCAGAAGTGCCCACATGTTTATTTGACATAAAAGCTAACCACGCCTTCTGCTCTATGCTTTCCTAAGTGAGAATTCGGGCGAAGGCAGCGTTACTAAGGCCGACTCGCGCATCTTCTGAAGGCGGACCGAGTCCGCTCCGCAGTCACCGAGAGTCAATTTAAATGGCATGTCGTGAGCCAGCGGGAACATTCGGTGTATGTTGCACGGGTCAAGGCGCGAAACCAACGTCTATCTGCCTCTGTTTGCCATCTGCAATGTAAATGTAACACATAAGAGTTCTGTTGCATATAAAGCTCGTACGTGTTCGTTTCTCTGCCTGTCTTTTAACTGCTCAATATAAGCGTCAAAAGAGCAGAGCACACTTTCACAGACTTTTCCTACTTCTAGACCACGCATATCTGCCTGCTTATATAACTCATTTCGATCCCAGTCCTGCTCCAAGAGGCAGTATTAACCAAGTGAACACTGCGTAAGAGGTTACGTGATACATCACCATTATCATCATCATCATCATCATCAGCCTGACTACGCCCACTGCAGGGCAAAGGCTTCTCTCATGTCTCTCAAATTTGCCCTGTCCTTTGCCATCTGCACCCACCCTATGCCTGCAACCTTCCTAATCTCATCCGCCCACATAACCTTCTGCCGCCCCCTGCTACGCTTGCCTTCTCTTGGAATCAACTCCGTTACCCTCAAGGACCAGTGGTTATCTTGCCTACACATTACATGCCCTGCCCAAGCCCATTTGGTCTTCTTGATTTCGATTAGGATGTCATTAACCCGCGTTTGTTCCCTCACGCATTCTGTCCACTTCCGTTCTCTTAACGTTACACCTATCATTTTTATTTTCGTGGCTCGCTGCGCTGCCCTTAGCTTGAGTTGAACCCTTTTCGATAGCCTACACGTTTCTGCCCCATAGGTGACTACTGGTGAGTACGTGATACATGGCATCGTTAAGAATAATTACAGACGGGCATTCCAGGAGAATGCAGCAAAGCCTTAGTGGCAGAAAATCAGCACTGAGAAATGAGCAACACAGCCAAGAAAAATTTGGCGGTGGTTTAGCTCTTGTTAAATCTGGAGTGACGCGACAGCTACAGTTCCCTGAGTGGAACTTGGTCAAGTCAACAACCCCGTGACGAACCACGTGATCAGCCACGGCGCCGCGCCGCCGGCAGCTGCTCCGCACCACGTGACCAACCACGTGACAGCGTGGCGGCGCAGCCACGCTGAAGGCTCGAAATGCTACCGTATTGTAGCTATCGATACAAAACACACCGAAGCGACAACACGAACCCCTTCAGTAGCCGCCGGCGAGAGGACAGAGGCGCGAAAGATGCAGGTAGGTAATAATCCCATTGTGCTGTCTGCAGCAAGCAGAGCAGTTAAGCCTTCCCGATGCCATTGGACCGACGGCCGCCGAGGATGCGAGGCTGCTGACAAGGTTTCATGTGATGTGGACATTGATCGGTTGGTTGGCCCCCTCCCTGGCCACGCATGAAAGGCAAGCGCAATAAAACGAGTGCCTAAAGATTTGCTTACTGAAAACTCTTGAACCAAACAAGGCGCCGCATGCACGAGTTTCTTGATTTGCGTAGTGTAGTTTTAGCATAGCCTATAGATGACCAAATTTATCACTCATAAAAGCGTATTAAACTTTGCAATAAATGGCTGATGAAGAGCTCTGAAAGCGCATCATCTAAAAAACTGAGGAAGATAAGAAATAGGCAAAAGCTTGCTTTTAATAACATTCGCTTTACTTCTCGATGTAAAGGTTTCTTATGTAGCCATCAGTACACGAAGCGAACACATGGCCATTATCGGCTCTGAAGATGGTCATATTTGCTCTGGTTTTTTTATCGTAGTGTACCCTGCAACAGGGGCTTGGCTTTAAATCGTTCCCTAATTTTTCCAAATGTTCACGATGGATTCATACCGATCAAATCTGGACGAAAACATTTTTCAACCGAGAAGAGTTTATGAACGCAATTTGCTCGTATATTGTAATATTTCGTTATAACAGTCTAAATATCCGCAGATCTCCCGTCGGCAGGCTTGCATTTTTTTCTATCAAATGTTTTCTCTATCGTCAAAAACGTCCCTTTTTGGTTTTCTATGGCAGTCTTCACGGCTCCATGTGAGCGATGGAAAAACTTTAGAAGAAGGATTTTGCTATGCATTGCATGTTAACGTAACAGTACCTTACAAAATTCCAATATTCAAAATTTTTGTCCAAAAATGATGGACAAGAAATGAAGAAATGGGTATCAAAACGAATCGTGGGCTCTTATTCACTGATTGATCTTCAATGAATATTGAACAATATCAATGAATTTCAAGTGAAAACATGGACTAGGTGAACAATGGCGTCAAATTCGCCGCAGAATCACACCATTCACTGTTTTTTTTATCTGGCAGAGTGTACTCCACAAAAACTAATGTGTGCTGTAATACCCTGGACTCGTTCTTGATCTCGTTTGCTTGATAGCGTAAATATGTTCACTTGTAAATCAAGGTAGAAATTGAGCTCCGTGCGTGTCTGCTTCGAAACAGCTTTGTACATACAGCGTGTTCAAAATTGGAGTTTACTGACTTTTTTTTAAATGTGAAGCGCCGTACGCTAATGCCTCTTTTGCACATGGGTAATGCGTCCAGGCAGACACAAATTGGCGTAATAATTATGCCCGCAAATAAGTTAATTATTAAAATTCATTAATTACCTTTTTATTGGCTGAAGTAAGCGTGCAAGTTTAAATTGAGAACTTGGAGGCAGTTGCTTTCGAGGGATATTTCATCTTGTACCATTTTAGTAACGCGCCTGTGTCCCGAGATGCACTCGTCTAAAATTTCGCCCCAGTTCTTCTAATTACGAATTCGAGACAGCCGCACTCAGCGTGAAGCACCTCCCTCGTGTGACGCAGCTGTTGCGTATGGCACCCCGCCTTGCAAGAGTGTGCAGCGTCTTTCAACCGGCTGTAGAAGCCATCGTTTAAAGAAATAGCTCTCCCTTATCGCCGACCCAACAGTTCATTGGTTTCGATCGTCGAAAAGGAAAACGCTGGCCCAGAACGAAAAGTCATCCGCGTCGCCGCTCGCTGCACACTCCTTGCAAGGCGGAGTGCCATACGCAACAGCTGCGTCACACGAGGGAGGCGCTTCACGACGAGAGGCGTGTCTCGCGTTCGTAATTAGACGAGCTGCGACAAAATTTCAGACGTGTCCATCTCAGGACCCAGGCGCGTTACTAAATTGTACAAAATAGAATAGCCCTCGAAAGCAACTGCCTCCAAGTTCTCAATAAAAACATGAACGCTAACTTCAGGCAATAAAAAGCTAATTAATAAATTTTAGCTAATTACTCACTTTACAGGGACAAATATTACCCCAATTTGTGCCCACCTGGCCACATTACCAAAGTGAAAAAGCGGCATTAGCATGCGGCGTTTCACAATTTTTAAAAAATCATTCAAGTCTAATCTTGAACCCGCTGTATGTTTGCATTCACATGTGTGAAAACTACATGTTTTTGTTAAGCGCAAGAGCAGAAGGTGTATATGAATGTCCATAGCTCTCGACATTTGTTACGTTTGTGTCCTTTGCTTAAATCATTGTTATCTTAACTGTAAAGCATATTTTAGATGTGTATCTGGTACCTTTTGGGAAAGTAGAATACCATGCTGGTCTGTTCGCCACCAATCCCAAGAAAGGGGCAGGGGCCGCGTAAACCTGCTATGCCTGCAGCTTTTTGCTCCTACCCCTGCTATTTCTTTCTTCCTCCAGCTTGCAGGAGAAAGATGCTAATAAATAAAAAAATTTGATTTGATTTCATTTGAATGCCAGCAACAGCTGCTGCGCCGCAAGTTGCAGCGCCTGATCCGTCTCTGAGGCGCGCAAGAGCCCTTCTCCCGCCGTAGACTTCTTCGGTCTCCGTAGTGAGTGTGTCAGAAACGGTTGCCTCGATTAAGCCAACTCGCGCATCTTGAGAAGACGGACCGAGTCGCCACCGCAGTTATTCGCAGCCAAGTTGAAGGTCAAGTCGTGTGCCAGCCACACCACTGTGCGCGTGTTTTGTGGGTCCAGTGTCGCTAGCAAATTCCTGGCGTTGTTCATCTGGAATAGAAACGCAAAACGAGCGTTGACAGAGCATCTCCGATCTCCTTGCAGCTTTTTCTTAGAGTGCGCAGGAGCCAGGGCGGATTCATTTGTTTGAGGCGAATTTACTTGCCTTCACTTTCCAATTAGGGCGCTTTTTTATGCCAGCTATCTAACGCAGCAACAATTCTTTATCCGCGTAGTCTGACATTCTGCCACGTGCACTGCATATGCTCACTAATACAGTCGTTCAAACCATACAGCCTAGAAAGATTTCCTGGAAAAGCAGTTCTCAAACGATATGGCAAGAGCACGACAGAGAAACACGCACTGAAGCAGACGGCTCCGCAGACGATACCCCCGGAACACCTCCGAGCCGAGCGTCCGCAATCGCCACCTTTGTGCGACCTCAGGGTGCTAGTCGTCTGCTAAGGTGCGCGGTTCTTTTATCGTGCTGTTTGAGGAATGGTCTCAAAGTTTGTTATCGTTTGAACGGCAGTATCTTCAAGGGCATGTAGCGTGCGCGGTAGAAATGTCAGACTACACGAGAAGCTTGTCTGGTTCTGAGATAGAGCGCCTTTTGAGGGTATGTCCGGCTTCACAAAACACATTTACTGATTCATTTGAAAAGTTTGCATGTACATGCTTTATCGCACTCTTTGTCTTCAGAGCACTCATCAACCATTGCCAATCGGCTGTCTCCGTGGGTACTTTGTAAAACGAGAAAAACATGTCTGAAAGGTTGACTTACACCGGTGCCCCCCCCCCCCCCCCCCCCTGAGACGTAACGCCGTGTTTTCAAAATAAATTGCCATCCAAATGACAGTTTATACTTTCACGACCTGTTCTAGGATGAACTAGGTTAGTCTTCACGAAGGGACGACATCATAGGTGCACCGTGAGATGAAAAGATTGCTTTGAAAACCTTTGCTTCCATGTATTGTTTTCGGCGTTAAGTCTACTACCCCCCCTCCCCCCGCCCCCCGCTATATTTGTAACGAAGGTTATGGTCAATTCCTATAACTGCATCTCTTGGACAGAAGATGAAGAGAAATAGTTGGGTCTGTTGGTCCGTTAACACCTTGATCTTAAGCGCAACACATGAGGCAAAGACGAAGGAAGAAGGCACAACGAGCGCGGAATACTAAAATTACCGCCCGTAGTGACTTTTTTCCGCGTCTCTGGCCCGTGCACCGCACTGAACCTCGAGACATTCGATGATTTATTTATGCCGCGAAAAAAAACGTAACGATGACGTCATTTTTACAAATTGTCATTATTTAGTATTCCGCACTCTTCGAAGAGGGCGCTGGCTCCTCATCATAAGCAGGAAATAGCCAAAGCAGGATCTTTAAGCAGGAAATCGCCAAAGAAAATATCTATGATAATTGTAGGGGAAGCTATATGTTGTTTGAGGCCAGGACGGGAGTCTTGCGGACTAAGACATAGAGAGTCAGGTACCACGAGATGGACACGTTGTGCGGTGCGTGCGCAGAGGAGGAGGAAACGGCTGAACACTTGATACCTTTCTGTAAAGGGCTTCACCCTACCGTGGAAAGCAGCGGGGCTGATTTATCCAAGGCATTGGGATTTAAGGACAGTGAAGGGAAAGTAGATTCTAAGCGGGTAGAAGTAACCAAGCGAAGGTTATCTGATTGATGGCTAAAATCAAGACAAGAGCAAAATTTCATAAGTCATGGCTAGGTGGCTTGAGCCACCACCCGATTTAAAGGGTTCAGTCTTATTCATCCATCCACCCATTCTTGCAGGCCACCATGTCTTTAACGTATGGGCTTCTATGCTAGCTACAGTATCACACTGCACCTATACCCTGGCACGGATACATCTGGCAGACCACACCTGTCCGATCTACAGTTGACTGGCACCAAACAGTAACTGCCATGGACGCTATTTGGCCGCCGCGGTGGCTCAGTGGTTATGGCGCTCGGCTGCTGACCTGAAAGACGCGGGTTCCATGCCGGCCGCGGCTGTCGAATTTCGATGGAGGCGAAATTCTAGAGGCCCGTGTACTGTGTGATGTCAGTGCACGTTAAAGAACCCCAGGTGGTCGCAATTATCCGGAGCCCTTCACTACGGCGTCCCTCATAGTCTGAGCTGCTTTGGGACGTTATAACCCCATAAACTAAACGTTTCTCGATCCGCCACTTTACTCGGCAAACAGTGCTTCGTGTAATATTGGGTACAAAACTCTTCAGGTGGCATAACAAGGAACAAAAGTCGATAGGTTCGTTGTACGGCAATTCAACAAAGCCAAACTTACGTACTTACGCGCTCCAGTCTGGAGCAGTGGAGGAAGCAGATGTTCGCTGGTACGCGTTAACACCTGTGCGCCTAAATCGATTTTACCCCGCGTCCTGCACAGTTTTGTTCCCGAACGTACACTTCCAATTTGAGCGATATCACACGAGTGTCGATGTCCAACTGTCTGTTCGCTTGAGCAGTACCCGATGACGGTGTAAACTGACCACTCGGCGAGGGTTTCCACATGCGCTCCCAGCATTTTCCTAGTCTAATGGCGTCAGTCTGCAAGGCTCTTATAAAGCCGCGTGGGGCCCCCAGTTTCTTCCATCACTTATCGCAATGTTTGGCATACTAGCCGCTGAAAGCCAGAGTTAAGCGGCAGTATTCAGTTGCGTTAATTTTTTTCTTTACGCTCTTATCTAACGGTGACAGGCGTTCCCCCGAAAGGAGCTCCCGCCAACATCCGGAAACAAAAAGAAAAAGTGAAGTATTCGTCGGCGCAATCGCACGAGACGCTGATCGCTCTGCTAGCAGTTATTGCCACGTGGTTTTTCCTGAACATGCATCAAAGAAGGGGTGAAAGGAATCGAGGGCTTCGCGCTGGTTTTGGAAGAGCCTTGCAGAAGACGATCGGCCAGGTGCTTGGCGCTCATACGGCACTCACCGCGTTTGCTGATTCCATCCGCTATAGGGCTCTAGTCAAGCGAACTGTCGAAGCTGGCACAATCGCAGTAAATAAAAACTTGGCAGGGTGTTAAGTATTCCAGCTTAGCACCGGAGAAAGGAATCACTATTGATTCGCGCGTGTTATGCTGAGTCAGCCGTTGTACCTTGTCTTCTATCGTAACCAACGTCTCGAAGGAAGCCACTCCTCTCCCGATAGTGCCTTGGTAGTTTATAAAGAAGCAGCCACCGTTGCCGTAGTACTGGGGTTGGAGGGCAGCGGGCCTTAGGACACCGTCCCAGCAGTCCTGCGACGCGGAAGAGGCGATGTTTATGTGTAAACAAGATAAAAATTTTGCGGTGGATTAGCTCTGCTATGCCTAGTATACATAGCGAAAGCTGCCGCATCGAGCAAGGCTTCTCTTCTTCCATGGCTTGCATCTTACGGCCGACCGCATCGCCTCCAGAATTCATTCGACCCCATGCGCGCAGTAAGGCGCCTAGCTAGTCGTGGCGCCAACGCGCAACGGGAGAGGGGGCGAGGCGGTGGAGTCGGTGGCGGCGCAGCTGTGACGTCACGCGCGTCGCCCCTGCGGCGAAACTCGCGCATGCGCAGTAGACGGAGATGCCCAAGACGGGCGAAATCGCTCCGGCTGGCGTAGCGTAGCTTTCGTTACAAAACTATTATGCCGCTATCTTTCGACAGTACACAACAGTATAGTAGCTCCCTGAAGCGATGCAGCTTTCGTGGATCGGCTCTGACCAGTTCACACTGGCGCCTCTGGTGCTAGCTACCCACGCAACATACGAATCTGTAGCAGTAGGAAAAAATCGCCAAGTGTACAACCCTAGTCATTCCAGCTTCGCGGCATCTCCGATGTCTGTATCCTTGTTACCTCGTTGACGTCATCAATTCCGAAGGCAATAGAAAAACGAAAGAAATGCGTACACAGCTGCCGGCTTGATGGCACAGTCATTCATCTTCGTCTGCACCCTTCGGTGAGGGCTAAATTGGGCAGCGCAATTCGAACCTGAGGGGTAAACCCATAGACTGCACCTCACCTAAGCTTTAGCCGAAGCATTCTTAGGCTATGAGGCTATCTTTGTTTGCTCAGTGGCAGCGTCAGTCATGCACGGTGTCGCCATATTTGTTCAATATATCGCGATAAGACTAGCGCTGTTCACTAGGCGTACCCTCACCTTAAGCGGCTCTATTTTTTTCTGCCCGTTCACGTGCATTACATGGCACCAGATTCCAATTTCTGGAAGGCAAGCAAGGAATGGCCAGCAGAAGGCAGGCGCTAGGATGCCGCATCAGTGCTGACTGCGCAATCGTTCGTGCGCGGTCTAACGACCTATATGTAATAGGGTTCACAAGCAGCAAGTTGCTACTGGCCACATGTGGAAGCAATTTTTTTTATTTAAACATGCGATGCTAGTGTCAATGCAAATGCTAGCACCCTTTACCACCGGCAGAGTCATGTACACATGTATGAGGGCTAAATTGGGCAGCGCAATTCGAACCTGAGGGGTAAACCCATAGACTGCACAAATCACCTCACCTAAGCTTTAGCCGAAGCATTCTTAGGCTATGAGGCTATCTTTGCTCAGTGGCAGCGGCAGTCATGCACGGTGTCGCCATATTTGTTCAATATATCGCGATAGGACTAGTGCTGTTCACTAGGCATACCCTCACCTTAAGCGGCTCTATTTTTTCTGCCCGTTCACGTGCATTACATGGCACCAGATTCCAATTTCTGGAAGGCAAGCAAGGAATGACCAGCAGAAGGCAGGCGCTAGGATGCCGCATCAGTGCTGACTGCGCAATCGTTCGTGCGCGGTCTAACGATCTATATGTAATAGGGTTCACAAGCAGCAAGTTGCTACTGGCCACATGTGGAAGCAATTTTTTTTTATTTAAACATGCGATGCTAGTGTCACCGCAAATGCTAGCACCCTTTACCACCGGCAGAGTCATGTACACATGTATCATGGCCGTCCACTTATAGTTTTAAGAGGGCTCCACAGTTTCAAAAATGGTCTATAGACAGTCTATGGACTTCTTATAGACTCTATTGCCTTCCTATAGATTTTTCTTTTTGTCTATTCATAGTCTATAGACGGCCTATAGACAAAAGTCTACTACAAGTGTATGGGCATAAAACTATCAATAGTCGATAGACTGTCTACATGATTTGTATTGCCTATAGACTGTCCTCTAGGCCTTGTCTATAGAGGATCTATAGACTTTATAGGCAGAAGTCTATGTAAAGTCTATAGACTGTCTAAAGAAATTTTTGTCAGGGAGTGCAGCTGTCGTAAAGGTTTGGCCGGTTCACGACGGCAGTGGTAGTTCCTGGCAGCTCCGTGAGAAGTGACCTGCCCCTCCGCAGCTGTACCAACGCGACTCGAAGGATTTTCAGCGCCTAAACCTCCTTTCAGCAGCGAAGGACAGAGAAACTTGGTGGTTCGTTAAGTGAATGCTGGTTTCCATCTCGAGCGAGGCAGTGAAGACAGCTTGATTTCGCGCCTGGGTGTCCGATGCACCGGCAATTGAGAGCCAGAAATCATCTGCATGGTCTGCTCTAGGGACCTGAAAAGGCTTTCCTGACGAGCCTGTTGGTGTTGGAAGCAAGGCAAGGGGAACAGACGTTCCGACAAACCCTAAAGGCGTGCTCGAAGTTGCGTGTGGCACAGGTGTGGCGGGTGGGTGCCGCCATATCGCCAAGAAAATTCTGTGCACTAACAAAGTGAAATATGTTAAGTCTTTGGCGACGTTCCTGAAGGCACCCAGAGCGCTTCCACGCATGTGAGCCACAAGCGCACTTAGGGTTATGCGCTAAAGTTCCAGCTATTGGCTTGATTTATACCAATGAACTTTGCTATGAATGAGGAGAAGCCGGTAGAACCACCCTACGTTGTAGGGCATTTGGTGAGGCTGTTAGCCATATCCAACAATTCTCTACAAAGCGTTTTTGAACGGTAAAAAGTTTATGAGAGCAATTTTTCATATAATATAACATTTCACTATAACAATCAATAATCAGCAGATATCCCGTCGGCAGGCTTGAAGTTTTTTTGCTATTAACGCCTTTGCTACCGTCAAGTGTTCCGCATTGGTTTTCTATGGGCGTCTTAACTGCTCATTGCGAGTGATAGAAACACTATAAAAGAAAGATTTCGTTGCACATCTGAAGAATGGATCATTACCTTCCATATTTGTATAGCAGTACCCAAGTTTTTTCCAATATTCAAAACATCGCATGTCAAAGAGCGTTGAACATGTGATGTTCGCTAGCAACTATTCTCGCTCCGAAAGGCTCCTCTGTAGGCGGCCTGCCAGCCCGGTGATCGCCTACACACCAATGGCAGAGCCACTAACACGATGCACCTCCTCCATAAACAGACCACTTAGATTGCACATATGATGCGACGCGTATCCAACTGCCGTGGCGGCCTCGAAGAGATCTACACACTGCTCATTGTGCAAGCACTTGTCGGCAGCCGCTTCACGTACCACATGCTCTACCAATGCTTTGCAATAAGATTCAAGTTGTGAACCACGTTGAAAATTTGGATAGCTTACATATTGTGGACGTGTCACCAAAAATCTTCCTCAGAGCTCCAAAATTGTAGCTGGATGGCAGGCTATCGCCTTGAGCAGCCTGTAGGCCATAAGGTCCGACTAAACTCATCGACAAGAACTTTGTCCATTTCAAGAAATTTCTTGAACTTCAAAGATGAGACGGAACGCTCATCGCAGGAAGCGCAGTCACTCAAGGAGTCAAGTGCCTAAATGATGCTAAATCCACCCAGAACTCGCGTCTTTCCCTTACAAAAATTTCTTTAGACAGTATAGACTGTCCATACACTTCTGTCTATAAAGTCTACAGACTCTCTATATTCAAACCCTAGCGAACAGTCTATAGGCAATACAAATCTTATAGACAATCTAGAGACTATGAATAGACAAAAAGAAATATATACAGGAAGGCAATAGAGTCTAAAAGAAGTCTACAGACTCTCTGTAGAGAATTTTTATGGGGGTTGTCGGGTCCATACCTACGGTTCCAGTGCACTGTGTTTAATAAGCTAGGATAGTGAACAAAAAATAAGATATTACTGCTTCTAACATCCTTTTCTAGATTCCTCTCCACCAATTTTTACGTAAACGAGACACCGAGTAGGAAAAGGCTCGCGGTATGTCTCAGCATCGTTCAGTTACCATCTGAACGCTGGAGACGGAAGAGAAGGGCACAGCGTTCGCAGTGGGCGGGAAAGATGAGACGCGGAGAGCAGTGCGACTTCCGCCGCACGCATGTAAGGTGCCAGAGCGTGGCTGCACAGTCGGTAGCAGTCTTGCCGCGCTTGACATCTTTGCAGAAACGAAACATCGGGATAAACCATACTGTGGAAAAAAAAACCGCTATTTTTGTAGCGAAAGCTACATTGGCCACGAACTCGTAGTTTCGCCCCGTGCTCGCAGTCCCACCGTGGTCGCACCGCACCACGTGACCAACCACGTGACTGTTCACGGGACCAACCGCGTGACGAACCACGTGACAACAACTAGCCAGACAGCCAGACTAACCTGGACCTGCAATCAAGATTAACCAAGGCTAACAAAGCTATGCCTTAGCTTTCGCTACGTATATCCTGGCATAGCCGAGCTAAGCTACTGCCAATTTTCAACGTACGCACCTAGATTAAGGTGAAGTGCATAGCTGATGCTTCTACTTTGGAAACAGTCGGGCCCAGCCCGCAGATGAGCCCGAAAAGTCCGGCGCGCTGTTGCTTTCACCGCGAAGCTAGGAACAAAGTTCGGCATCGCCAGGAAACACCGGAGAAATAATTGGCCCTTGTGCGCATCACATTTCCATTAAAGTGAGGAATTTTTTTTAAGAACAGGCGCCTTGATATGAACTTCGCGCAACGTAACTAACCGTTTCATAGCGACCAGTATATCGATTCATGGCGGTCGCATTTTTCAGCCCGGCTCCCGTCTGGCTGACCTCACTGATGTGAATTCCGAGAAAAATGTCCATCCGTAGGCTCAGCGTTATGACGAACACGGCAGACGGGTTGACTATGTCGGCAATCAAGCGCACATCATCCTCCTGTGAACACAAGCGAAATGAGAAAGAACATTAATTTCCCAACGAAAATTGAATAGGGAAAAACAGACTTGTAACGACAGGCGAGCATGCCGGCTCGCCTGTAGGGGAAAAGAAACTTAATAAAAAAGACATATTACTGTCCAATACACTCAAATTAGCACGAAACCTCGAATTTATTTTGGCCAAGGGCATGGGTCTTTCTCAGTCACCAAACGCCGGTGTGCGCTTAGCGAAGAAAAACCCGCATGGTTTTGAAGCGAAAAGCTTCACTGCGCTAGGTAAAGAAGTCTTCGGGCAGGCAAGCTAAACGACCTTGAACGACCTTCAGCCCAACATAGGATAACCGTGTATGAACGAACATATGTGGTACACTTATGCTGTCGAACCCTTGACCCATGACTTTTATTACACCTTTGACCTTTGACTTTAAGAACATCCGACGGGGTTACGTGAAGCCACGTGATGACATCCGATGGGGATGTCGACCATGTGATACCGCCTGATAGCCACGTGGTTGTGTTGGTATACATAGAACAGCTGTCGCAAGCGTGTAGCGGTGCTGCTATGGACGAGCCTCTGACGCTTAGCAAGCGGGCTTGCTTTTCGCTAAGTTCCAAGGTTAATTAACCAAGTTAAGCCACTGCCAATATTTTTAATAGATACTGACGCAGCAAACAGGATAGGGAAGCCATAACCTATCGTATAGCACCAACCAACAAATTTTGAGCTGAAACATGTTTTCTACTATGCACGATTAATAGGGTGCAATTCATTAAGGGTGCTGCTGAAGTATGAAACAAAGAAATATAAAAAGGAAGTAAGCCATAATATGCATTCATAAATATGTAGAATAGGCCACTGCACTTGTGTTCTGGCATACCGAGGCAACATTGTAATTCTTATGGCGCTCAAAACAGTCATGCAGTTCCTAAAATATCTTTACGGAGACCACTTATATTAGTGCAAGTCAACATTGGCGGTAAAAATAGAATTGTAAATTAATGCGTTCTAAATAGGGATGTTGCATACGTGAAACGCGGTTCTCCAAGACTGGCACTAGAACAGAGCTTCTCATCATATTCCTGCACCATATATTGCATAGATGTACTTGAACCATACTTTAACTGCCTCAACATTCGAAAAAGGAAAAACAAACACCGCTATACGCTATTAAGAGAAAGCCCGTTAAGAGTCATTTACAGGGCAGTGCATTTGAGAGATAGTGTAGTGGTAGCTTGCAATAAAAGCGCCCTTATCGCTTTCTTTCTAAGTATGCCGCGAAAGCAGTGCTTTCCATATCACTCGCCCTACAGGGCGTCAGGTGCTCACCATTGAAGCTTGCTCTGGATAATAGAGGCAAAAGTGATTCCAGGCAGAAGGTGGCTGCACCTGCCTCAAGAGCGGATTCTCCTCCGTAATGGTCAAGATGATTACTAGGATTTCCAGTCTGTAAAAGACGCAGAGAATACTTCTAGTGTGTGTTTGTTTCTATAGTCGCCTTATTTGTTTTAAAGCATCGGGCGATGCTTCTTTGAGAGAGGAGTAATGCCACGAATCTTTATAGTGTTTGTTCATTCTTCAAAGCTGCCGCCACGCCGCTTTATCACTTTGTTTGTGGATGGAAGACGCCAGCAGATTTATCTCGATTGATCGCAGCCAGCTGGAGCCGATTCTACCATGTTCCAAAATGTTCTAGTAACTTTACACGCTTTATCTCGAAAGTTCACTGTCAGCTTTAAATTGAGCACGACCGAGAGCGGCGGGCAGTCTGTTTGACGTACACTAGGACGGGATCAATCGAGATAAACCTGGTCGCGTGTTGCATCTACCAAGTGATAATGTGGCGTGGCGGCAGCTTTGAAGAATTAACAAAACACTAGAAAGATTCGGGGCAGTATTTAAAATTCAAATGCGCAATTATTGTTCATCTGCCCCAAAATTGGGGGCAACAGAAGCCGCAACTGATACCCAAAACTGACGCCAAGGACACTTTATTTCAATGCTACAATGCTGCAGAGCATTGCTTGCCTGGAGAAACTTTGTTATCGGTACTGTAAAATGGTCTCAAAATGCAGACAAGGCAGGGGCTCCTTACGAAAATGTTTCCAAAGAACCACCAGTCAGCAAGAAAAGCTATCAGAAAAGTTTTCTTTTTGAATTGCGGTGCTCATTTATGAAACAATCAATGTTCCTTCGAATATAATTGATTAGAAAGTAGGAAAAGATTCTAAGAACGATTAAGTCTATATGAAATTATAAAAACCAAAAATTAAAAAAGAAAGAAACATTCCCCTACGCACCCTGGTTTCGGAGGCTGTTGGCTTCCTTGATATGTACGTCAAACGAGCTGCCAATTTCCCTTCCCCTGCATGCTAAATAGCGTGCTTCTATTATTTGTCTGCGCCTGCACATCCTTCACAGTTCCACCGAGGGGCAGGTGGCAGCTGCATTTGACTCTGTTGTCTGACGCCGGAGCACGGAGAGGGAACTTCAAAACTACGAACAGCCTCCCTCACTTAAACTACCTTTGCGTAGCATGAAAACAGGTCAAGTGCGCAAGGCTGCCTGGTGCGCGTTAGCGTCACCAAGAGGGGTTCATGCGCCCTACTTACTGGCTGATATCTTGCAAAAACGCACGGTAGGTATCATAGTCATGGACGATGTTCAGCGAATTTGGCATAAAGGCAAAAAAGAACTCAGTTGAAGGTGCCTGAAGTCGTGCCAAAACATCCTTTGTTTTCTGGAAAACGCAATAGCACAAAAGTGAACAATAGAAGGAGCAAAAATTAGCTCTGATGCGGTTTGTACGAGCAAAGATTCGATCATTCGGGACACTGGGTGTGTCGTTTAAGGCAGGCATAATTTTTAAAAATGGATATTTTCTGATGGCGTGCATCAGATTAAAGCTTATATGCATCAAGAAGCAGCGTCGTTAACCAATCCCTGATATTTGACTTTAAAGCTATTACAGTTTGCCTCGCTGTTTTGCTAGAGGTTGGCAGTGCACTGCTCTTAAAATGAATATAAATTATTAGATATTGTTGAACCTCGTTATAACGAAGTTGAAGGAACCCGGAAATTACTTTGCTGTAGTCGTGGCTTAGTTATAGCCCGTGTTAGTCGAGCTTCAAGGTGGAATTGTCATTCCTTCGTTATATCCATTATTGCGTTATAAACCATCTCGTTATAACGAGGTTCGGCTGTTAAAAACATAGTGATTCCTGTCGCCATTCCTGGGAAGTATTTTGGGTCCACACCCAAGCAGAGCACGCACGCGCGCCTACAAATGCACAGCAGCGCAGGTGTCACGTGATCGTGGAGAGCAGATAACTCGCGAGAAGTTGAATCTAATGAAAATAGCAGCGTTGAAGCATGCAACCACACACGAAGAAAGGACAAGACACAAGTGCTTGTGTATTGCCCTCTCTTCTTCCGTGGTTGCAGACTTTAGCGCTGCTATTTTCCTTGGATTCAAATTGCACCAACTAGACCAAGAGGAAATCTTAAACAAGTTGAATGATGCGCGATCGTGAGTACGGCTGCATGCGCTGCGCTAAAAACCTGTCAGCAAATGCGCAGCCTAACTGTAAAAATTAATAGGTAATTACTTGACGTTAGTTAACGATTATACTCTAACACAGAAAACGCATCCATCCAGTAATCATATGCAAACCACCATTGAGGGTGAAGAGGGCAAGACGTGTCTAGAACGAAAGAAATGTGTATTCCGCAGTTCCCAAAGCCGCTGCGACCAGGAAGGCAAAAAATGACAATGAAATCCTATGAGTTCAACTGCGCAGGCTTACATCAAGACCATTTTTAACCAAACGTTGCAGCTATAGACACAGCGCATGGTGCCGAAAACACGACCAGAACGCGTTCTAGACAAGCGTTTCGCCCACTGTACTATACGAAAGAAAGCGCACCCTCTACACAAAAAGTCTTTTTTGTTACTTTTGTTATTTTTAATGTCCTGTAAGAATTAATAACGCTTGCTATTACAATCCAAGGGCCATTCAGGGGCAAGATGACTGTAGCGCAAACCTTGGTACATGCAGTACTCAGTACACAGAAAGACTGTACACTTTTTTATGAGAGTGATGGTCGTGCGTTACTATCTGAGCGCTTTACAGAAAGAAGAAGTGGTTCCTTGCGCTCAATGCTAGGATACACGATGTAACCGGTGAGCCCATGCGACCGCAAATGGCCTTGATTTTGAAGACGCAGCCATCTTTTAAACTTGGTCTCTTCTCCATATCACGCTGCCACTCACTGAATTCCTATACAAATATGAGCCTGCAAAACTAGGTCTCCTGCTCATAGCATATTGACTAAAACAGCAAGTACAATTAAGCACACCTGCTGGTGCACTCCAACCTGGTGTCTTTTAAGTCAAATAACAATGGAAATGGCGACTGCCAATCGAAGTTATCCTATATAGTTCGTTGACGCCAGTAAGGTTTCATTCGCGGTTCCACGTCGCAATTTTATGTTTTTTGATGTTTTTTTACCAGGTTCAAAGTAACCAGTGCATCCACGCTCATTGTTAAGCGCCAAGGTGTACATAGGGCTAACCATCGACCCTTTTTAGTACGAGTGCTGAGGTCCCAATCCGGTTTGCAACTTCCTTTCGCAACTATTCTACTTCTTATGTCTGTAAGAGCCATATGAAAAGTAGCACAGCATATGCCACGAGGACAAGTGCTGACTACCAAAAAAAAAAAAGGTTCAGCTTAAGTTAATGAGAGCACAGTGAGCCATGGCAAGAAAAATTATAGATGTAACGTTAAGAGACCGGAAGCGGGCAGAGTGGGTGAGGGAACAAACGTGGGTTAATGACAGCCTAGTCGAAATCAAGGGGAAGAAATGGGCTTGGGCAGGGCATGTACTGCGAAGGCAAGATAACCGCTGGTCCTTAAGAGGTAACGGAGTGGATTCCAAGTGGAGAGGAGTGGAGAAGGCAAGCGTAGTTGAAGGCGGCAAAAAGTTAGGTGTGCTTATGAGATTCAGAAGTTCGCAGGCATAGGGTGGGCGCAGCTGGCAAATGACTTGGTTAAATGGAGAAACGTGGGAGAGGCCTTTGTCCTCTGGTAGGCGTAGTCAGTCTGATGATGATGATGATAATATTGATGAATCTAGGCACATGTAATCTGCTGTACACAGCAACGTAATAACCGTAAATAGTACGAATTATCTTTGAACGGGTCGGTACACGGCTAAGTTAAGAGGAATACTTCCTTTATTTTTTTTTCTGACTTCGCCTGCCAGAAACTTCATAACGGTCATTTTTTTTACTTTAGCCCACTTGTTCTAACAAGTGTACTTTATTCTGGCATTTGTCTTTTGCTTTGATCAGAACTGAATGTGTGCAATTTTTTTTTAATAGAAGATACACGCCATGTTTTTTTCCTTAGGTCTTCTCGGTGACCAGCCTGCATATGAGCGAAGATCAAGTAAAACATCTGTTGGTAGGACAAGCTGTTGGGCTAGTTGGTGCTGACCTATTGTTGTTTACTACTATGCCGTAGCCATTTTTTTTTCTTCTGTCCGTATGCCTAAGCGTTGTCAACCACAATGCATCTGTTGGTAGTCAGCGCCTGTAATCATCAAGCATGCCGTTTTCTCGCCTAAGGCTTTCTTCGCGCTGAAGTTTATCTCTATTCAGAATAAGACAACTGACCCAAACCGCTCTCGAACTTCAGGAGTGCACAAGGGTTCGAACTAGGGTGATCGACTCAATGATGTGCCGCAGCGTCGCAAACTTAAGTTGTTTACGGCTGCAACACTTACCTCGGAGATTTGCCGAAGGGCCGATTTCTCCCGCGCCGAATGAAAGCTAAAAATGCCCGGTGACTCCCGCAAAAGGCCGAAACCCCGCAAGTCCAGATACTGGCGTATCTCTTGGCCACTGCTACTGAACTGCCGTTGGTTAACCAGGCTGTTCACCGCCATAATGCTGCCATTAAAGCTGAGCGTGAACAGATACTTGCTGTCGTGGCGTTGGAGGAACAGGTACAGGGTCTCTGCGAATCCCCAACAATTAAAAACAATACAACATGGCCAAAAGATCAGATGCTGCGCACACAGCAGTCATAAGCGTGTACAGCATTTGCAACCAGGGACGCAAGATGTTGCGGGCTCTTAGAATTAGCTACAAAAAAGATGTCTTGCGGCCTATTGGAGATGTCTAGCTCAAAATGCAACATGTTCACCACACAAGTTAAGAAAGTGGGACTTGCGCCGCAGCGGAGCAGAAATCCGCATATTTGAACGACAAAGCGTGAATGTTTTTCCTGGCACGTTTTTTTTTTTTTTGCTGATTTCATCGTTGCTCGCAACTAGTCACGAAAACAAATTAAGCAAGCGACTGTCTTGATTTGCGCGGTTGAACACAACGTTGGACTTCAGCAATGAAATTGGGGTAATGTTACTTTGTGGAACGTTAGGTTGTGCACATGAAAGTTGTTTTGTGCAAACGTTACTTTTGCTTTTGCCGGCAGAGGGCTATCCTAGGTGGACATATGAGGCCATTGGTGTGGACCAAATTTTTCTGTTGCGGTTGCAAGTCTGGCCCAACTTTCGTGAAAGAACTACGCTGGAAGTGGCAGTTATGTGCATTTGCAGGGCCTGCAACGCGCTGAAGACCATAAAAAAAACAGTTTCGTTGTGAAATGGCTCACTCACTGTTGTAGCTTCCGTCCGGTGACTGCACGATATCAAGTATGGTGTAGTTGCATATGTCCGGAGAAGGCAGCCGCTGCCCTGCGTATTCTGCGATGCGGCTGGGATCCCTTGGGGCCTTTATCGTGCACAGGAGGGTTCCTGCCCCTGCAACCAACGGCGTCAGCGTCACAGTAAATAGACTCCTTTCCACGAGAAGAGCTTCTCGGCCTACAGGGAGGGAGTTGTTGTTGTTGTTAGCCTATCAAAGGATGGCACATACCCACACTGGGGGATCGGCGAATAATCGGGTGACTATTCCTACGCACTGCTCAATGCAACTTCATCAGAAATAACTTTAATAATAATAATAATTGGTTTTTGGAGAAGGGAAATGGCGCAGTATCTGTCTCATATATTGTTGGACACCTGAACCGCACCGTAAGGGCACGGACAAAGGAGGGACAAAGAGAAGAAAGGAAGAAAGAGGTGCCGTAGTGGAGGGCTACGGAATAATTTCGACCACCTGGGGATCTTTAACGTGCACTGACATCGCACAGCACGCGGGCACCTTAGCGTTTACATCATCATTTTTTTTCATGAAGATGCATGTACGTAATTTTTTTTATGCGCTAACTGCAGAAATATTTTAGGCATATGTTTGATGACCGCCGCTGCGGTTGCTCATTGGTCATCGCGTTCTGCTTAATACCCGATAGGCGCGGGTTCGATCCCGGCCGCGGCTATAGAATTTCGTTGAAGGCGAAATTCTAGAGGCCCGTGTACTGTGCGATGTCTAGTGCACGTTAAAGAACCCCAGGTGGTCGAAATTTCCGGAGCCCTTCACTACGGCGTCCCTCACAGCCTGACTCGCTTCGGGACGTTAAACCCTCTAAACTAGAAACCATTCATATTTATGATTTATGATTGGTAGTTTCTCGGCACCTCCTTTTACTCAGGCGCTAATGGTCCGAACAAAGACTATATACATATATATATATATATATATATATATATATATATATATATATATATATATATATATATATATATATATATATATATATATATATATATATATATATATATATATATATATATATATAAGCAGGTGGTAAAGATCGGATGGATCCGGTAACACATAATTGTAATTTAGTTGACATGCGGTGGAAAAAGATAAACAACTTTCTTTATTCTAACATTTCGGCCAGTGTCTGGCCTTCGTCAGAGCGATATCGAACACGCAGAAGACAGCTTTTATAAGCACACATGCGCGCTGAGGGAACACTCTGGTTGGCGGGTCGCAGCACATAGGCTATTTTTAAAAATGTGCCTAAGTCGCGACCGCAGTCTTACATTCTGCAGGACATTATTTTTATTCCTACCTTGAGTTGTTTTACACATTTGTGCCGTACGGCAATATACTGTCAATGCGTGAGCGTGCTACAGTTACCTTGGTATCATGCCCTTCCCTTTGACATCGGCATTCACTCTCGTACCTTCGAATTAGTACGTCAGCAATGTATACGACACTAGAGATAAAGCCGACACTCTTTGTGTTGAAACCTCGACGTAACTGGGGTAAGCTCGGCTAAGCTCGAAAGAACAAACAGGCCGGCTACATTCAATGGGAGGAAGGCGTCGCGCCAGATGCACACGAAGAAGAGAATGAAAATGAGTAGGGAGAAACGCGGTTGCATGCCTGTGATGAGTTTATTTGGTTTTATGGGGTTTAACGTCCCAATGTGGCTCGGGCTATGAGGGACGCCGCAGTAAAGGGCTCCGGATGATTTCGACCACCGGGGGGTTTTTAACTCGCACTGATATCGGACAGCACACGGACCTCTCGCATTTCGCCTCCTTCAAAATGCGACCACCGCGGCCGGGGTCGAACCCCACCTCTTTAGGGTCGGCAGCCGGGCGCCATAACCACTGAGCCTCCGAGGCGGCTGCTGGCACATGATGGTTCCAGAAAGGAGAGGCAAATAATGAATAAGCCGGATTAACGTGCAGTTCAGCAAACGGTAAATCATGGATGAAGCCGGTACTTCGGCAGATTCTGAGGCCAAAACAATGTACACGGGGAGCTGAAAAGCAACGCAAAAAAGAGCGCCGACATGAGTCAGCCGACCCAGTGGATACAGCGAGGCGGAAAACCGAAGCAGCATGGTGAAGAATTTATATACTTGCTAGGCGGGATGCAAAAACAGATAACCACGAGAAATTCCGCTGCGAGCACACGCAGATACTCGGCAGGAAACCCCAGGAACGAGTGCAATGATATTTGCGTGCAACTCGAAGTTTCGAGCTTTTAAGCAGGTAAACAAATGCCAATAAAGCTAAACGAGGGCAAACGTGCTAGCGCACCTAAGTTGCATTTAGCTTGACCAGGTAGATCGGGGTCCAAATTTTCCTGTTCTGATATAAAGCAGTATTCGCCTCCGAAGACACTGAACCCGTCAGTTCACCTCCATTTTACTGAACCGTTCTTCGTATTGGATCATCCTACTTGAAATAGTGCGACATCGGCATTAATGCCGGTCGAGAGTATTTTAGAAAAACGTCACTCAGCATACATAGCTGCTAGAGGCAAAGCGACATGGCGATAAGGTAACAAATGAAAACAAAGTTTCGGTTTATGGGGGTGTAACGTCCCAAAGCGATTCAGGCAATTTTTTTATTCTCTCGGGAAAAAGACATTTCTCAGAATTACTGAGGCTAACTCTATCGCTCATTCATATTTTGCAGTGTTAGAAATAGTACGTAAGGTTAACAGCTTAATATCAACTCCAGACGTTTCTGTCTCTCACACTCTAATCGCCCACGTTAGAGCAGGAACTTATTTAAGTCTAAGTTCGAGTCACTCCTTGAAGACTCACATTCCTTTCGCGTGGTGGGGCGAGTCGTCGCTGTAAGGGTTGAAGTTACGGCCTTGGTGGTGCTATGGCTCGGAGGCACTACAAACGTCACAGAGTGGAAATGGAGAGTGCTATAAGCGATGCAGATTTTGGTCTAATACATAAAATTTACTTTTGATTTCAATTTGCTTCAACCTGTCACTCCTTACAACTTTTTCATGCACAGTGCTGAATATTTCATGCAGCCATAATTGATCAGATACCAGAGTGCGAGAACATGGTACTATAAAACAAAGGGTAATCCGCGCTCTGTGGACAGTTGCGAAATTTCGAGGGCCAGCTATACCTTTTGCAATGTACGTATAGTAACATTACTGAAACCTGCGGAGACTTCCGTTAAACACGAATATTACATTTATGGCGGTCAAGAACATTACATCTGAACAGAATTAATGAAGCGCTGCTGCCTGTTTCAAGGTTGCTACTCCAAACATAATCTAAATTTAATGCAGGGACGCATTTAAGGCTACACTTGCGCCTTTCTTTGTCCGCAACTTCTGTCCGTCGGGTTTTCGTCCGCTTACCTACTGACTGTTGCAACACAAAACGTGCACAGTAAAATGTTCCTCATTATTAAACCGCACTCTTACTCGAGGTGAAATCTGGCGCAGAGAGGGCATACGACAGTATTTGTTCCAATACTACGTTTAGATGATGTACTTCGCTGATTCGATCGATCAGAATTAATTAGAAAATCGAGTCGTCTACAGGATCGGTGATAACAAGCAACTTTCTCGCAGATGGTACGAGTGGCTTTCTTGTGTCTTAGCCAAGGAACGAATGTTTTATCGTTGAAGTTACGGTGAGGGAAGGGGGGGGGGGGGGGGGCAGGAAGAAATGAGCGGCTAATCTGAAGACGCTTTCTCGACAGCGTTTGCTCAACATTTTTAAAGCAGTCACACGGAGCAACCATTTGTATTAACATTGCTTTTGAGCAATGTTAAAACAACCAGCCCGCAACAACACCCTCGTGACCATTCGAACTCGCCTACGATAATGATAATGTTAAGACTTTAATAAATGGCGTCGACATCTGCGGAGCCTTCTCAAGTGTCGCTGTCGATCGCCGAGAACGCAATCGCCAGTGAAAGCCACAACCGTGACCTTTGACTACATAATATCAGCATGTAGTACGTGTCATGCTTCAGCTGTTTAATGCCGTTACTCGCTGTCGGGGGCGACCGCACAAAACAGGCATGAATGAAAGTACCTTTCATCAAAAACCGTTCTTTCATTAAAGCAACGAAACACGGGTCAGTGCGCATGCATTACCGACTTGGGGCATTATAGGCGCAGCACCGACACAGCTATTTTATCCTAAGTAACCATTTTCACAGTGGCTTTGAAGCATACGAAATAAAATTGAAATAGAACCGACACTTTTTGCTGGGGCCGTAAAATTGAAAAGCAGATTCATAGTTTCGAAACGTGAGATGCAGCGGCCTTCAAATGTAGTGTCTGGAATTTATGCTGACATACTTCCTAGAAAAATGCGAAAAATTCATGCGTCTTCTGAATTGCGGAGCAGACAATGCACCAGCCCGACTTGTGTTTTACCTTGAAAGTGCCATAAACGGAACTTAATGACTCGTTCCCTTTTTCACTCCAGGCCGAGAAATTTACTCTAAATTTTCCTGCTTGCTAAATGCTTCTTGAGAGTAGAGCTGGTTGCATCTCTGGCAACTCATTCCAAAATGCGCTTGTAGAAAGCAATGGCGCAGGCGTGAACTAACGAGCTTTCCGGTAATATAATTTCGCGCAGTGTAGCGCAGATTGGTTTCGATATCTAGAAACAGCAGAATGCCTAAATACCTAAGATCCCAAAAATCAACAGTCGCGAACCCGAGCTAATTCTGTGGTCTGCGCAAGAAGGGTGTCATACTCCAGCAGGAGGTTAGTGAAACTCAGTATGAGAGCACAACAAATGACTGAATATTAAAAAATTGAAGTAAAATACAGAATGAAGATTTCACTCGCATGGCTTCGATGAATTCGGTAGCGTAACAGGCGAGCAAAAAATTTCCAAACCGAACCATACGGAAACCACAAAATACTTACGAGAGCGGCGTTTTGCTGACATATTTAAGGAAATAAAAAAATTTTGTTGTCAGAATTGCATGCAGTTATCTAATGTAGTCAACGAAGTATAAGAAGGAACGCAATATCGAACAATACACACAGAATACAGGTGCCGCGCAGATTTGTATCTGCAATGCAACGTAGGGTTGCATTCGAATGCAACATCGGGTGCTGAACAGACCTCATCTCTGTTTTGATCCACAATCGAGAGAGATTAAATGATACCCAGTAAGTATCAGTGGATTCTTGAAACTCCGCAGGTCTCTCTGGGTGTCACATCAGTACTTGACGCACCACGTCGGAGCCTCGTCCCTCGCATTCTGTGCACCCAGATACCAGAGTTCCGCCAAAACTCTTACCTCGTTTTGGAATGTCTAGCTGGAGGTGCCATGCCTGAAATAAAAGTCCGCGCTTTTGTATTCTTACAGTGAATGCTCGCATCAGCTGACCGCTTCCGTGTGGACCACCACTGTTGTTGCTGACAAGAAAAAAATATAGAAGGCCGTAAAATCTCGGGCCAGGTCCTCCTGCGCGAAAGAAGACGCGCTAATTTGTTGATATTTCATACACCGCTGAACGAAAACTTGACGTGGAATGCGTCAAGCGCACAATGAAACTCAAAGTTTCGAACATTCCTTTTAAACTTTATGAGTGGTTGCGACCAGAAATGTAAAATATCTGCGGTCAACCAAAACTTCTCATATATGACAAATTTGAGAGCTGTAGACGGCCTCACGTGTTACACACTAAATGAAGCGTTACCATCCTAGATATCCCATTGCTCCAAATTTAGTTCACAATATTCTCTACAGCTGAGTCTTCAATTTTATCGGCAGAATTTTCTCCATTTAAGTATTTTGTCTTGCATCATGCGTACACCTCGCCTCAGTACTGCTTGATTCGAAAAAAAATGAACTTACGGAAATACATAGCGGGTAATTAAGTAAACTTATGTTATCAGGAAAGTGCGTGAGTTTTCTGAGCTACACTTAAGCTGTTCAGAAGAGGGTATAGCAGGCATAAGCAAACATCATCATCATCTACCTGCCTACGTCCACTACACGACACAGGCCTCTTCCATAGCTCCACAATTAGTCCTTTAATTTGCCAGCGGCGGCCACCTTATCACCGCAAACTTCTCAATCTCATCCGCTCACCTGCCTTTCTGCTGACCCCTACTACGCTTCCCTTCTCTTGGAATCCACTCCGTTACCCTTAAGGACCAACGGTTATCTTGCCTTCACATCACATGTCCTGTCCAAGCCAATTTTGTCCTCTTGATTTCTGTTGTATCGTAGTAATGATAATTAGCAATGAAACAGTACACGTAGCATACGGTCGAGCCGATCTGTATTCTCCTACTTCGTCGTCTTCTCTTCCCCCCATGCGCGCGAGTGCGTGCAGCGCACTTGCCGCCGCACTTAAAAAAAACAAAATGTCTAGCGGATGTCATAGTCTTTGAACCATGCGGGCCGCTTCTTTTTGCGAGTACTTCGGCGAGGCGGCGCAGGAGGTGAAGCCGCAGTTGCCGCTGTGGATTTACTACACGAGGGTTGAGGAGCGGCTGCCGATTCCGGAGCGGGCGGAACGGCTGGCATCATATGGATTGAAGGCGCGTCCGAAGAAGGACCCTGGACCACGGTTCCGGACTGTGGACTGGGCGGCGGCATTCGGTTGCCGTCGATAGGCGGCGAAATATCAGCGAAAAGGGCCGCTGGAGCTGAGGAGGACAGTTGCTGCTGAACTACTTCTGGGTGAACCGCAGAAAACTTGGACGAGTGCCACACTCGCCCATCATCCAGCAGATAAGATGCAGGTCCACGCTGCTCCACAACCTTCCGAGGCTCCGAAAACCGAGCTGACAGTTTGCCTCGCACATTTGGTTTGCGGACACGCACGTACTGGCCAATCTGAAAGTCACGACACTGGGCGCCACTCCGCTGGTCCGCATAAAGCTTGTATTGCGCTTGCTTCTCGTCAAGACTATATAGGATGTCATTCACCCGCCTTTGTTCTCTGACCCACTCTGGCCAGTTTCTGTCTCTTAACTTTACACCTATCTTTTTTCTATCCAGCCATCGCTTGTTCCTTCCTGGGCCACTTCATGCATAGCCTCTACGCCAACAGCGGTTGTCGTACTCTGGCGAGCATACCGGCGAAAACCTCATTCTGCATTGAAAGGCACTCGAACAGCCATGTTCAGGTTTAATTCAGATGCACTTTCCTGCGCTGGGTTCACTTCGGACACATGCGACGGCTTGCCGTTTCCCACCTGAATGTGACCTGCGCGTGACCAGTGCATGACAATTAAGCTCCCTAGAAAAAGCGAGGCGATGGCCATCGGTGCATCCAAGATGGTTGTCCACGCCCCTCGCAGCTTTCTCTTTCCTATTCGTCGCACGCCTCCGTTGGTCTTGTTTGATAGTCCTGACCTTCAGAAAGCTTCTTATAGTACGAAAGGCACGTATGCTTTAGACCGAACCGCAAGTCTTTAATGTTGCAAAGCCTGTAGTGGCGAGACACGAAATTTTGGGTCTTCCAGCGGTAGATTTTTAGGCTGTCTTTGTAAGAGCTTCGTCCGTAGCATCCTAGTTAACCAGTTATGCGACCCTGTATCACTCTAATATCAAGCAATCATTTGAGTGACGCACAAGCCCTGTCTTTTGTTTACTTATTAAGGCGTAAGCCTTACTTGCCGTGTTGAGCGGTAACCCATCTGTGTGTGTGTGTGTGATAACACTCGATGGTACACATATAAAATGGCGTCTTCGATCAACCTGGCAGGTGGAGGTTAAATTAATAATTGATCGCGCGAGGTTGCTTGGCAGAACCTAGATTGCGCAAGTTTCACCGGTTGCAGCACCTATCATCCCATATTGGCGCACCGCTTAAGCGTTGCACCACTGTGCTAGGAGTGGTATAAGGACTCGCCATGATCTATGAATGTTCAGTAGAGAAAGACCAATTCTGCATATACGGGCATTAAACGATAAGCTATCTCGTCGCACCCTTTAGGCGGATCAGAGAGCCGATCAGAAGGAATGTGGCGGCGGCTACGTAAAGCCATGAAGAGGTAGAATTGCTAGCTGCATTAAATCGGGTCACATCACGCCGCAGCGCGCGGCGACTGTGTTTACAAAGTGAGCGGGCGGCCTTACGCCTTCTCGCACGTTAGCAGTCATATTTATCTGCTGACTTTTACACCTCATCTTCCATTTCACTTCTGGAGTGGCAAAATATCCATGGTAAACAACCACGAAGAGCGCAGAAATGGTGGTGCAATCTAGAAAAAAGTTCCACAATACCTTGTACGCAAATGCATAGTACTTCATGCCAGTGCAGCAGACAGTCAGGGTCCCACGCCAGCCACGACTCCACGAGTTGGCTTAGCGCTTCGTTGTTATCGAAATGGGATGCGCCAAGCTTGAACAAAGACGAAGTGTGGGAGCTGCCCATGCTCCGATATTCGTAATTTTATCATATCGTTTCACAAACTCCGTGTCGGAAACTTGGCACGAATAAGTTGTTGAACAGTCGCATGATTCCTCGCAGGAGTTTTGTGCTTGTTTTCAAAACTGCACCTGGACGAGTACTGTCAAGCTAGGCACTCTGGAAGAGACGACGACTGGAATGCTGTATTGAGGCGTATTAACTATAAGATCGATAAAGGCACCATCTAAGAGAAAATAGAAAAATCATAGTGAGAACAGACAACAGCAATATCAAAAGTGCTCCTTTCTGTCCTCAAAAAAATCTGTGGAGCGCAATACATGAGTTTTGCGTTAATGAACGCGAATGATAGTGATCAATTATTCTTCCGAAAAAATTATCTTCTTTTGATTTTTAAATACTATAATAAAAGCAAAGAGGCCATTTGTCATTATCCTTAGGGATGTGTTTCCTTTAGGATTGTTTTCTCAAATGTTTTTAAGCCAATATCACCGTTTAAGCCTCTCACTTGTAATGAATTATTTCTATTTTCGAATGTATAACTGTCCTCCCGGAGGTAATTTAGCATTACCTCTGGTTGTGTGTTACTTTTTCGGCTGCATTTTGAGATGCTTGTAATCGACATCGATGCCACGTGATAGAACTTTAAGCGTTGCTTGCTCCGATCCGCCTATGGTATACAGTTTGTGAATACATATCCGGAGCACAAAACCAAGCCTGGCCAACCTAGGCAGGTCGTCTCAATTTATGCTCTCAAGCATACTCCAGTAGTTTCAAAAAGTTTCCCACATGTACTGTTTGATTTCTTAAGCTAACTGAAGGGCCAGGTAACCGTTGAAATTTTGAATATTCTCACACCGGCACCAGTTACCTCTCAATGTGCACATCTGTAGAACGCCATTTCTTGCCATCACGTTAGAAGGTCAAGTATGTCTTTAAGTTACTACGATCACATATTAGGGTTTATCTGACCAGCTCTGAAGCTGAGATACAGATACAGAGATACATGTGCGTTTTAAACCGACCTTGCATGGCCCAAAGCTTCGGGGATGTCTCACGATGTGGAATCTAGCAGGAGTAGGTCATTACAGCATCAGATATCTCCTCCGTTTATCCAAACGGTTTTAGCTAGTAGGCACTCTAATTTCTCTGTCCTGCACATGGCAGTAAAACATATCACAGGAATCAATTCACATCCCTAATTCTCTGCTAATCCTTTGTTCTTTTCTCTACTGTAGTGCGCTTGATTGGCGAAATTCGACACAAATAGCTGCATTCATTACTGCAAGAATGCAGAAGGCCTTGCAATAGTCCACAATGCAGGGTAATGGTTTGATTTCTTTCCGCGGCCCGATGAAGTACACCAACTTGCTCGCTTGACCGGCAAAGGGACGACGCTCCATGCTTTGCCGGCCAAGCAAGCAAGTTGGTGTACTCCATCGGCCCGGGGAAAAAAAAAATCTAACCGTTATCCTGCATGGTGGATTATTGCAAGGCCTTCTGCATTCTTGCATCTTCAGCCGAGTGAGCTACGCAGCACCGTATCTAGATTTGAAAGCGGTGGAAAAAGATAAGATTGAGTCTCTAATGAGAAAATGCGTAAAAAGAGCGCTGGGCCTACCCATGTGCACATCCACGGAGAGACTCGTGTCTCTAGGGGTACACAACACATGGACAGAATTGGCGGTGGCGGTGCTAACCTCTCAAATTGAGATACTTAGCACCCCGAGGACAGGAAGAGCCATTCTGGCCAAAGTTGGAATAAAACCGGATAGGAGTACCACGCAAAAGGTGGAGGTAGATAGGGAAGTCAAAATCTGATGATTCCACCCTCTGCCAAAAAAACATGCACCCGGAATATAACAAACACAGGAGGCAAAAACGAGCCGAGGCATTAGAAATTAGATTCGGCAAAATTTCTGAACATGAGGTATCCTATGTAGACGAGGCGGGAGGTGGTGGCGGTTTTACGGTGGCAACGGTCGTCAGCGGCTAGCTTGCGTTGGAACGGAAGCGCGAAGTTTGTCAACAGTGACAGCAAAACTGCCGTACAAAATTTTAGCAAGGGAAGGATCTCACTCTCAGCGGTCATAATCCTCGGCCAGAGAAAGTTGGACAGGAAAATTCAAATAATTTGGACTCCGGCGCCAGAAGCCGTCCCCGGCAACGAGGCGGCCCACGAGCTGGCTCGAGGTCTACACTGCCAAGCCACTACAGGGCCCCTTGATGACCGAGGGAGCGGAGAGCACACGCTAAAATATAGGGAGATCAAGCAGCATTATAGATTGGAGCGTAGACTGGTACCCCGGCCAGATAAAAAATTAGACAACCGACAAGCAGTCGCGTGGAGGCGACTGCAACCTTATACGTACCAGCACCCGGTTATGGCGAACCACATGTTCCTCGAAGACAGGAGCGATAAATGTAACCTTTGTGGCGCGAGAGGGACCCTCGACCACATATTATGGGAATGCCCGTACTCTCCTGGGGGGCAGCACAATATAGACAGTAGAGACACCTGGGAGACCCTGCTGCGCAGCTCGGACCCTGAGCTCCAGCTCCTGCTCGTCCAACTGGCTGAAGAGGCTGCTGGGACCCAAGACCTCCCAGCCTGCATCTGAGGCGGCGGCACCCGCCCCCTGACCTGCGTGTCGGGGGTGGGTAGATCGCCTTATCCGATGGAAAATAATGTTTAAGCTCTCTCTCTCGCTTGAATGGGCTTGTGCTGGATGCGGCAAGTTTCATTGCGTAATTTCGTTAATCGGTTATCAGGAAAAAAATATATGAACCTTTCATGAAACCCAGACAGCAGAGCCCGGCTCACTTGACATCACACTAGAGCACTGAGACAGCATTTGTTCGAAGCAAGCAATCGAATAAGTGAACAGTCCACATTACTATCGCTCTCTATAGCTGGCTGGCAGGGTACATGGCGACACCAGGACCTCGAAGTAGAATCTGTTCCATCTAAAAAAAGTTTTGGACAACTCCTTTGGGAACCAACTTGTTTTCTGCACACACTCCTACAGGGCACCTGTGAGATATGCTGGAGTTCATCATCATCATCATCATCATCATCATCATCATCATCATCATCATCAGCCTTACTACTCCCACTGCAGGGCAGAGACCTCTCCAGTGTCTCTCCAACTAACCCTGTCCTTTCCCAGCTGTGGCCACCGTATACCCGAAAATACCTTAATCTCATCCGCCAAACCTAACCTTCTGCCCCCCCCCCCCCCTGCTACGCTTACTTTCTCTTGGAACCCACTCTGTTATCCTTAAGGACCAGCGAGCGATTATCTTGCCTTCGCATTACATGCCTTGCCCAAGCCCATTTCTTTCTCTTGATTTCGACTAGGATGTCATTAACCCGTGTTTGTTCCCTCACCCACTCTGCCCGCTTCCGATCTCTTAACGTTACACCTATCATTTTTCTTTCCATGGCTCGTTGCGTTGTCCTTAACTTAAGCTGTACTCTTTTCGTTAGCCTCCACGTTTCTGCCCCGTAAGTGAGCACCGGTAAGA
The DNA here is from genome assembly GCF_052857255.1 of Amblyomma americanum. Classification (NCBI taxonomy): domain Eukaryota; kingdom Metazoa; phylum Arthropoda; class Arachnida; order Ixodida; family Ixodidae; genus Amblyomma; species Amblyomma americanum. Next base: position 9,295,639 of record NC_135504.1, read on the forward strand.
TTATCCTGTTGTACACTTTCCTCTTGAGGGAAATTGGTAAACTGCCACTCATGATCTGCGAGAATTTGCCATATGCGCTCCACCCCATTCTTATCCTTCTAGTTATCTCCCTCTCATGATCCGGATCAGCTGTCACTACCTGCCCTAAGTAGACGTATTCCGTCACAATTTCTAGGCTCTCGCTGCCAAATGTGAACTGTTGTTCCCTTGCTAGGCTGTTGAACATTACCTTGGTTTCCTGCATGTTAATTTTTAGACCCTTCGATCTGTTCTGCCTGTGTAACTCATTGATCGTGATTTGCAGTCCACCTCCTGAGTGACTCAGCAAGGCAATGTCATCAGCAAATCGCAGATTATTTAGGTATTCTCCATTTATTCTTATTCCCAACTGTTCCCAATTCAGGCCTCGAACATGCGGTAAACAGCATGTAAACATGCGGTGAACAGCATTGGCGAGATAGTGTCTCCTTGCCTGACGCCCTTCCTTATTGGAATTTTATTGCTGACTTTATGGAGGACTATAGTAGCTGTGCAGTTGCTATATATATCTTCCAGTATTTTGACAGAAGGCTCTTCTACCCCCTGATTACGCAATGCCTGTATGACTGCTGAGGTTTCCACTGAGTCGAATGCTTTCTCGTAATCAATGAAAGCTATATATAGAGGTTGGTTATATTCTGCGCATTTCTCTATCACCTGATTGATAGTGTGAATATGATCTATTGTGGAATATCCTTTACGAAAGCCTGCCTGATCATTTGGTTGATTAAAGTCTAACGTTGCCCTGACTCTGTTAGCGATTACCTTAGTAAATACTTTGTAAGCACCATTTAAACAATTTTTATATGTTGATTTCAGAAAACAACACCAGATGGGAGAGGGTCGCCTACTGCGGAGCCAGATTTTACATACAGCATGTCTGCGCGCGAGAGGCCTGTTCCCTCAAAAAATTGCTGCACATGAGTCACTGAGACACTGCAAGCACGTTATAAAAAAAAATCCACCGTGTATTGTGTGGTGCTGTCTATCTGAAATAACGCCCAGAGCTCGTAGGCCACAAACTTTTAGCGTTAAATAAAACTTAGTACGACGTCGCGTGGTCGATGGTCTGCATCATTGTTTGCATTCTCAGAACCACCGAAAAGCAATAGCGCCTTCAGGTTATGCATGTGTACTACTTCAAGGTAGGTTATCGTAAGGTTTGGTCCGCGAAAAAAACTCACAATTTAAATTATCAAAGCTGTGAAAAGCTGAGTCTGAACAGATGTCCGCACGCGTTCTGCCGCTGTGCCAGCCTGTCTTCTGAGCCAAAAAAATTCTGCGTTGATCTCACCGTTCATAGCTAAGTTGCGCTGGTTCTTAACCGTACGCTTCGGTAGTTGTTTTTAACGAAGACGAATCTAGATATCGCCTTTGTGTTTAAAGGACTGTTTAGTTAATTATAATGTAAAAAGGAATACCAAGCTCAGAGCAGTGCTCACCCATCCAATTTAAAAGGAGAGACCTCCAACATCCATCTACCCATACGCGACTGCTACTAGCAAATCCCCGCCGTCTAACAAATAGTACCGACCACCGACTTGGAGCAGTAAGTACCTTACGGCAAACTTTGCGGCCGCTGTTTACACGTTGTGGGCAGAAAACTGTGGAAGGTGTCGCAAGTGGAATTTAAGAAACTTCGATTCTAAAGTAGGAATGGGTTGTATACAGCTTCCTTGCGTCTGGTGAACAAAAGCGTTGAGTGGTTATTGGTCCGCTACGCACCACAACGTTCACTTTTTGGAAAACACACTCGGCCTGTTTGAACCATGTACATATCTAGAGTTCCAATGAAGATTTAATTGTAGAACCCTGAACAAAACAAAGCAAGTTTTAAGGTTTTGAACCCCCAAATATGGCAATTTTTTATAGCGTTATTTATTACAACAGGGCAAAAGAAAGTTCGGGAGGTAGAAAGAAAAAAAAAGAGATGATGTCAAATTAATCAGATGTGGTCCCTGCGTCCAAGCAATATATGAGGACGGGTTGTTCGGCGGGAGACCCGCTGCTGCCAGGTGGCGAATTCTGGTTGGCTTCAGCTCCAAACAAACCCACAATTGATGAATATCAGCCTGAGTATGGTAATTGTTCTCGTTACTACAAAAATAAACGGTGAAAATGTTTATTTATCCTTTCATTGCCGCACTGTTAATCAGGATTAGTAATATACTGTACTTCCAGACAAAGTAGGCGTTAGAGCACCAATAGCGGCCTTAAGGACTGCCACTGTTGCTCAACCCCAACTGCATTTTGTTGAGCCCACCTTAACATTCCGCGCACAACTATTATGTTAACTACGAAGTTAAGTGGCTATGAGCACGAAACAGCAAATATACCGACACGCATTCTGCATAGTTCTACAGCAAAAACAGCGTCATCATTGAAAACAAATCTACTGATGGCTTAGACGTTCTCTTGTGTGTCTGCAACATCGACATTTGTCAGTGGCCTCTGGAGATGGTATTCTCTTGTAAAGCATCGAGAGGCTGTGATGGAGCCTTCTACCGCGAGCTGACATTTATTTATTTTATTTATTCAGAATACTGCCAGCCTGAGTGCCAGGCTTTAAGCAAGAGTAGGCGTACACGACATACATAGAATTAAGAGCATTTCATGCAGAGGATCATAACAGATGCCGAGGACCAATCAGCAGGTACTCGCGAGTTGTAATTTAATTCTAAAGCAAGAACGTATTGCAGGGCAAGTGAAGAACATGATAAATTATAATAAAGGCAATGCAACATGACTCCACGGTCTGAAAAAGAAAAATGAAGCAAAGTAGCAATGCGGTGAACACACTTCGATATTCAGGAAAGCGTGCGCGAGAAGACGCTAACGCCAATGTTCAAGTTGCTTCCGTCAGCAAACACCTTGACGGTGTCCATTTCGATGATAACTCCATTGCCGCTTTGCATCGGCTGAATGCTGTCGTGGACACTGAGAGCCCTGGCGTCCAACGCGAGGCGCTGGTATCGGTTTCTGAGTTCGAAGCGCCAGCTGAACTTCAGAGCCTCCCTGCGCGAGCCGACCAGCTGCAGAGCGGCGAAGAAACGATGCTGCAAGGGCGCGAGTCCATGCTGGTACTTCCTCATCTGCACCACGAAGTCATGGCCGAAGCAGGATTGCAGGGCCACCCAACCGAAAGGCTCGGGACGGTTGAAACCACCCGCGCAGATTACAATGCGCTCTCCTGTGGAGAGCAAAGCCGTTGCACCGTAAAACAGAGGCGCGTAACAAGTGTTTCATCAGCGATAACTGTAGAAGAAGAGACGTTATCTTTATTAAATACTGTCGCCTTCATACTCTCAGACTGGTGACAGAAAAACTTAATATTATTGTCACTATGTTTTCTCCGCTATGCCTGAGAGGCAAAGAAGTTGCCCCAAATAATGCGACGCTAACAACGTCTGTTTCTTAAGACAATCACCAAGTAACCGATTGGTGTTCCTCTTTGGCCATTCACACTGTTATTCTGTTCTGCCCCGACTTGAACATAATGTTCGAAATGTGGGAAGTTACTGCTTCGTTCCCTTCAGACACCTCCTATGTGATAAGAGCTGGAGAAGCTGGGAGATAGGCTTATCAAACCCGTTAATAGCGTTGTGGTTTTGTTGTACCAAAACGTCACCTGTACCACTTCACTCAGGACGAGATATCACGCCATCCAGGCGAGATTTGTAGGGGCCTCTTTGCAGGTAGCACCATTCATCTTCCAGCACGCCCATGACGTGATTAGCACGTAATGGTAGGTGCATTGTACGAGCGCCGTGATTAAATTATTTCCTTAAATTTCCGACGCAATTTTTTCTCTTTGTTTGAATTCATCTAACTTCAATGCCTTATTCTGAGCTCCCATAGTAATACAATGCAATTAAGGGGACAGCTGTGCGAGTGTCCTGCACTCCTTTATAGTACAGCCTGGGCAGCGGTCCCGCGAAATCGAAAGGTTAATCTGCGTCACAACACCAACCTAAGGGCCATAAATAGCCAGAACCAAACAAAACCCTGCATCCCTAACACAATCAGTAACCCCAGAAATAGACACAGAATCAATATTCGCAAAGAACAGAAGTTAATCTTGTTCTTGCTAGTGTCATTTTAAGCACAGTTTAGAGCCGTTTGAGCAAACCGACTACCCTGCAACGATTTCCCTGCCTTCCACGAATGACTCGGTAATTGGGCCCATCCTAACACGTTCGCCTATCATGCATTCAAGCCTGTCAGGTGTTAGCGCATCAAAAATCCCGAATATTGTATTTTCGTTAATGTGTGACATCCGGGGCTCTAATTATGGAGTTTTAGCACGCCGCAGACACAATAGCGCCGATGTTTATCAGAGGACTTGCAAGCCATGGCTGCGTATGCCTTGTGGCCACGTGGGGAAGGGCAGTACTCTGCTCACAGCACCGGGTGCCCAGCCGGTATGCGCCCCGTTCAGTACGATCCAGGTATGCTAAAAGTCACTCAGATAAAGTGCTCTTCAGTTCTACTCACCTTGAAATCTGGGGACAAAGCTGTGTTTCTTGTCGATGTGGGCGACGACTTCGTGCAGGGAACCCTGCCAGGCACACGAATCCAAGCCCAGAATGCAAGGGCAGAGGCTGAGCAAGTTGGAAGTAAATAATGTATCTGAGCAATTAGCCACTGGTCATTTGCTTTTCTGTATCAGTGCTTACGTTACACTTGAAATGCCGTAGAAACGTAATCCCAAAACATGTGACCGGATTTTTTTTTTCAATTTATATGCCGTTCCGTCTATATTATCGCGCCTGCATATATCACCAGTACTGAATTTTTCAAACCGTAATACAATCCCGCCGTGGTTGCTCAGTGATTAGGGCGCTAGGCTAATGAGCCGGAGTACCCGGCCTCGATCCCGACCGCAGTGGCAGCGTTTCAATGGAGGCAAAACACAAAGGACTCCCGTGTCACGGTGTGCGATGTCAGTGCACGTTAAAGATCTCCGGGTGGTCGAAGTTGTTCCGTAGCCCTCCTCTACGGCACCTCTTTCTTCCGTTCTTCTTTCACTCCCACTTTCATTACTTCGCGCACGGCGCGGCTCGGGTGTCCACCGAGATATGTGAGACAATTACTGTGCCATTTCTTTTCCTCAAAAACTAATTTTCAATTTTTCAGAGTAATACAGCTGCGGAGTGAGTTAAAAGGGTCGGCGCTGTAGGTGTGTAGGCAAGCATAGATCTGGCTGACATACCTAGATTAAGTACTTTTGTACAAAACTTTACCCTGCGTAGTTAGCACGCTTTACACGGCTGAGTACTGTTGGCATGCGTTAGCTCGACAGCTTGGAGACAGTCTAGCTCGCGTGGAAGTTGAAGGTAGGTGTGGGTGGGTTAAGGCAGTGGATCGAGGGTGGCCATGGGTGCATGAGCACGCCCTGTAACTAGTGCGTTCGGTTGTCGGTGGCGGTAAGTGGCGCTTCGGAGGGGATGTAAAGGGCGGAGCTCTTCGCTTGGGATCAATCCTTCACCTCAACGCAAGTCAGATTTCCGCGGAGTCGCAAGTAGCACTGCGAAACACTTTTCTTCCCTTTGAGAACTACAATGTCTGCAGGTTTATAAAAATTTCCTGACCTTCTCACACTCCACCATTTTGAACGCACTGTTTGCACGCTTTTCTCGTCCATACAATAATCGCTAGTTCCATAGTCTCTGGCAGCCATCGGCCTAAGAGCATGTTTAGAAGAGATTGTGCGCGCGACCGTCAGCGTGCTTATTCATTACGAAGCAAGCTTCTCAGTGCGTCCTCCTCGACACATATTTTAAGTAATTTACTTCCCTGGTTAGATTAACAACGACTGGGAGGGTCCAGTTCAAGGCTTGAAATATCGCTGAAAAGCACCTGCATTCCTTTCATAACTTTGTCACCGATGCGAAACTGACCCTTGTCGAATAGAAATGAAGTTGGGTGTTTTCTGCATCAGTATTTCTGGTGTTCACAAATAATCCAGAATTTCAAAAATTGGGTAGTATAAATAAATTCGAAAGGCAAACACCGAAATAGGCCCCCTAATTCAGGCTATTGCCCTCTTTTCTTCCACGAAAAAAAAACATGCTCAAGGATGCTCTAGGCGTCAGAATAAATAAAGAAGACCAACCCTATGTATGTTTTATGCCCGGATGGAAAAACCTAATGAAGAAGCTAGCTATGCATGAAGTTAGCACAGCGTGCACCGAAGAGGAATTTCTCGGCATGCTAGAACACAGCCGCCAAAAACTGCGCCCGTTCATACAGGAATGTTGTGAAACCAAAGATCATGTTTCATCCCCAACATTACAGCATATTGCCGCAAATATTTGCAGTGTTTGTTCGTTTTTCACATCCGCCGCCACACCACTTTATCGCTTTGTTTGCTACGCAAGACGCGACTAGATTTATCTCGATTGATCGCAGCCAGGCAGAGCTGATTCTACGTTGTTCCGGAATGTTCTAGTAACTTTGCGCTCTTTATCTCGAAAGTTCGCTATCAGCTTTAAATTGAGCACGGCCGACAGCGGCGGGCATTCTGTTCGACGACCGCCGAGCACGCTTGTCGCTTCGCCGCCGCCGAGTGATTCAGTCCATTTTGGGTGCATGTCATCCCAATAAACAGTTTTCTTTTAGAAGACCCTTTCGTCCGTCTTCATCGCTGCTTCGACTGCCGTCACCACTACGTGACATCTGGTGGAGGTGCGGGGTAGCCATCCATGTTCCGGACGCCCCCTTCAAGTCGTGAAGCCAGCCCTCAGCGCTTCGCACCCGAGGACGAGCCAGCAGCTCAGCGAGCCAGCCGACGTCTCCAGGGAGAAGAGCCTGAGTTCGGGAAACTGCCGGACCGCACCAGACAGCGAAAAGACGCTGCTACGAGCACCGCAACCTCGCCGAAGATGTCGACACCGATCATACTACAGCAGCCGCGGGTGCCGCCAACATTCAATGGATCCCTAGGCGAAGACCCTGAAGAATGGTTGGATCAATTTGAGCGCGTGGCGTCATTCAACAAGTGGGATGATGCGGCAAAAATTGGACATGTGTTCTTCTCATTGGATGGCTCCGCACGCACGTGGTACGAAAACTACGAGTCGTCCCTTACGACATGGGAGCTATTCAAGAGAGAACTATTGAAGGTATTCACCAGTGTCGTGAGGAAAGAAAGAGCCGAACGTCTCCTCGAGTCCAGGATCCAGCTTCCGAATGAGCCCGTCCGCGGTTACGTCAAGGAGATGAAGCGCCTATTTCACCGCGCCGACCCCGAGATGACCGAGGAAAAGAAAGTTCAGTCTTTAATGCGCGGCGTAAAAGAACAACTCTTTGGCAGCCTCGTCCGCCAGCCGCCAAAAACAGTCTAGGAATTCATGCTAGAAGCCTGCACGATTGAGAAGACCCTCGACGTCCGAGCTCGGCAGTACAACCGCCCTTCCTCTGCCTGTGCAATCCGTTCGGACACGCCGGCCACCACCAGCGACGGCTTGCGGGAAGTTATCCGCGAAATCGTCCGAGAAGAGCTACGTCGATTACTGCCATCCTCTCCACAGCAAAAAGCAGCGACTCTGATGGACGTGGTATGGGAAGAAGTGCAACAGGCACTTGGCCCCCCGACGGCCACAGAACCCCAGGCCATGACCTACGCCGCTGCAGTAAGTACTGCTCAGCCCCAGCGACAACCCCCACGTCCTCCCCGAGATGAGCCAATCGTTCCACAACGCCGCCTCCCAGCCCCCGCCCGCCCAGCCTATGACCGACGCTCAAGCCCCAGGAAATGCGACGCCTGGAGGACTTCCGACAACCGGCCGTTGTGCTTCCATTGCGGTGAGGCCGGCCATATTCTTCGTCACTGCCCTTACCGACGTATCGGTCTTCGAGGATTTGCCGTTAACGCCCCACGACCACGCTTCGGACAACGTAGGCAGGAAATCGACGAGTACCTGCGTCGAGAAGAGTACACGCCGAACCGCTTTTCGCGCTCACCATCGCCGTCAACCTCGCGCTTCGCGTCGCCACGCCGCAGCTACGCAGCCGCGGTACGAGGAAGGTCTCCCAGCCCCCGTAGGGGAAACTGAAGGCAGCAACCTCTGGAGGTAGGTGCTCAAGAGCGAAACGCCGAAGATCCTCCACCGACCACGCCCCATGAAGACGCTGCACCCGCGACGCGTCATGAAGAACCGGCCCTCGCTGCACCGACGCCGCACACAATGAGAACCCCGACCACGACGCAGTCTGCCTTGAAAACGACGCCGCCACCCAGAATAGTTTCGACCCCACGCCCCACCCGCGACTCGCATACACGACGAAGCCGTGACCCGACGCCGAGAGCGACATGCAATACGATTACTGCATAGAGAAATTTCTTGATAATAAATGGCATAACCACAAAGTCACGTAACCACAAAAATTGAACATGTATCTGCTGGCCAAGCAGCATGCTCTCAGGCTGCGCGTCACCCATAAAGTTATGCTCATGAGATTTTGCACGCTGTTAGAAGGTGTGAAGACAGTAAAGAAGTGGCCTCACTTAGTAGCCCCGAAGGATTCCCCAGAGTATGGCAGCTGTTATCGCTCAAATTATCATATAGTATCCACGAGTGAATTGTTATTGTGCACTACCTTTCAGGTGCGAGTTCACAAAAATGTCACTTATTAAGGCGATAGCCTGTAATGGCTTTTACTCGCATCCGTCCTTTAATTTTAGGTCACATGACCTTAAGATGACATGACCTTCTGATGTCACGTGACCTAGATCCACGTTAACTTAAGATCACGTGACATCACGGCCCAGCGCGTCGTGATGTCACGTGATCTCTCTGCCACGCTCGCGCCAGCTGCTCTTCTCTGTCGTGAAATCAACTCAAGCGCGGCAAATTCAAATCAGTGCAATGAGACACAAGCGGCTTTCGCCTTCCCGCAGTTAAGAGACATCTAAGTGCCTCCAACAAATTTTTTTAATGCTTTCTGTGCCAAAAGATTTTACGCCGGTTCACAGAGAAATCTCAATGACGCTTACTAGCTGTGCTTAGTAGGACCGACAATTGACGTCAATCGAGCGCACATAAACGTATTTGGCGTAATCACCCAAATCGACTGACATTTTTTTCTCAGTATCGCATTAAGAAAAAAGTGGGCTCCTTTTCTAGCGAAGACCAGAAGGTGAGCGGAGACATACCCGAAGTCGCAGACCTGGTCGTGCTCTAGCTTCTCCACGGGAGAAAGTTTCTCCGGACAGCCGAACAACTCGTACTTGCAGGGAAAGGACACGTGCCATGCCAGCTTCTCCATGGCTCGGTTGCGGATTTTGCGTGCTGTGGAAGATTGGATTCTGAATTCGAGGCTACGGTTTCCACTTTCATCTAGCAACGAAAGCCACTTTCAATGATGGCGAAAAAAAAAAACTATTGTGACCTGGTACTTCGACGTCCATTAAGAATAACCTCTTCAAACAAATCTAATCCATAGGAATCCACTGCACCACGGATTTTATTATTGTGGAATAATTTTTCGTCGTATTTTTTTTCACCGTCTAAAGTAACATGTCTATGAGAATACAATTTCAAGCTCACGGCGCAAGTATTTATTCATTTATTTAGAGACATGACGTCAAAATTGGACACAAGCATTTACTGCATGTAAAATGATAGACAGGCAGCTTTGGTCACCGGGATACAGAATAAAGCAGTGAATGATAAATTGCTTTATATAGCAGTAGGAAGGTCTGTAAAGATGTTTTTGTACCTTATAGATCGATCTTTATTTTGACACAAAGACGGAGCTCTTTCCTGATCACTGTTAAGAGCGGGATCCACACCGGCGATTAAAGCGTAGATTCATCGACCGGGATAACACCGTGGTAGCGGCAATTTCGACAGGTCATTAAACCCACGAGGACCCCACGAAAAAAAAGATGTGCTGGGAACCCGCATGCGGCATCTTTCCTGCGCTCTTCAGGAAGGGGGGTCAGACGACAGGGGAAGAAGACAACGGCGCCTTCCCGACATTAACTGTGACTGACAAGCGCCGGTGTTTGGATGGACGTACAGCTACGGACGAAGTAGCAGCGGACCTCCCAATCCTCCTCGCCCATTCCCACGGGGCTCCGCCTGCTATGTGCGATGACTGTCCCCATCTGTGCCTCCAGTTCAATAGGCCTGGTGAAAGGGGCGGAGCCTTAGTGCATTTAACAAGCATCATGAGCCGGAACGAACGCTCTGGGCTTTGGCGACAAGGCTCATCCAGTCGCTCGACGCTATGTACTCTTAATTCTTGACTGTTCTTTCTTTCGTAAAGTATGTAAATAAGTTTCTGCAATGTGCCTGTAAACTCGTTTGTATATCGTTGTCCCAAATGTCATCTTCTATCCTTCCTTACCCCTTCTCCGGCCAAACAACGCTACCCTGCATCAAAACAGCCGGCCATGCCACGCGGCCTATAACAATTGGTGGCAGCGGTGGGATACTGCTACACGACTTATAACACCTCCTTGTCATGATGCATCGACATGATTTCTCAGGCGAGTGTTCGATTTGAAAATACGCTGCATGAGCAAAAGGTCGGTTCGAGACACCCATTGCCTTCCTTAAAACCTGCAGAGGAATATGTGGAGGTTTTGCCCACATCAATGCTGGTCACGAGCCCCGCTGATCGAAGTGTTCAGCAAGCAGGAGGCGCGATGCAGCTGGTTCGCAGCTGTAATCAAGCCGGGTATTCGTAAGGAACAAGTTCCTTAAATGAATGATAATCTGCTGTCATGGCAACCTGACTAAATCCTGTTTTGTAAAAGCGACAAGAATTTTCGTCTCATCCAAACTTTTCACGCGCACTAACCTTTAACCCCATCCTTACAGGTCATTTTCATCATTTGCGGTTCAGCACCAGGAGCACTGATCCCAGCAATAAAAGAAGCGAATCAGTAAAGGTGTGCATGCAAAAAGCTAAGCAGAATATTCTCTAAGGCAGACGAGCTGTCATTCCTCTCAGCCTTCTGGTGACAACCGACGGCCACTGGTGACGTGAATTCGCCCGTGTGAAAAAAGTGCTGCAGCCAGGTCGATACACATCCAACGGGGATACTTTTGCAGTTAAAAGCTTACAAAGGCATTTAGAAAAACTTAATAAATAGCAATAAGAGGCACAACAAAGGACTTTGTTGATTTAATAATTTCTTATACCTCGTTATAGTCAAGTACGCCTTCATTTCTGCTTCTTCATAGAGCTTGCAGCTACTTAGAAATGCGAAACAGTGGTTGTGATAGCAAGAGTGATCGAAGAGGATCTGCGCCTTTATAAATAAAAACCTCGTGCTTTGTTCATCAGGCGCGAGCTGAAGCTGCGTGTTTACGTTACAAATAGCGTCACCTGGGCCAAAATAGTTAATGAACCCTTCTGGTCGGGTTCGTCCGTTTCAAGGTATTGAAGTGCCGCGACATACGACGGGCGCAACAGTGAAATGATATACACGGCACCGCTTGGAAGTAATTTCTGTTATTAGAAGCCACACGTTATATAATATATGTGCCTACACCTATAGGTGTAGGCAAGTAGTAACATGTTTCTACTTGCTATATATACCACAGGTACGTCTTCCAACATATAGTCAGTTCTTAATCGCGTCTTCTCTAATGATTCTTCTTCGTATTAGGACCGCAGCGGGGGCCTAGTGGTTTGAGCATTCGCCTCGCATGCTGGAAGTGCGGGGTTTGATCCCCAGTGCCGCCTGGTACCCACCGGTGATACAGTGGGTGCAAGCTTTCCCCTGCCTCATGCTCGGCTTTTTTTAAGGTGAAATGCCTGGGAAATGGGTCTCTGATCCCCCTTGCGTAAAGAAAATACCTTGCGCCATAAAAAATCCATCATCATCATCTTCGTCGTATTGACGAACCCTAAGCACCGCAGCAGGACGCACCTACTGGCTCGTCGCAGATGGCGCAACGAGTCAGCCTGAGCAGGCAGGGCTCGCACGCGATGTGCCCGTTCTCGCACTGGTAGATGGGAGGTAGCGCGTAGTCCCGGCACACGGTACACTCGAACAGACTGACCAGCTTGTCGGCGACGCTCTGTGGGGAAGGTGGCATCGTGGTGTTGGGGACCGGGAAAATCGTAGATGGTGGCCCTGATGCCTCCGCAACGCACTCCTGGATGCTTTTCTTGCATGCCATCTTCTTCACCCTGTGGCTTCTCCAAACAATCTGAAAAGATTAGTGTAACTTTTAGTTGGGCCATGGTGTGGTCGCGCTGAGAGCGCCAGGATTACATAGCTGTGGAACAGGGATAGAGAAAAAATTCGCTGGCGGTTTAGCATTACTAAGCAAGAAATACTGTCCAAAAGTATAGTTTTTGCAGCTAGGCACCTTCGCCACATGACTGAAAGCCCGATTGAGCTGTCCGCAGACCCAGGGAGACGGTTATGCGTGTCGTGAACTTTTTCGTCGTCAATGCCAATTTACCCAATGTACGCTGCCGGCCTATTCTTCAGTGCCGCTGAGTTTGAGCACGGCACAGCATATACTATGCAACTAATTCAATCAAGCTTTGGCCCTCCCAGAGTCCCAGGGGGCTACGGCCGAAGCCAAGCGAAAGGGAAGAGGACAAAGTCCTGCGACCCTCCGATTGATTGACTCTGAAATCAAAGTTTTTCCGTCCGTCCATCCATCCAACCACCCTGTGCCACTTTTCTGCAAAAATTCTGTCAGCGCCAACGTGTATTGCTCTAGTGCGATGTTCCTACCACAACGTTGTCCACGTCAACGCATACAGCGCACATCCCTCTGTTACTACCGCCACATACCTGAAAGCGCTAATATTAGTTTGATAGTATTATCGGTAGATGAACAAGACGATGTGCAATGCACATTGCGGGAACCTGCTGCTGTTTGACTCGATGCGTGTTCGGCTGTCGCGATAGCCTGGTGCTTTCGTGCTGTGGCCAACGAAGCTGGCCTGTTCACGCTGCCGCGAGTTCGAATCCCACGCGTGGCAGTAATTATTTCTATGGTTTGCCTAAGGTTAACCTCAAGGCCAAGCTTCACGCAAACCGGCGAGCTGATTTGACCTCCCCGTAACCGTCGCGTAACAGATCCCGGAACGTAAATTGTCGTTACGTCACCGTGCTAAAGGTGTCCTTTAGAGGCACCTTTGGCATACCGTGTACCGTGTTACCGTTAGCGCTACCGGAGCACCGGGATCCTGCCCACTGCCAGTGAGCACGCGTTGATTGGTCCCGATGCGGGAGGTGTGCGTGCAGCTGCCGGGTACGTAGCGCCATCTGGCGCCGCCGAAGCGATCTCCGCATGCGCATTGGTGGTGGGCGGGCTCTCGGTACACCGGCATTGCTAACGATAACACGGTACACCGTCTGCTAAAGGTGTCTGTAGTAGCGAGAAGGCGTCCCAGCGTCTTCAGCTTAGGTGTTGATTGAGTCCTTACGTCACTTCGCAAGTAGCAAAAGTACAAATATTAAAGATTACGTGTTCCGGCAACAAGAATTACGGAGAAAACATATATGTAAGGGTATCTTTTCAATCACGAGCGAATTTGTCAGCGCAGTGTTTGGAGAAGAGGTCAAGGCACAAAGAGAACTGATCCGCTGAGCCAGTCTTACTATGACTGTTGTCGGTTGTTGAAATGGCAGAACTGTTTGCCTTCCGTTCTCAAGCGCGCTGCTGCTTCGCCCCATTGGATTGGATTGAAGCTAACTTTATTTGTGCCTCCAGTTCGGCGCTCGCGCGCCCCGACGAGGGCCTGCGTCGTCTACGAGGTTGCCGTTACTTCGCCCCACAGTGCGTCCAAAAAGCGCTCCCGCCGCACCGTAAGCACTTTGCAACTCAATTTGGACGTTATAGGTATAATGCAGTGCTCGACACACTGATGCGTTCGTCACATGCCTCGCTCGTGAACGTTCGCTTCTGTTTTCGAAAGCACGCGCCGCGGTGGCTAAGTGGCTAGGGTGCTCGGCTACTGATCCAGAGTTCACGGGTTCGAACCCGACCACGGCGGCTGCGTTTTTATGGAGGCAGAACGCTAAGGCTTCCGTGTGCTGTGCGATGTCAGTGCACGTTAAAGATCCCCAGGTGGTCGAAATTATTCCGGAGCCCTCCACTACATTAGGGTAGCATTACGAGCCATCAGCGTGGCGGCGCCGCCACGCTGTTACGTGGTTGGTCACGTTGTTCTGACCAGCTGTCGGCGGCGCAGCGCCTTGGCTGATCACGTGGTTCTTCACATAGCTAGTCACGTGACCAGCCACGTGGTGCGGAGCCGGAGAAACCGAGTTGCCACAGCTGTGCCCCGGCGCCGTGTTAAGTGGGACGAGGTTGAAGATCGAACGCCCAGCGAAACGGAGCGGCGAAAGACTGACTTTGCAATTCAACTGAGCAAGTTCCACTCGGCCAGCTGCAGCTATCGCGTCTCTCCAGGTTTAACCAGAGCTAAACCACCGCCATTTTTTTTTTTTGCCATCCCTGAGATTTTCTGTACCATTGGCGAGTACGCATACAGGCATGCACGCATACAAATACGTCGCCGGAAAATTTCAAATGGGTTTCTAAGGAAAGGAAATGGCGCAGTAACTGGCTAACATATCTCGGTCGTCCACCCGAACAGCGCCGTAAGGGAAGGGATAAAAGAGGGACTGAGAGAAGAAAGGAAGAAATAGGTGCCGTAGTGGACGGCTCCGGAATAATTTCGACCACCTCAGGATCTTTAACGTACACTGACATCGCACAGCACACGGGCGCCTTAGTTTCGACTGAGGGTTCGACCCCGGGTACTTCGGCTACTGATCCGGAGTACCCGGGTTCGAACCCGACCGCGGCGGCTGCGTTTTTATGGAGGAAAAACGCTAAGGCACCCGTGTGCTGTGCGATGTCAGTGCACGTTAAAGATCCCCAGGTGGTCGAAATTATACCGGAGCCCTCCACTACGGCACCTCTTCTTCCTTTCTTCTTTCACTCCCTCCTTTATCCCTTCCCTTATGGCGCGGTTCAGGTGTCCAATGATATATGAGACAGATACTGCGCCATTTCCTTTCCCCAAAAACCAATTATTATTATTATTATTAGACCCGATTACTGGAACAGGTGCAGATCCGTACTAAAACGCTGTACTTTTAGGGCATAATAATAATAATAATAATAATAATAATAATAATAATAATAATAATAATAATTTGTTTTTGAGGAAAGGAAATGACGCGGAGCTCGCAAACGTGAGGCGTTAAGAATGAACGACGCAAGCGCTTGCATCACAGGACACAACCGCGCTACGTAGCAAGGTCCCGTAGATACCAGAATCCGAACAAACTACCGCCGACAATGAGGTACAGCTGTGTAAGATGGGTCTCCACCGTACCACTCGCACCAGCCCAGCTCTCACTCATTTGGCATAGCCACAAAAAACATAAAAAAAGCACTAATAAATGTATACAGGATTACCTCGCTCCGGTGTTTACATATATAAAAAGACAGAAGTGTCAGCGAAACTTCTGCATTCATGCACAAACGAGGCACTTACGTTTATGGCGCAGCTTTTAGGATATAGCACCAGTCCCAGTAAGGTTCAAAGCTAGGGTACAACTTCTTTGTCTCTCCTCCTTTGTTCCTGTGTGTTGCTTCACAGCTTAGTGCCACTGCCTACTGTTGAACCAGAGGTGGTGGTTGTTCTCCTAACAAGTGCTAATGGCACACACCGTCAACTTCTTCGTCGTCACAGTTTTTGTTCGCTGTCGCACGTGGTCACTTGGTGCCGTACTCTTCTTCTTTATCGTTATGAGCAACCAAATGACAGAGTGGCCCAATACGGTTCTGCTCCTGAGCGCGAAAATGTTGGATGCCTCGCGATGTTTTCAGCGTTGTATCGAGTGATGTGTTCTTTTCGATGTTGAGTTTAGTGTTGACTGTGGCTCTTAGCATTCCTTTTCTCGATGTTCAGTGCTTTTGAGTGTTTTTTTGCATAATGAGTGCTTCACTACCTTGTGGCACGAGTTCGCGTGTCTTTGGTCTGCTTTGTAACTTTGTATCCGTCCCCCCACTGTAATGCCTGCGGGCGCTTTGGGTACCGAGTAAATGAATAAATAAAATGAAATAAAAAAGGCGCCTGTCTTCACTGTGACATCAGTGCTCGTTAAAGAACACCAGGTAGTCATATTAACCCAGAAAATTCCGCTATTGCGCCTCTTTCTCTGAACATGCTTTCACTCCTTCCTTAAGCCCTTTCCTCATGGCGAGTTTCAAATGTTCTTTGGGAAGGACACAGTCACTGCACCTTTTCTTTTCTAACAATTATATTTTTTTCTATTGGTCTTTATAAATACGATTTACAGGAAATGGTTTATTTCCTTCTACTATACAGCTGTTCACATCTGCTAATCTGCTTTAATAATTAAGTGCACCAACCAGACCACTAGCGACAAAGGACGGCAAGAAAGGAAAGCACTGACTAGCAACTGAACCTTTTCTTTTCCCCTTTCTTGCATATATATAGAATACAAGTATGTAGGTCCTAATGAGCTGCTCATTTTCGTACCCTTGCCTGAAAATTAGTTTGTTGGCGAAAGGAAATAGCGCAGTATCTGTCTCACATATCGTCGGACACCTGAACCGCGCTTTAAGGGAAGGGATGAAGGAGGGAGTGAAAGAAGAAAGGAAGAAAGTGGTGCCGTAGTGGAGGGCTCCGGAATAATTTCGACCACCTGGGCATCTTTAACGTGCACTGACATCGCACAGCACATAGGGCGCCTTAGCGCTTCGCCTCCATCGAAACGCAGCCGCTGCTGTCGGGCTCGAACCCGGGAACTCCGGCTCAGTAGACGAGCCCGTACCCTTGCCTGCTCGACAGGTTTCATGGATATCGGTTTCCTTCTTTCAATTCACCTTTCAATATTTGCCATGTTCTAAAACTGAAACGCATGAAATCGAAATTATTTCTCTTCAAGAAGCACCCTTTTTCGAATTTTTTTCTTGCACGGTTCGATTACTAAGGTAACCATCGCTGGTATAATATTTATTATCGGCCTTGTGATGATTTTGATGAGGTCACACCCGAGTGTTTGGGAGCCCTTTCGTAGAAAGAAAATGAAGTAAAGAAAAGAAAACTTGCGTAACGAGATATAGTTGGTAATTTTGTGAAAGAAAAATGTGAATCTAATAAAGCCTGTGTGCCTTACAGTGGGAGCAAGTTTTATGCAAATGAAATTTTTTTAGAACATTGGCATTTGGCAGCAGCAAAATTCAAACACCGGCGATACTCCACCCCGCCGCGGTGGCTCAGTGGTTAGCGCGCTCGGCTACTGATTCGGAGTTCCCGGGTTCGAACCCGACCGCGGCGGCTGCGTCTCGATGGAGGCGAAACGCCAAGGCGCCCGTGTGCTCTGCGCTGTCAGTGCACGTTAAAGATCCCCAAATGGTCGAAAATATACCGGAGCCCTCCACTACGGCACCTCATTCTTCATTTCTTCTTTCAGCCCCTCCTTTATCCCTTCCCTTACGGCGCGGTTCAGGTGTCCGCCGATATGTGAGACAGATACTGCACCATTTCCTGTTCCTAAAAACCAATTTTCCTTTTCATTTCACAGTCCTATCACAGTATGCCGCATCACACCGGCTCTAGTAAACGCTTTCCGGTTAACCTCATCACATTAACTCCCGTTTAATACACGGATGCCAGGAACGGGCTAGGGCACCGAAGCTGTGGCCGGCTGCCCAATTTTCATGCAGCTCGCCGCAAGCGGAAACTCGAAGCTTGGAAGCTGCAACAAACGCGGTTAAGTGTCTATTTCATATCGGAAACGGTCATCGGTGGCAGAATAGCAAAAAAAAACGGTCTAAAAAGCAGCAGAAACGAATATGATCTCTAACAGCACAGAAAACACTAGAACCTTCATAGATAGCATTCAGCAACAGAAAGTGAGTGAGTAAGTAAATGTTTGTTGAAGAGGATGGCGGCTGGAGCGAATGTGTGTGTGCCCTTAGTCCATAGCTTTGGAGGCTTCTGCCGATCTTTCAGCGAAGAGAAGGAGCGCTGCATGGTCGTCGAGACGTGTGCTCGTCAGCCTCACCTCCCGCGGCTCCAGAGCCGCATTACGCAGCTTTAGCTGATGGGGATTATGGGACATGTCCTTGTGATATGTGTCAGGGCTGGGGTGTCGCCGCACCATAGGTGTTTGTCTTCGCAAACTACTGGGTGTAGGCGGTGTAAGTGGGGTAGGTTGGGATAGGTTAGTGCTTGCCCATCTGTGAGGGCTTGGCAGAAATGAGATTTGAGCGTCATGGTATACACCTGGAAACTCCGCATGCCGTCTGCACTGCCGCGACTCCTTACTTCCACCCAATCCTCCGTCCGGCCTCTGCCGCTGCGACGCTACACGGTTGCGTTGCCTGTGGCTGGGAGTGACGTTTAGAAATGCCTGCTTCCACTTAAACGCAATGGCAGACTCTCCTACGAGTAAGAACTGTGAGTGCGACGAGACAATGGAGCCCCTACTTTGTGGCTGCCCTTTTCCTCCTGGCCTTGTGACCTTGTCCTCCTGGCTGCAACGCTCCGCCGCTTAGATCTTCGTCCCCTTACACAAGCCAAGATTCTCGGTCCTTGGACTAAACCTTCATCGCAGAGAACAGCTGTGAAGGTGGTTCTCAAGTTCTTGAAGGTCATATAATAATAATAATAATAATAATAATAATAATAATAATAATAATAATAATAATAATTGGTTTTGGGGGAAAGGAAATGGCGCAGTAAATGTCTCATGTATCGCTGGACACCTGAACCGCGCCGTAAGGGAAGGGATAGAGGAGGGAGTGAAAGAGGAAAGGAAGAAGAGGTGCCGCAGTGGAGGGCTCTGGAATAATTTCGACCACCTGGGGATGTTTAATGTGCACTGACATCGCACAGCACACGGGCGCCTTAGCATTTTGCCTCCATAAAAACGCAGCCGCCGCGGTCGGGTTCGAACCCGGGAACTCCGGATCAGTAGCCGAGCGCCCTCAGGTCTCAGGATTAAGTTCCGGGCTGTAAACTTTCAGCATGTGCCTTGTGTACCCTGTTATTAATGGCCTACAGGCATGTGAAAAAGTGATCTCTCGTTTCTCTCTTTGCTTTCTATATCTCCCTCCGTTCCACTTCCCACATGTAGGGCTCCCCTTTCCCCTCTCGTGATCTGTATTTCCAGTGACTACCTCCCCTAAGGGGACGTATTTCCTTAACCCTGCCAGAACCTCACCACCAGTTGCAAAGGTACGTGGCGGCGGTGAGAGATAAATGTGGGCTGCATTCATTAGCGCTGACAACGTTGTGGCACATACGCGGCACTGCAGCAATAGCCCGCAGCATTCATTGGGTGACGAACCTCTCGCGATCAACAATTAATTTAACTGCCACCTTCCAGGATGACAGGGTGGGCGCGCTGCCTATCCACTGTGCGGAACGCACTCAACGTTACAGACGCCAAGCCGCGTCAACTTGCCCGATACACCACAGCTTTCGCTCTCTAACCAGGTTCAGCAGTAGTTGAACCGCAGCTAAATTTTAGCTTCTTCCACGCAGGAAGCAGGGATTATCAGCGATGAGTTTAAGGCGAAAGCATTACGGTGCTTTTATAACCTTCTTCCTTAAGGAGTACGGACAAACATGTTGATTCAGGTTTGGGGCTGGAATTTTCAAGATGCTCTTTGGGCATGGGTTTCCCCGAGCACCATTTTTTTCATTCTTTTTACTTTCTTGTGTCTTGCCGTGTTTTTATGGGGTGGTGGCCCCATCGAATTCCGAAGTGTGTGTGCTCCCGCTCCGGAAAGGCCTTCTAAAAGCCCAGCATTTAATGCCGCGCTAAAGCGTGCGCTATTAGGAGTAACTGTAAGGCTAGGGAAAACAGAACACACGAAAGAGTTCTGATATATATCTTATTAAATAAGGGAGCCTCAGATTAAGGTCATAAATATATACAGACATTTTTGTTCCTCATCCTACACTTTGTGTTCACTTTCTTCTTCTAGCTGCGAGTCAGCAGCATTGCAAGCCATTCAGGTTCCACGGAGCCTGGAGGCATAACAGTGCTAATAAAGTTTCTATCAGTGCTAGGCAATGATCACGCCTTTTCAGAGCGGTTACCTGCTTGAGCGCTTTCTTGTTCTTCTACCTTGCACTCGAAAACCTTCCTCGCATAGGTGTACTGGGCGATAATGAAACGTTCCTAACGTTTTCTGGGGAGCTCAGCTTGGAGGTCGAGCAACTAAAGATGTCCACTAGCCTGCACAGCAGAAACAAGCGCCGATTCCCAGCCAACCGAAATCATATTCCAAGAATGGCTTTTGTAGCAATATCAGGACTTTGGTGGCTCTCTTGCCGAAACGGTCTGTCGCTAAGTACTCCAATAATGTGTCACAGTGATTAACAAAAACCTCCTTTACAGTATCTCGATAACGAATCATGCTGATTACAGGGCAAGCCATACATGCATACATCTAATAAATCCTTTTCTCGGTCATATAGGCAAGAAAGCGAGCTTTTGAATGTATGTTCAAGCTCTTCCATTTATGATTGATAGATTCAGGAAGCAAGCGTTGCCTTCACATTTTCTTGTCGTTCTTACAGCTCATACCTTCTTTATTATAGCTCATACAAACACTGTTGTCATGCGGTGTTCTTACACTTCTCATTTTGCTTTCATATCAAATTCAGCCGCGATAACTTTGCAACCAAATCTTATAGATAGCGCGTGATTGTGACCCCCAAAAACGAACATTTAGGGCTTGCCGTTTCCGTAAAACTAACCGGAAATCTTAAGCAATATACATGCTGGTTACCGCCTACTAAATATTACGGTAATCAACGCCTCTTCGTATTCCTGGGAAATCATTTAAAGACGTTAGATTGCCTTCATGCAGAGAACTACCACAATTACTGGGCAGTGTTAAAAGCAGTACATAACTTAGATTTTTTTATACAGGCATTTGCATATTCGGTATTTCATTTTCTCTGAGGGAAATCTATTTCTGAGATGTAGCAGGCAATTAATCTGTAGCATAAATTTTCTCTCATTCGAAATCTTTCCATAAACTACATCGCTGTGCCGAGAACAGAGCCGCTATCCTAAAGATCATTCAAGTGTCTAGAAACGAGCCATGGTCGGACGTAGTACATTCTTCAATACCCTTTGGGCAGGCGTTAGAGAATTGCCGGATATGACGTAGCACCGGAAGGCCGACTGCTCCTTCTAGAAATTTCGAACCTTCTATAAGTTAACGCGCACAACAACGAGTGCCCTCAGACGCTGCTGCGTACCTGGAAACCCGCACTAATAGTCGGTTTTGCATCATCTGCTTGAGAGCGCTTTCTGGCTAGATTGAACGCGGCGGTTGTTTGCTGCGCACGGAGATCGCAGAGTTTCTTCTACCTGTGAACAAATTTCGGTTTTCGTTAGCGAAAGCAGCACGACATGGCGTCCATCAGATATCCCGAAATTCAAGACAGCAATGTGTTGGCGCAAATCGCAGCAGCGAGACAAGCCAATGGCGTACACGTGTACATTGATGTAAGTATGCGTGATAAAGGGTCATTGTTTGGTTTTTGGTATGGTTTATGGGGGTTTAACGTCCCAAAGCGACTCAGGCTATGAGAGACGCCGTAGTGAAAGGCTCCGGAAATTTCGACCACCTGGGGTTCTTTAACGTCCACTGATATATCGCACAGCAAATGGGCCTCTAGAATTTCGCCTCCATCGAAATTCGACCGCCCCGGTCGGTACCAAACCCGCGTCTTTCGGGCCAGCAGCCTAGCGCCATAACCACTCAGCCACGGCGGCGGCTGCAGAAAGGGTTATTGTCTTTCTAAGCAAGAAGCCCAGGCGTTTCGACATGGCACACGTGAGCGCCAAATTTTGGCAAGGTGCTTTTGTTCGCAAGGCTGGTAGAATACAGTATTAGGCACGGGGCTGGCGGCGAAAGCAAATTCAATATTATCGTCGATACTAATGGGAAAATAGTTGTTGCCATCAGATTCACAGGTGTAACCGAAAAGCAGAAGAAAGGATCAGGGATCACATTTCTGGTGATAACTTTTTAGTAGCAGTTAGGCTGGAAATCACTCTCATTGCAAATGAGCTGTACCGATCAACGGCGGTGATGCATTGCAGAGAAAATGTCGCTCGCAGAGGTGTCAATATCGGCGCTTGTGGCGTGTCTCACCTGGTTGTATCTTACAGAGCACGTACAGTCGGCGTTAAAAGTCTCTGGATCACGTGTTACTCAAACGAAGCCGATAGCTCTACTATTAACCGGCGGCTGGACATCACACTGGGGGAGATGACAGGAAGAAATATACCCTTTAACCTCCACTAGTGTGGCCTACAGCCGGTGACTAATAGCAGAGCTATTGGCTTCGTTTGGGTAACATGTGGTCCAGAAACTTTTAACGCCGACTGTACAGCCTTTGCCTGAAGTAAACGCGCTGCGGTTTCTTCAGGCAATGTTTCGTTTTTCGGAAGCTTGAGCCGTTATTCAGTATGACCGCGCAACGAAGGCGCGAATTCGCCGCCCATGCTACCGGCTTATCTCTTATCATCCAAGAAAGAAGACCAAGTGTGCATGCTTACGACAGCCAGTTTACATTCGCAACCGGGGAGCAGGAGACAGTGCCAGGCAACGCAGCCCTTATAAAAATGGTCTATAGACAGTCTATACACTTCTTATAGGCTATATTGCCTTCCTATAGATATTTCTTTTGTCTATTCATACTCTATAGACTGTCCATAAACAAAAGTCTACTAAAGGTGAAAGCACAATAATCTATGGATTGTCTATAGACTATAGGATTTGTATTGCCAATAGACTGTTCTCTAGATTTTGTCTACAGAGATTCTATAGACTTTCTAGACAAGTCTATGGACAATCTATAGATTCTCTAAAGAAATTTTTGTAGCACTGCTACACGGCCGCGAGGCCGCTGCCGTAGCGGCTACTCGGTTACATTTGGCAGAGACGGTGCGTAGGTGGTAATAACGCGACAGCGTTTAAGGCCCGGTTACGAACAAAGTCCGGCGTCGGCTTTGTGAGAGAAAAATTACAAGCGTGACTTTGGCAGATGGTGTCCAGAGACCAACCGAGGAGGCCGGTGGGACAACTCATCACATCTTGCCCATCGGACAGGGAGGAAACTGTCCACAGTAGCATGTGGCAGTTAAATTAATGATTGGTCGCTCGGGAGAGCAACTTGTGTCCCACAAGGCCCACCACTGGAAGCACCTGCCATCGCAGGGCAATGGAGTATCGCCTAACCGCTGCACCACTGCACCAGGAGGGGTATGAGGAATCCGAGGGATGTACGAATGTAAAGTACAGATTGACCTTCTGCATATATGGCAATTAACCCATTACGTTATCGCGTCATACCCTTAAGGCGACGCTAAGTGTGCCCTTCAATTTTTGCTTCAGTCATATTACAAGCGAAGCGTACTTACGCAACCTGCTTAGCGCTGACTTCATGTCTAGGATTATTTTTTTAAGTGTCGGGCATTTTTTATCGCAAAACTTGTCAAGTAGGCAACTTTTTTAGCACTTAAAACTATCACCGAGATTGATGAGGAACGCTGGCTGAGGGAGGATGGCTCCGGAAATTTCGACCACCTGGGGTTCCTTAATATGCACCGACATCGCACAGTACACGGGCCTCTAGAATTTTGTCTCGATCTAAATGCGACCCCCGCAGCCGGGATCGAACCCGCGTCATTCGGGTAAGCAGCCGAGCCACATAACCACCGAGCCACCGTGGCGGTAATTGGAGCAATAATAGGACCGGCATGTCTGATAGTGGCCGATGAAGCTCGCTTGTGCTTAATTCGGACTCCAAGCTGCTATCGCAATTAAAATTACAGGATGTCAGTGTGTCACGCTTCCTGCTTCTTTGTTACAGTAATAACCGCATCACGATTTCAGTGTTTAACTCTGTGCCGTCAGTATACTTCGAAAATCTGTTGTTAAAGCTTCGTGAGTTGTTCATTTAAAATGAAAAAAAGAGGCGAAAAGCAATGTTTACTGTGACGCAGGTATTACAGTTATTACGGCTTTCTTCTTGCACAGGAGCCCGGCAACGAGATATACAAGACTTACGAATTTATTTTGCGCAACTTAAATGCTACTGGTACAGCGAAGGTTAGGTACACGGTGTTGTTACGGGCAACAGCCGACAGTCCAACGTAAGTAAAAAAACTGGCAGTGGTTTATCTCTGGTTAAACCTGGAGTGAGGCGATAGCTACAGCTGGCCGAGTGGAACTGGCTCACTCGAATTGCCAAGTCAGTGTTTCGTCGCTCCATTTAGCTGGGCGTTCCTTCTCCATCTTCATGCTGCCAGTTTTTGTCAAATATGGGGGCAGTCGCCCCGTCAAGCTGCTCTTCGCAGCAGCTCTTTGCGGCTGCTCCTTTTCCTTGTACCGAGGAAAAAATAAAATTATTATTATTATTATTTTGCTATATGCTGTACTTGGCTGTTATCGGTCGTTCATTCTCTTTGTTTATTGTTTCATTAGTTATTTATATGTCTGTTGCCTGTTCTAGCTGTTTTCATTTACCGCTGTTCTCGCTGTTTTCTTGTTTTCGCTTTTTTGCTTCATGCTTGCTGTCACGCCTAGTTTATATGTCTTTTTTTTTTCTATCGCCGTGACTGCTGCATTACCTCCCCTGAGTGTCTTCCTTTGTAGTGAAATAAATTTACATTTTGTGCGTGTGAATGGTGTACCAGCACCAAGACCTATGGGTTGTTCCTGGGCACCGAAAAATAAAGATTGATTGATTGATTGATTGATTGATTATTATTGTTATTACTGTTATTATTATTATTATTATTATTATTATTATTATTATTATTATTATTATTATTATTATTATTATTATTATTATTATTATTATTATTATTATTATTATTATTATTATTATTATTATTATTATGCCCAATTTTTGATCCCTTTTTGTTCATACTGTTGTACTAAAACATTTCTGGAGCGATACATTTAAAGGCCCCATTGTGCTTCCCCGGCCTTTACGTCAGGCTCCTGCATTTTTAGTTCCTCGCGCGCGGACCAGATTTGGTAAATATGCTCGAGCTTATTATGTTCCAAATATATTTAATGCTCTTCCCTCTGAAATTAATTCCTGTCAGTCTATACGTGATACTCGCAATAATCTAAAGAAATGGTACTTAGAATAATTAAACTGTATAGTTCAATTTCTATGCACAGCAAAACTTTTCGGTTTCCACCTATTTTGTGTTTGATGTGATATTACTTAATGTCTGTTTTGTATCTTTAGTGTCTCCTTTAAAAAAAAATATAGTCAATTTTGCGGCCGAGTTTGGCTGTCGACTGTCAGGCTTCGCGTGACAAGCCACAATGATGGCTTAGGCGAACCTGGTTTCTGCTATTGTATCGAGTTTTGTTGAATAAAATTATTATTATTATTATTATTATTATTATTATTATTATTATTATTATTATTATTATTATTATTATTATTATTATTATTATTATTATTATTATTAATATTATTATTATTATTATTATTATTATTATTATTATTATTATTATTATTATTATTATTATTATTATTATTATTATTATTATTATTATTATTATTATTATTATTATTATTATTATTATTATTATGCCCAATTTTCGATTCCTTTTCGTTCATACTGTTGTACTAAAACATTTCTGGAGCGATACATTTAAAGGCCCCATTGTGCTTCCCCGGCCTTTACGTCAGGCTCCTGCATTTTTAGTTCCTCGCGCGCGGACCAGATTTGGTAAATATGCTCGAGCTTATTATGTTCCAAATATATTTAATGCTCTTCCCTCTGAAATTAATTCCTGTCAGTCTATACGTGATATTCGCAATAATCTAAAGAAATGGTACTTAGAATAATTAAACTGTATAGTTCGATTTCTATGCATAGCAAAACTTTTCGGTTTCCACCTATTTTGTGTTTGATGTGATATCACTTAATGTCTGTTTTGTATCTTTAGTGTCTCCTTTAAAAAAAAATATAGTCAATTTTGCGGCCGAGTTTGGCTGTCGACTGTCAGGCTTCGCGTGACAAGCCACAATGATGGCTTAGGCGAACCTGGTTTCTGCTATTGTATCGAGTCACGTGCCACCGCCATGCTGGTGGCTCGAAATGCTACCGTAGTGTAGCTATCGCTACAAAAACGATACTCGCAAGCAGTTTGGTGCAAAATGTTGCAAGTTGGGAAGCTGGCTTAACGTTCGCACGAAAGAATCCAACGCGACTAAACCGCTTCATTTCTCGCCTCTGTTTACAAGTTGGACAAATGCTTTAATACACCAAACGCAAATGAAGCATTCATTTTCAATACAGCAGTTTTACAGCGAAGCTGTATACCTCTGTCCTCCAAGAAAATTTTCGTGTTGTCGGCGTCGTCAGCAAAAAACGCCTGGCTAAAAACTGAATGCTAACCAGAGTGGAAAATTACCCAACAGCATAGAAATCGTATATCATACTAATGCAGTCGTAATGTTAAAAAAATGGAAACTAAAAAAGTTACAAAAATAATAAACAAAGCAAAATATGCAAAAATAACAAATATAAAACATATAAATGGCAAATCTTCATTCAAAAGAGGCGTACAGCATAAAGCTCTGTACTCGTCTTCATTAAGAAAAACACAAAACAAGCATCGAAACCACATGATGGATGATAAGGCACGTGCGAACAATGGGAACACCGTTTCACCAATGCAACTCAACCAACTAACCATTCATGCTTTATGCACTGATTTAACTTTACCAAATAATATCTCTACAATTAGAACTAAAAATTTCAGTGTATATCATACTGATCATAAGGCAGTAGTGAATGTCGCTGTGAAGTAATAAACGGTAATATAAGTACTTTTCACCTCTCTCTGGTTTGACTATTAATAGAACCGCGTGTGTGAATTTTCAAGTGGCGCCGCAACGGGTAATTGGGTGTCGTTTAACAGCTTCGCTGTCCAACCACCTTCACATCGTGGATTGAAGACATTTTTTTCGCGTAGATGTCTATAAGCCTGCTATATAGCTGGAACAGTGCTAGACGGCAATTTCTGTCAGACTACGAAGACGCAACATTCCGCATTGATAACGACAATAAATGAAGAGAACCGAAGGGAATTAAATTCGCAATGATGAAACTTTGCAAGTAGCACCGGACACGGTATTGGAGAAAGAAGTAAAAGCACATTCTGAACAGGTGCACAAGACACGGCTCCGGGCGACAAATGAAACGGCTGTAATGTGCTCAGCGGCTGAACACCCGATATATGTTCCGAGGATAGAAAGCACTTGGAGGAACACGTAACCAGCCACGTCCACAATGCTCCGTGAACGTTATGAAAGTGGCCCTGCAGGTTGATGCGGCGAGTTGGGCGTGTTGGTACATATTTTTCAGAAAGAGCAGAGCAAAAAAGACGAGGAACAAAGACGAGACTACAAGCAGGGGCGGTGAACTTACAACTTTTTTTTGTGAAATAATTCGCTCTTATAATCATTCTATACAGCCGTGCCTATCGTTTACGCATGCGCAAATAGGTCAGCTCTTTTTTCGGAAAGGGCGACAGAGGCGGTGCTGACACAGCCATCCCCCAGACTACATATCTGTTCAGATTCTGCGATTTCTCTTGTGGTGCGTTCTTTGCTCTTTCTGGTCACGGAAGTGTTGTCAAGTGCAGGTGAACAAACCTGGCAAGTAAGCCAATGACTTGCGCGCAAGTATATTACTCTTACATTGCGCTCGCGAAGAAACCTCCAAATTTTTTCCCTCGGGCACATTTTTGACGTTACTTGCATGCTCTCGTAACCTCTCGTTCACGCATCTCCCAGTTTGGCCGATATACGTTTTTTTAACTTAAGGTAATTTGGTATAGTACATCATCTCTACATTCAACAAAAGGCATCCTGTTTTTTTTTTTGCCACAGCCACGCTGTCCAGCAAAGGTGTTTAGTATGTCAGGATTGCGCACCTGGGCGGAAAAAAAATTGGCAGTGGCTTAACTTGCCTAGAGCTGGAATTCAGCGAAAAGCAAGAACGCTTGCTAAGCGTCTGAGGCTCGTCCATGGCTGCTCTGCTACTCGCTTGCGACAGCCGTTTTATATATACCCACACGACCGCGTGACTATGACGTGTAATCACAGCGTCTTACGTACGACATCCCCATCGTATTTCATCACGTGGCCTCACATCACCCCATCGGATGTTCTGAAGGTCACAGTTCAACCCAAAGGTAACTCAATGTCAAAGGTCAACCCAAAGTCAGCGGTCTACTAAGGGTCATGGGTCAAGGTCAGGGGTCAAGGCTTCGTCACCATAACTGCGCAACATATAGTCATACACGGCTAACGTGGTTGGCCCGAAAGTCGTTCAAGGTCATTCTTTTGTCGACGCGACGACGGCTTTACCTAGCGTGATGAAGCTTTTCGCTTCAAACCCTGTCGTTGTGCGACGGCGTTGCCAATACTGTAAAGTCACGTGTCAAGTTCTAGAAGAAATCAAACAGCTCGAACGTTTGTCCTCACATTCAACCCTGGTGGTCAGGAGCATCGGCTGGGTTTTAGTGGGCGAGATGCCAAGGCCAGCACGCTCCAGGAAGACGTCGACAGCATCGATGACCTTGCTGGATGTTCTTGATATTGATATTGTGTCATGTTCACTTTGATTTAATTCGTAAAAAATCGAAAATGCATGCTTATCCTAATTCATTCTGTGCTCTATTATGTTTTTGAATTCTGTATGCTCTCTCCTGCCTTGTAATGGGCCCCGGGCCTATTCAAGCTGCTCTGAAGTAGCTTTTTGCCCAGGGACCTTTTTCTCTTTTAGAGAAATAAATATATGTGTATGTATGTACAAGTGCTACCGTAATTGGCAGCACAACATCAAACGTTAACACAGGTTTCAGCCTGTCAAAGTCTCAGTGTCGCAGGCAGTGGACAGGCACATAAAATCGCCTTCTCAAAGTGGGAAGCCTAGTATCTAATGCCGGTTTCTTTCCACGGTGTCCAAATTATGCAGATTCGCTCTAGGGGTTACGAATGACTACGGTCGTGGGAGAACCACGACAACCATAGAGACGGGGATCTACGGCCGTAACAGGATTCCTCACGGACTGAGGGAGGCGTTGGGCAGCTGGCATGGGAAGAAAGGCCCCAATCCACTAGTAATTAAAACTGGAGAATACCTGGTCTGCACCGCAGAGCTGCAGCATCAAGCCGGGAAAAAACTGGAGGTTAGTAACAAAAGCCTGATCTGCAACACCAGTTGCGGGGTTAATCACGAATTTTACCGAAATAGAGAAGAGCTTTAACAAGAGCTGTTGTCGGGCTAATTAATGATCGTATGCAGAAGTCATAACATATTGCGTTAAAACCACAACACAAAAGGGAAGAACACACAGCACAGGACGAGCGCAAACTATCAACTGGTTTATTCAGGGGCAGAACCCCTAAATATAGAAAAGACCCGCGCATGTGCGCAAGTTACATTCCCGACAAGCCCTGATACACGTGTGCACACATCATACCCTAAAAGACTGATCTCAAAAATGCCAACTCATTATTATACAACCCCACTGACACATAACTTACTCAATTGCTATCGTTCTTTATAAAAAACGCTTCCAAAATTTCTCGTTCAATGGCACTACTGTCATTGCACGAGAAATTTTGAAAGCGTTTTTCTGTATTTAGGGGTTCGGCCCCTGAATAAACCAGTTGAGAGTTTGCGCTCGTCCTTTGCTATGGGTTCTTCTCTTTTGTGTTATGGTTTCAGCGCAATGTAACATGGCTTCTGTAGTGAAGAGCTGTTTTTTTAGTGTCGCCTTCTGCACACTGTGTGACGAAAAACTCATTTGCTGTACTGAAATGTCGCTGAGACCGGGCTATAACCTTCCATTGCGGGAATCAGGAAAGACGAGCGCGTTCTCTAAGTTGTACTTATACCGGGTATAACAAGATGGGGCGAACCCCAATATCCTGCCGAGAAGTCGGCGGTGATTTCTTTCAAGGCCAGGAACTGATGTCGGGACGCCAGAAATTGGAGCTGGCTAAGTGAAATTGAATGAAACGGCGGTCTTCAGGTATGTGTTCAAACAAATATACAACATGTAAAAAAGCTTCGATTCTTCTAGAGTTCCGCCTATAGTATGAAGTCACAGAGTATTACACACTCCGAAATCTCCAAAAACATTTTTTAGATATTTCTTTTGTAAACTATGTTTTATCAGCTTAATCATCAACTCAGCTGCCTCCTGCTGCACGAAACCCTCTCCCACTGACCTTCAATCTGTCCTCTCTACCTATCCGGTGAAGTTGCGCATTCTGACCTGCTCCCATAGGTTAGTGTCAATCATTCATACCATTTAGGTACGCTATGGATTTCTTTCCCCGCTTTGCGCAAACATACCTCCGGATACATCTATGAGCATGCAATGGATCTTCTTGACAAGCAATATCTTGTGCAGGTTA